>NW_015090814.1:3009831-3080394 GCF_001431845.1 Calidris pugnax
GGCGGGTCGGCGGGCGCCGGCGGACCGGGAATGTGAAAAACTTGTAACTTCCTAGAAATGGTGGCGGCCGGGGGCGGGGGGGTGGAAAAGCAAGAGAAATTAATCTCCGGGGAGGGGTGTGAAGGTGTTGGGAGTCGTTCCTCAGGCGGGCGGAGGGGAGCGGGGCCGGGGGTGAGGGTCCCTGGGTCTGGCCGAGCTCCCTCAGCCCTTGGCCGGAGCCGGGGACGGGTCCCAGGGCCCGACCGGCGCCCTCTTGCCTCCTCCTTCTTCTCCGGGTGCTTTTGCGGCCAGTCCGGAGCCGGTGGTTTGGGGTGTTTCGGAGCGTTTTGGAGCAGCCCTGCGAACCTGAGGCGGGGGAATGCCTCTGAGGTCTTGTCCTGAAGAACTACAGCTTGGTAGGCATCGCTGTCTCGCCTTCAGGTACCCTCGAGGAATTTAATTTTGTGGAGGTTAATTAAAAGGCTGTTGTAAAGCAGGGAGACTAAAGCTGTTCTGACAGCTCGTCTTACTTATTTATATATATATTTTTTAATATTTACGTGAGTTTTTCTCCTCTAGCAGCTCTTAAAGGTGTTAACTGTTCTTCTGAATGTGCAGTAATTTTGCAGCAGTGTGGAATGTGCGTTTTTATTCCCCTTTAAACTTAAGATGCATTTTGTGCTGGGTCTGCCTTTCGTTTCAACACGGTAATGTCACTTGAACGCCGTTACGGTTCTCCCAGTTACTTGGCACTGAAGATTTCTGTGAATATCGCTTGCTGCAGTATTCTCGTAGCTAAGCTTTTCTTTTTTATAACTCCTCTCAAACATGTAGTGAGTGTGTCCATGGACTCGTGCAGAATGAATCTGTATTTTTAGAGGCTGCTGTTATTCCATTTTGGGTCCTTTTAATGTTATAATGTTAGTGTTGCTTCAGGCTGAGTGGCTAAAATATAGTTCTGATATTTATTTTTAAAATTTTTTTAGTCTTCGTCTGCGTATCAGTCTCTTCAATGACTGTAGTAAGAACTAATGATAAAAAGGAAGGTGTGTATGGAGAAATGTTTTCCTGAAGGCTCTGAGATACTTTAGATTTCAGGGGAAAAAAAAGGTGACTACCTTTTTGGAAAGCATTTTGGAAAGTTCACTGTTAATGTTGTCAAGGTAGTCTCCATGCATGGTACTTTTAATAACTTAAAGCTAGAAAACCGACCTGTTTCCTAAAAGATATTTTGAGATACTCGTTCAGGTCAGAAGCACAGTGTGTTTAACCCATGCATGTCAGTGAAAAGTACTAGTTGGTTTAACAACATTGACAGTTTTAAAGCTGAAGAAGTAGTCACTAATGTGATGATGATGAATTGTGTTAGAATTGCTTTCCAACCTTAATTCCCACCTTCGACTGTAAATGACAAGCCTCACCACATCTGATGCTATTGCAACAAATTCTGTTATACGTACATAAACAACTCTTCTCTAAATCCTGGTGTTACAGAAACACCTCCTTATTCTCTGTGCAGCACTGAAATGTCTGAGAGGTCAATGTAGGCTCTTACCTGCAGGAGTTTGTAAACTGTCCTTGAAGAATGGACATAAAACACTAGCTGTGGTTGCACAGATGTAGCAGGAATGAAGAGGTGCTGAACTGGGCATGCGATTTGGATAATGCTAAAGGCTCGTTTTCTTACTTGCTTTTTATATTCCAGTATTTAAGTTGCTGCCTTTTTATTATCTTAACAGCTTTACAGTTCTAGGCAGCCACAAATTCTGTAGAGTACAGGCTTTAAAAGTGTGCTTTCTGGAGTGTGAACTGTAGCTTGGATTTACATATTTAATTGTTTTAAAATCCAGATATATTCGGTTGTATGAATTCTACCCTTTGGTCAATTACAGTACATAAAATCCAGTAACTTTCTCCATGTTTGATGCATTAGCAATAATATCAGTCTTAAATAAATCAGAATTCTCCTGGGCTTATGTAGCGAAACAGCAGGAGAACAGTTAGTGACTTCTGTTAAAGGTCGTGTAGAAAAAGTCGGCTGTATATCTGGAATTGGAATTTAGGGTTCTTTTGCTTAATCTTCATCAAGAGGGGCAAAATGAGGCTGGGATTATTTGCTTTGTGTTTACTGAAGCCTGACTGCCCTCTTATGTAGAACTGACTATGTTGCAGGTATCGGCTGGCTGTAAGGCCTCTTGAAAGTAGCTCACAGTCCTCTTGCTGCAACTTTTGGTCTAAGCTATCCTTAGGCACCTACATTTAACTTTAATTGGACCTGGTGTGTGGGAAGGCTGAGGAAACAGGCCAAGAAATGCGTGAGTGTAATGCAAAGTTGATTTATTTTTTTATGTGTTTTGCTGTTTTTGTAATTCATACTGTCTGAGGCACACAATGACCCTTACAGATACGATGGACACAGGCTAAAGATGAAATTATTATGAACCTGTGTTCAGGCCTAAAAGACAGCTGACTTTTATGGGCAGTATGTGTTCTTTGGGTGGATTTTATTACTCAGAACCTGTGTTCTGTCACGTAAGAAACATGAATGCAAATACATCCAGTCCAATCAATGAATCTTGTTATATGCCAGTTGGAGTAATGTACTGGAGCTTATTTTGGGAGGTGGAGCAGAATGAATGTTCTTAGGTGCTGTAGAATCAGGGAAAGTGAATGTTTGCCTGACGTCTCCCCAGTAATTTTGATAGCCACAAAAAAAGAGGAGTTACTTATTTCTTCCCCTTGGTTGAGCTTTCACTTTACCTACTATGCTTTTGTACAAGTAGAAAGAATCAGTTGAATTGGACTTTGCCCACATTGCTGCAGAGTAGTGGGTTGCTTCTCATAGTGGTAATACTAAAGATTTTAAAAAATGCAAGGTAGTGGGTGGATGTGTAAACAGGGAACAGGTTTTTTCCTTTATACTGATGGCTGAATTCTTGATTCCTCTCTCAAACTGCAGTTAGAAGGGAGTGTGGAGAGAAGCCAGGGACTGGCCACAGTGTTTTGGTTAGCGCTCTCCTTTTTCTTCTAGCAGCCTGCACTGGTGTTTAGTGTTCTTTTGTTAAAATCATATATATGTAGGATTTAAAAGGATGGCCTACACGAAACCTGTTTTCTTCAGAACCCAGTTATTCAACAGCTTCTGGCCGTTCATCTCTCTCTGCAGATTAGAAATCTGTGTTTTCCTTTTGACTCTTTCTAAAGCATGTGACTTCTCCTACCGTCCCTGGTTCTCCTCATCCTCTATTTCTGTTGCTTTGGATTCTGAATGGCTTGTCTCCTGTTTCCTCCGTGTCAGCTGCTTGTCTGGTAACGAGAGAGTGGGACGCTGTTTCATCATACGGCAGTTGAGAAAAAGTTGGCTTTCTGGGCTTTCTCAAAGATTGTGTAATGTCCAGTGGTATGTTGAGTCATTATCAGGATACTTGTGGAGAAGACTGAGGAAGTGATGATAAGTATGCCAAAGATGATACTTTCTCTAAGAGGAAATAGAGTAATGTTTATAGCGAGTGATAGGACTGTCTCCTGTATCTTGCTTAAAGAAACCTGCATATGCAGAAATTGGAATGACACTCAGGTGGGATTTTCACCAGCTGGTTTTACTGGTGACTCAGTCCTAGAGCCTTTCTAGGCAGATGATTAGGGTGTAGGAGAATGCCTGTTCTGTTCCGATGGGTGAGTATGGATCCTGGTGATTCTTCCAAGCCTGCTTGCAGGGACACTTATCTTTGGGGTTTTTTTGACTGTTCTGGTCTCTGCTTCCCTTGTGTTACTCAAAGAGCTGGAGTGTGATAGCTGATTTGCACTGCCCTTGGAGGTGCTAAAGGCAGCTTGGCTACAGCTGGGGAGGCACCAGGTGAGTATGTGGCTTCCTAATCTAGTTTGGAACATTCTTGGCAGAGATTGACTTCTAAGCACCCAAAACAAGGTATGATGCAATGGTATCATTTTCATGCCATTAAAAAAGAAAAGACAGTTTCAGTACAGAAGAAAAATAATCTGATTAAACTTCAGAAACCTTACAATGGTATCATCTTCATGCCGTCAAAAAAGAAGAGACAGTGTTTCAGTACAGAATAAAAATAATCTGATTAAACTTCAGAAACCTTTTCTAATACAGTATGAGCATATTTTACGTGGCAAGGAGTAAAAGGAGGTTGCTGTTGCACAAAGTGTTTTATTGTAAGGCATTCAGAAATCCTTCGTTTGTGGGTACAGTAGATGTATATACGGTCTCAATGTCAGGGTTCTGTTGTTGCCATGCTCTTACTTCACCAGAGGCAAGGGTCAGCCTGGAATTTGACATTGTTGTGGCTTCCTGCAGGAAACAGTGAAAATGCTGCTTGCTTTTTGACAGCTGCCGTGGAGGGAATGAACAGAGTAGCTGTTGATAGGCTTGAAACTTTGCCAGGAGGATGCCTGACTTCTGTTCTCCTCTAATGCATTTTTCTGTGCCTTTCCCCGTTCCAGGCCCAAATACTGTAGCAACTTAAAAGCTTTAGCTATTCCTGGGCAGCACTGGTCCCAGTATTAACCTGTGTTGTGTTATCTACACGCTCTTTTACTAGTGCCCAGGTATGATTTAAGGGGTATTTATTTTGCTGCCTTGTTTTCTAACGTTCCTTCTCCTCTGTGCCTGTTACCAAAGTTGAGGCCAGGGGATACTACTTCTTAGATTTTTCTAACGTTCCTTTTCCTCTGTGCCTGTTATCAAAGTTGAGGCCAGGGGATACTACTTCTTACTTAACAGGAAAAGCTATAACCAGAGGCAGAGACTTTTCAGCTGTTAAGTTCACTATCTGTTGAATTCACTCTTATCTCAAGGAGTGAATGGCAGCCCTCAAGACACTGCAGTTTGCACTTTTGAAGCTGTGGATGAAAATACATCTCTGTTTTGCTCTCTGTTCTTCCTTCGTGGAGTTACCACAGCCGTAGCGGTTTTATCTGCAACTAAAACTACAGCTGTGTTCCTGAACTACAGCAGGGCAAAGATTAAAGCAAATCTATATATAATTCTACAGTCAGACCTACAGTTCAGATCTAAGCAGCTCTCAAGAGCTGATATGCTCGTGGCAAATAGAAATTGAAAGAAAGCTCTGATCCTCTGGAGCTTAGTGGCGAATTTGGTGCGTTTCTTCCCAGTTTGTCAGTTCAGCTTATCGTTGGTGACCCAGGCACAACTCAGAGGAGATACCTCAGGAAGAGAAAGTAATCACAGCCAGTGATCTTCCAGACAACGTGAAGAAAGAAATATGAACATTGCAGTTCCAGCTTCTCCGATGATTTCTTCTTCTTCTCCCCAGTAAGATGAATAAACTCTTCCTGAATTAATCTGGGTGACTCTTCCTCCTTTTGTTTTCCATAGATCTTTCAATTTCAGATCTGGAATAAAGCTCCAAGTCTTTCAAGTGATATTCTTTGGATTACAGTTCTTAGACCAAGTATTAGTACTGGTATTTAAAGCTGTGACACCAAGAATAAAAAACTGAAGGGGATGAGAGAGGCACAGCCTTATATTGCGAGAATGAGCGCGAGCCTGTTAGGACCCTTTGTAATGAATGTCAGTTTCCAGGAGGAGAAAGATGGTGAGTGATATTAGTCGGGGAACACCTAATCCGTTTTAAAGCTTTATTTGTTTTTCTGTAATGAGCAGGAAGACAGATAAACACAGGGACTTGTGCTCAGTTCCTGAAGTGGCTAAAGATTGACATAAGTGCTTAGTAAAGTCTAAGCTTAGCAAAACACTTACTGAAAGTGGTGCCTATTGACTATTTTAGTGGACCTCTTATGATGGAGAAGAGCACAGTTAACCTTTAGATCTTCATTTTAGTGTGTGGCAACGGGTGAAGAACAGTCTTAATCCCGTGCTGGTATAAAATTATGGAAAATAGGAACTGTGCCTTATTGTAATAAAACTTTGAACAGTGGTTTGCCAAAGGAAAAGAGAAACCAATGTGAAGCAAGTCTGTGTAACTGGCTTGGATAAGCTGTGTCAAAGTCAAATAAGGAGGGGGGAGCTTAACCCTGCCCAACCCTGTAATTACCTAATCAGTGAAGTAGGGAACAATCGAATTAAGGTAAATGCAGATGTAATTAAAAATAATTCCCTGAATACCTTGCAGTATGGATGATCTATCACTTAGCTGTGATTACAGTGGTTTCAAACACTCCTTGTTTAAAGTCATCAGACAGATCTTTGAAAATTAGTTCATTTTAAATGGATACAGGAGGAATAATAACATAAAGTTTGAACCAGGGAGATGATCTGGCTTTTGAGAATAAGAAATAGTCAACTGACTGAGACTAGTTGGATATCAAGAACAAATCTTTTTACTGGATTCCAGGGGCTTTGGCTTTCGTGCCAACATAAATATGGGTGTCTCTCTAATAGCAGAGTTGCCTTGGATTAGTTTGTGCTTTTTGGAAATTTATGATATGAAATATACAGTTCACTTTTATACTTGCCTGTTTTAAGAAAATAGGGAGTTAAACGTTGAACTGGGCGCTCCTTTTCCTCTGGGTGTTTTGAAGTGAACTGAGGTCTTCTCTTTCTTAAAAAAAATAATGAAAATAATTTCTCATGTTTGTAAGTTGAGCAGACATACAGTGTTCTAAAACCTGAGCTGTGTTCACTAAAACACTGGAGATGACTCGGCAGGGCTGAAGAGAGGGTTGTAGGTGCGTAGCATTAATTTCAGCTGAAGTTCCTGGTGTTTGGGTCCGGAAAACAACTTGCTTGTGCTTAAGGTGGGTGTGGAGAATACTGTCCCTTGGCGAGTGAAGAGGCATCTAGTTCATACTGAGCTCTCTGCCTTTTTGGTGGCTTTATGGTCTCATCTTGTGCCTTTCTCAAGTTTTGTGAGGAAGGTAACTGTTCTGCTGAAGGGAACGGACGACCTCACTGTTCTGCTGAACACAAATTATGTCAAGTATGGGGAGAGGGGGGGCAGAGAAAGTAAATATTCAGATACAGGATGATGCCTGTGTCCCTCTAAAATTCACATTAATTTTTTTTTCCTCAAGTTTTCTTTCAGCTCTGATGTGATAATTAAAGACAGCGTGTTCTGACAAATCTGAAATGCCCTCTGGTACAGACTCATGCAGTTGAAAAATCCTTGTTTTCGAAATAAACTGTTCTGAGTGTACATGTTAGTGGCTTTTCTCAGATGTCTGATACCAGGCTGTCATCTTTAATTACTTCTCCGTGCTCTGTCTTTGTTCCTTCAAAGTATTGTCAGTTGTGAGCCCAAATCTGTTCCTAGTGTGTCTGCACAACTCGGTGATTTTTTTGGGTTCACTTGTGTCCTTAGAGAACGTGACTGATTTCAGTGAAACAACAAAGGGCCGCAAGCATGGAACAGTGTGCAAAATCATAACGATTATGGCTGTATATCTCCATATTAAAGTTCATTTCCTGCCTGAAAAAGTTCTTGTCATGCAGGTTTTAGCACTGGGAGTGAAGTGTTCCTGTACTTAATTTTCCTTCTATGTTCTCTTTAAGATTACATGATGGAATTCACGTTTTCTCAAGAAAAGCTGCGCATCTTGGATCAGGACCGCTGAAGATACCTTCTGATCCCAACACCCAAAGCAGGGTCCTGTAACAAATTTGTCAAAAGACCACGTACAATGGATCTCAAAGAGAGCTGCCCAAGTGTTAGCATTCCCAGCTCCGATGAACACAGAGAGAAGAAAAAAAGATTTACTGTAAGTAAGCAGGAGTGTAAGCACTGTAGGCAAATGTGTAGGCTATTAGTGCCTAGAAGTGCTACTTTCTTTTTTTTTTTTTTTTTTAACTAATAAGCTTGGTATTGTTTTGAACAGGTTTATGGAAATCTGCTCACTTGCTCTTGTGAGTACTGGCCATAGTCCAGTGTGAGAAGTTGTGAATGTTTTACAGTGTTTAACTGTGGTGCTTTCTGCAAAAAGAAGTTGACTTGACAGATTTCTGGGGGTTTTTTACCCTCAAATAGCAGCATTTTCTCATATAAAATACATACATATCCAAATGCAGGTGTCCAAATCAGATTAAGATTTGGTGTTCTGTATGATTTTTCATGAAAATGTTTATTGTGTAAAGGAGTAAAGTGTAGTTTTGATTGGTTTTTGTTCAAATGGCCAGTTTTTTTCATAGATATTATATTATTTATATTTTTTTGTGTGTAAAAGACCAAAAAAAAAAATCAAATTTTTGAAAGACTTTTTTTTCTGCCTTCCTTCCTGTTTTCTGATTCTAATGCCTATGAGCTTTTTCCTATCCTGTTCCCATTTCCACTCCTTGTCATTCCCCTCCCTTTTCCTTTTTTGGCCTCCAACTTTGACTTGCTTTCTGGAAATCAAGTCTTCTCCTTCCGTGGGGAAACTGCATGCTGAAAAATCAAGTAGTGTGGCATGGATTTTTGTTTTGCTGATACGTATGCTAGGATACAAAGACAGCATCATAATACTTCCTTTAAAAAGCTCAAAGTACTTCATTCCTCTTGTGCAACTTCCTCTAAGCTTTTTTTTTTCCTTTTTTTTTTTTTTATAAAATACATACATATCCAAATGCAGGTGTCCAAATCAGATTAAGATTTGGTGTTCTGTATGATTTTTCATGAAAATGTTTATTGTGTAAAGGAGTAAAGTGTAGTTTTGATTGGTTTTTGTTCAAATGGCCAGTTTTTTTCATAGATAGTATATTATTTATATTTTTGTGTGTGTAAAAGACAAAAAAAATCAAATTTTTGAAAGACTTTTTTCTCTGCCTTCCTTCCTGTTTTCTGATTCTAATGCCTATGAGCTTTTTCCTATCCTGTTCCCATTTCCACTCCTTGTCATTCCCCTCCCTTTTCCTTTTTTGGCCTCCAACTTTGACTTGCTTTCTGGAAATCAAGTCTTCTCCTTCCGTGGGGAAACTGCATGCTGAAAAATCAAGTAGTGTGGCATGGATTTTTGTTTTGCTGATACGTATGCTAGGATACAAAGACAGCATCATAATACTTCCTTTAAAAAGCTCAAAGTACTTCATTCCTCTTGTGCAACTTCCTCTAAGCTTTTTTTTTCCTTTTTTTTTTTTTTGAGTGGATTAGTCACTCTTCAGATGTGGAATGCAAACACCCTTAGATGGAATTACTGTCTGAAGAACACAATAAAACAAAGATTTGCTTTGTGTTATTATATATCTGCCTTTCCTCTTCACCTCCCTTCCTTGGAGAAGAATAATGCTGTTTGATTCTATGAGTTTGTCAAGATGTAATTTGGGGAAGCAGTGTGTTGGTGAAGGGAACAAGCGAAAGAGAACTTTACTAATACTTTAAAGTGCTGCAAGTGAAACTCAAATGAGCAGGAAAAGCTTGATGAAAGCCTAAACTTGAGCAAAACAGGTTTGTTTTATTGCCTCAGTGCTGGCAGTTCTGCTGTTAGAATGTGCCAGTCTGGTATGTTTGTGGTACGTACTGGTGCGGTGATTTCCACGTCATTCTACCTAAAGATCTCTGTGGCAACCTCAGCAACTTAGAGGCACTTTCTTTGGGCGTGCCCTTTAGGAAGCTGTATGAGCAAGAGTAGGAAACTTCAGAAATTGGGGTCTGAGGAGGGGGAAAAGGAATCCAACCCAGCTCTCACTGTGTGGAGATACACTTTGTCTTGGCGGCTTCTGCTTTCTGCATCGGGGAATAATTAGCAGCTTGACAAGAACTGCTTTTCACAACCAAGCTTTTGAGCATTATCAGATATATTTTAGGATTCGGTAACAGAAGTGAGGATCATACTTAATTTCATGGCAGGAACTGTGAATTCCAGCATGTGTCTGTCAGTGCTTTTACTGTGTCTCCTCCTTCCTAGCTGTGGCGTAATGACCGGAGCCTGTCAGTGCTGCTGCTGGTGGGGAGCCAGAGAAGGGCGCACGGGGAAACCTTGCTTAACAAATTTGTGGTGGATATGGCTGTCATTTCTGATTGCAATGAGATTGGTAATTCCTTATTGCCATTTCTGATGGCAGTGTTAGTGCAATTTCCATAAAGAGCAGTTAGAACCTTAGGGGGAAAGGGAAGGTTAAAGTGATAAAGGCTTGGAAAGACTTTGGGCGGCGTTTTTGGATAATCATCACTTACAGTATATATCATTTGTGCTTCTGAGACTATTCTAGAATAATCTTACTGGTCTGAATAGAAAATAAGAATTCCAGCTCAAACCTGACAGTGGCTCCCTTAATGCTGGCATGGAAACAAGACAAGTATGTGCAACTTTAGCTTTTACTAGTTCTTCTTTTTTCCCCTCACCACTTGCCCTGATGAAGCATTTTTAAAAACAATCATGACTCTGTGCAGTCCTCATTCTGATGAATAAGTCAAGCTTTTCAATTTTGTCTTTGGAAATGAACTCCTCATTCCTCCTGAGCATTTTTATAACCTTTTATTGAATATTTGATTTGTTTTTGTTAAATACTACATACTTTGTATACATTTACTACCAGTATTTTTTTTTTCTTGACAATTTCACATTTGAATTTTTGCTTTTTTGCAGCATTCTGGCAGGGAAGCTTTTTGCTTCCACTTAACTTGTGGTAACCAGCCTCTAGGTATATCCACTCTAGTTCACTGTCCTGCCTTTTTCTGAAGATTCAGCATTCCCCTCCTTCATAAAAAGAGCAAAAAAACTTGCTTGTTTCAGACCAGATCTGGGCTATATTAGTTGCTATTTTGTCCTTGCTGCATAGCGAGCCATTCTTTTGCCTGTTTTGCCAAATAGCTTTGTTTTGGATTTCTCGCTTTTATCCCTGAGCTGTTTGATGTCTGAGGCTTAACTTTTTTTCTTCTGACCTGTTCTTGTCTCCATTCACACCCTCATCATATTCAGCCTTATTAAGAAATCTCTTTCAAGGTTGCTGTTTGTCTGATTATATCTGGAAACTTTGTCTCAGACCTGTGATATATAATACTAATCCCCAGCCTTGCGGAAATTGTTGTGTTGCTTTGTGTGTTTTGTTGTTCTCGCTTTTATCCCTGAGCTGTTTGATGTCTGAGGCTTAACTTTTTTTCTTCTGACCTGTTCTTGTCTCCATTCACACCCTCATCATATTCAGCCTTATTAAGAAATCTCTTTCAAGGTTGCTGTTTGTCTGATTATATCTGGAAACTTTGTCTCAGACCTGTGATATATAATACTAATCCCCAGCCTTGCGGAAATTGTTGTGTTGCTTTGTGTGTTTTGTTGGGTTTTTTTTGTTGACACTTTATAAATAGTTTCCTTACTTCCTCAATGCTTGCTCTCTTGAAATTGGAAAACAGCCTGCCTTTTCACTTATCTTTAATATAAATTGAGAACTTAATCCAGGAGCATGAGCTACCAAACAGAGTTGAAGCTTTCTAATTTCAGTGACTTCTTTTGTGAAGAAATCTGTCACCTCCAGCAATAGCTGGACGCTGTCCTGTCTGTATCCAGGAAGGTAGTTTGTGGGGATGATTATAATGGTAATGTTTTCAGGAACTCTTCTTCTTTCCTTTCTTAAAGCTTTGCGTTATTTACCCACATATTACAAGGTTTAGATGCATCTTTTAGGAGTTTTCTAAGACTAGTTCCTGTCCTGTCTGTATCTGGGAAGGTAGTTTGTGGGGATGATTGTAATGGTAATGTTTTCAGGAACTCTTCTTTTTCCTTTCTTAAAGCTTCGCATTATTTACCCACATATTACAAGGTTTAGCTGCATCTTTTAGGAGTTTTCTAAGACTAGTTTTGGTTTAGGAGTAATTAGATTTGTGGTTATTATCTAAGCAAGGTTAGATTTCTCCCCCCTGCCTTTCTAGAAACAGGCATTGCACATCTCTCTAAATCATTACGTAGGTGTAGCTGAGAGTAGTAATACAGCTCAAAGACATGCTATGTTTTTGGGTTTTACTAAAGTCTTTGTAGATATAATATGTGTTCTTGCCATTCAGTGCTTCCATAGCTGTTGAAATTGCAGTTTCTCCTTTGTTGGGTATGCAAGACCTTCACTGGTGGTGGTGGGAACTGGATGAATGCTTGTTGGCGTTGATCTGCCATGCAGTCATGGGGAATGAAGACATTGCCTGCTTGAACGTTATCTGCAGGACTTGATATTAGTCTAAGATACCTAGTTCAGGAGGACACTACTGAAGTCTTTGCAGCTGAAGCTTTTGCTGTTGAAGTCTAGGGTGAAGGTGTGTGGCTGGGTTTGTGCTCACACTTGTTTAGTAGTATAAGGGAAAGCTAGTTTTCTAAGAAGAGTCTCATCAGCATCCTACTGGGTGCTTCTATCACAGATTCTTCTATCTGTGTTCCCCAGGGAACCTGCTTGAACGTTATCTGCAGGACTTGATTGCTGTCTAAGATACCTAGTTCAGGAGGACACTACTGAAGTCTTTGCAGCTGAAGCTTTTGCTGTTGAAGTCTAGGGTGAAGGTGTGTGGCTGGGTTTGTGCTCACACTTGTTTAGTAGTATAAGGGAAAGCTAGTTTTCTAAGAAGAGTCTCATCAGCATCCTACTGGGTGCTTCTATCACAGATTCTTCTATCTGTGTTCCCCAGGGAAGACCAAGAGTACCTTATTTGAGCAGTTAACGTAGCACAAATGTAAATCTTGGGCTAAGGAACTGATGGTGGTGGCTGCTGCTTCTGCTGAGGGAGTTAAAAGGAGAGAGATAAGCTGCTCTTGTAGGACAGAAGGGAGACTGGGGCATTGGTCCAGTTTTCTGCATGGGGTATTAACAGCCTTCTGCGCTCATTTCCTTGCTGTGCCCATCCTCTCCCCTGAAGGAATGGCCAGGCTCCTTCTGGAAGTACCAGAAGGTGGAGAAGGGATGTGAACTAGTTGCATGAGGGACAGGAGAAGCCTGCTGAATACTCAGCTGTCAATCAGATTTACGAAGCCAGGGACTGACAGTCCATCTAGTTACTGGAGTCCTCTGCAGCAGTGGGGTTTGACTGGCCAGAGGTGTGCCACAGGCTCCAGTGACACCTCCCTCAATCCCAGTGCTGTGTATTATGTCACCAGTGCTGTATTTCGGCCACTGCCCCATTTTTTCCCCTCTGAACAATTGAGTCCAAGTCCCCAACCATCTGCCAGGATTCGGGCTATGATATGTATTCTAGGTGTTGCAAGGAACAGTTTTCTTTATGTCTTTATGCCTTCCATATGTGCTTTCTCTTTAGGTCTTGGTGAAGGCAGTCTTCAGTGCTTAAATGCTTTACTTCCTTAATAGCTGCCTTCCATATGTGCTTTCTCTTTAGGTTTTGGTGAAGGCAGCCTTCAGTGCTTAAATGCTTTACTTCCTTAATATTAGCCTTTACTATGGATTATCAAGTTGTTAACAAATTTTAAAAAAAATTTTATAGACTACTGCCTGATGGCCCGGTGTTCTTGTTGGATATGAACTGATTTATGAGACTCCATTAAATCAGATTTGGTGTTAATTTTTGCTTATATGGTGTTTAAAAAAAATAAATATTAGCCTTTACTATGGATTATCAAGTTGTTAACAAATTTTAAAAAAATTTTATAGACTACTGCCTGATGGCTCGCTGTTCTTGTTGGATATGAACTAATTAATGAAACCCCATTAAATCAGATTTGGTATTAGTTTTTGCTTATATGGTGTTTAAAAAAAATAATCTATAGAATACTAGACTCTTCTAATTGTTCTTTTAATCACTTGTGTGGACATCTATGTGACTTAGCTGTAAGATATATATAGAGATGTGTAAATGTACTTGTTGAGAGATATATACCAGACTCTTCTAATTGTTCTTTTAATTGTTTGTGTGGATGTCTAAGCAACTTAGCTGTAAAATGTATATATATCACAGAATCACAGAATCTTCTAGGTTGGAAGGGACCTTAAAGATCATCTTGTCCAACCATCAACCTGACTGACAAAAATAGTCACCCACACATATATTTAGATAGAGATGTATATATCTCTCAACAAGTACATTTACACAATACATTTAACAACCTGCCCTTGTTTTCACCCCAGGATTAAGCCTGGGAGGTTTATTAAACTTTGCTGGTGGCAATAACTTTATCTGTGTTACTACAGGTTTACAAGGTGTTGGTCTCCGTTGGCAGAAATGAGTGGTTTGTCTTCAGACGTTACGCGGAGTTTGATAAACTCTACAATACGGTAAGGAAGTATATTTAGATAGAGATGTATATATCTCTCAACAAGTACATTTACACATTAATACATTTAACAACCTGCCCTTATTTTCACCCCAGGATTAAGCCTGGGAGGTTTTATTAAACTTTGCTGGTGGCAATAACTTTATCTGTGTTACTACAGGTTTACAAGGTGTTGGTCTCCGTTGGATACATTTAACAACCTGCCCTTGTTTTCACCCCAGGATTAAGCCTGGGAGGTTTTATTAAACTTTGCTGGTGGCAATAACTTTATCTGTGTTACTACAGGTTTACAAGGTGTTGGTCTCCGTTGGCAGAAATGAGTGGTTTGTCTTCAGACGTTACGCAGAGTTTGATAAACTCTACAATACGGTAAGGAAAAGGCAAGCTGTGAAGTCATGATGCCCAAACAGCACAGAGTAACACTTGTTTGCAACGTTATGGTTTGAGTTAATTCCCTCTGGAGGAGTTTGGGTCAACATGAAATAACCGTAGGAGTCTGTTTAACAAAAATGGCAGGGTGGGTTTTTTAAACTTTGGTTTGTTTGAATTTCAAACTCAAAATCGACTTATTTGTTATTTTTTTCATTGTTGCTTGGGATCACAATGTAATGAGAGAAACTTCCAATGTACTGGTTGTCAAAACACCTGAAATGAAGTAGTAAAAACCACTGCAAAACTTAAAACATCAAGATAGATAAATTTCCCTTAAAATAAGTAGTGTTTGACTTTGAAGCACTGAAAGCAATGAACAAATCCTTGTTTCTTCAGAGAAACTTTCTGATAAGTCAGTCATGGCAATTCCTACCTGCAGTTTCATAGCCAAATTTTGTGGTAGTGGTCCAAATAAAATAGGCCTCTTCAGCAGCTGAGTATGGATTTCTGGGATCTGTTGCTAAAAGAGGATTTTGCCAGAAAGGACATGTGCTGCTAACTGGGAGAGATATTGATGTTTCTGAGGAAAGGAGAATTGCCAGTATTAGAAAATTATTCTCTTAAAGAGGGTGAGATTAAGATTGCTCTTCTGGAGTGCTTGAAGAAGCAAATGTAATCAAGGCTTGGCTCATGTCAGGTTTTTTTGATAAATTCAGTGCTGCTGTATACAATTTTCTCATCACTTTATCAAGTGTAGAAGATAGTCAAATTGTCAAATACAGCATTGTGAAATAGGCTATTCATTTGTTTAGGATTTTGACTTAGTGGGAGGTCACCTGTGGTTTCTAAAGCTTTAGGAATGTTGTTTTGGCAAAACCCAGGGACCCCAGCCCATCTTAACCTCATGCATTCACCCCTTATGCAAGCTGGCCAAAAAAAAAAACCAAAACAAACAAAAAAAACCAAACCTGAGGGAGGAAGTAAAGAGGAGAATAAAGCCAACATTGAAATTCTAGCCTATGTTTTTTTAATCTGGGGCAAGTGAAAACTCATTTTGGCAATATTGCAGAAGATTACTTTCTCAAGTGAGATGGCCTTTGAATTTAAAAGGGTATGACTGGTGCAAACAAGCTCAGTACAGATTGTTTTGGGTTTGTTTTCCTTCCCCAAGCGTACAAGTAGGGAAGATGGCAGAGAGGAGCACAATTACTAATAATCAGATGTTCAGCCTGTTCATCAGAAAATAAACAAAATACAATTATTTCTAGGTACTTTGATGTCTAAGCACAATCCAATTGTATGTGTTTTCTTTTCAGCTAAAGAAGCAATTTCCCACCATGAGCCTGAAGATTCCAGCTAAAAGAATATTCGGAGATAATTTCGATCCCGGTAAGTTGTTATCTTGTTACTCATTTTTTTTGTCAGTTTCTTTATATGAAAATTGGTCTATTTCAGCCTACAAGAAGCTATCTTATGAGTTTTCCACCAGTCCTCAAAACAGTGACTAAACCGAAGTTTAGTCATGCTTCAGTCAAGAAGAGGAACCAGCGTAGGTAGCTCTTCTACCTTGTGATGGTGAGCAAAGCTCTGCTTAGTGGCCCAGCGCTTCTCTCGCGCCGAAGGCAGGAGCTCCTCCCAACCCTCCCCTCTTCAGGATTCTGAAGAGATTCTGAACTGTCAGGTGTAACCTCTCTTCTAGAAAAGCAAAAATCAAAACCCAGAACTCTTCTAAACACGTCCCTAGTCAATTTTAAACTTCCCTTATGTGACTTTTTCCCCACCCTCTCTGAAAAATAACTAAAAGATTTCTTTTTGAACAGGTGTAACCTCTCTTCTAGAAAAGCAAAAGTCAAAGCTCAGACTCTTCTAAACGTATCCGTAGTCAATTTTAAACTTCTCTGACTTTTTCCCCACCCTCTCTGAAAAATAACTAAAAGATTTCTTTTTGAAGGCTTTCGAACTCTCTGTATCTCAATGTGGTTCCTTGTGCAGTTCAGATGAAAATGCACCTCTGTTGCTGTTCCACTTCCAGAAGCCTGTTTGATGTGATCCCATTAGCAGTGATAGGTGCCAATTAGAATCATAGAATTGCCCAGGCCCGAAGGGACCTCCAAAGGTCATCTAGTCCGACCCCCCCGCAGTCAGCAGGGACACCCCCAACCAGACCAGGTTGCCCAGGGCCTCGTCGAGCCTCACCTTGAATATCTCCAGGGAAGGGGCCTCAACCACCTCCCTGGGCAACCTGTTCCAGTGCTCCACCACCCTCACAGTGAAGAACCCTCTCCTCATCTCCAGTCTAAATCTGTTCCCCTCCATGCTCTGTCAAAATACTAATGAAAAATCACTTGTGTATTGAATTAGCCTAGCTGATCAGTTCGTTCACTAATGAATAAATAAAAGGGCAAGAGGGAAGGCAAGGCCTTTGCTCTGGGTGTTTACACCCTTCATCAGGCCATTTTTACTTCAGGCTTTTCCTGGTGGTCGTTGGGAACCTCCCACCCTCCTTTGGTTTGCTGGTGTGATCAAACTGTTTGCAGTTTCACCTCCTCCTGCACCTCTTTCAGGCATTTCATTTTCTCCTTGGCCAAAGAATAAATGGATCCAAAGGTGTTCAACTCTTGGGATGTGTTGGGTTTGGGTGGTTTTTTTTTCAAGTTCTTTCAAACAAATTAATTTTGACAGTTACAGTTAATCATCTGTGAAAAATCACTTGCAAAGTGTATTGCATTAGCCTAGCTGGTCAGTTCATTCACTGATGAATAAATAAAAGGGCAAGAGGGAAGGCAATGAAAAATCACTTGTGTATTGAATTAGCCTAGCTGATCAGTTCGTTCACTAATGAATAAATAAAAGGGCAAGAGGGAAGGCAAGGCCTTTGCTCTGGGTGTTTACACCCTTCATCAGGCCATTTGTACTTCAGGCTTTTCCTGGTGGTCGTTGGGAACCTCCCACCCTCCTTTGGTTTGCTGGTGTGATCAAACTGTTTGCAGTTTCACCTCCTCCTGAACCCCTTTCAGGCATTTCACTTTCTCCTTTGCCAAAGAATAAATGGATCCAAAGGTGTTAAACTCTTGGGATGTGTTGGGTTTGGGTTGGTTTTTAAGTTCTTTCAAACAAATTAATTTTGACAGTTGCAGTTAATCATCTTGATCCTGATGTGAAACTCCCTTTTATTTTTTTATTAAAATAATGAAATGTGAGTATCCAAGCTCCGACGTTCCCTTCTGATGAAAGTGTAGGTGATTTCCAAAAGTGCTACGTGTACTGTGTCTCTAGGGATTTCTTGTTTTATTTTGGTTTCTTTACAGTTAATCATCTTGATCCAGAAGTGAAACTCCCTTTTTTTTAATGAAATGTGAGCTCTGATGTTCCCTTCTGAGGAGGATGTAGGTGATAGAACTTTTGGCAATGTGTACTGTCTCTTTAGGGATTTCTTGTTTTATTTTGGTTTCTTTCCTTTTCTTTCCTTTTCTCTGACCTTGGAGGTTTTCAGAGCTGACTGAAGACCTAGTAATGTCATGCAGTCTGGTCTGCTGTACAGCCAAAGGTGCAGGTGGATTTCTTGGAATCATATTTTGGGAAACTGAGTTTAAACAGGGTGAACAAAAAAAAACCCAACTTAAAACTTTATTAAAATTATATACGTAAAACAAAGTCCTCAGACTTGTTTTCAATTTCTGTGAGCTAATGCTGAAATCCTTGAAGCATGAGAAACGAAATAGTTCTCAAGATGTTTCTTGCTGGGAGGCAAGGTGGAGATGGAGCCATGATGTTCATTTACATAATTCTTTATCTTAACACTGATTTATTGAAGCTTTGATGTAACGTTTCTACTGGTTTCTGAAATAAGTTGCATATTTTACAAATGCTGAAAAGGTATTTTACTTCTGTCAATCCCTGCTTGGGTATGGAGCGTTGTGCTATTACATTGGAGTGCAGTAGCTTGGAACTTGGTGACTCCTGTTAACTTCCTTATGCAAATTTACCTGCCTGATTGATGTCAGTAATTTGGGATATAATCCCTAAACCCCTGTTGGTGTATTTAATAATCTCTGAAACAATGTGATCATTTTTCTGAATTTTCTTAATACTTAAAATACAGCTTTAAATTGAAATTTAACTTTAATTTTAAATTTTAATAGTTGTCAGTAATCTATGTGGGATAGATTAATTGGAATACCTTAAAAGATAATACAAAAGTTAAATATTCTTCTTCTGTACAAATCCACCTGGCGTTCTGCATTTTCAAGTAGTGTTGCAGAGGAACTGAAATTTGTTCTCTCACCTCACTTAAAACATTGAAGTTTCTGATTTTTTTTTTTTATATGTAGAATCCTGTTCTGAGCCAGTTACAAACCAATCTCTTTTTAATTGCTATTTAAGTCCTAAAAACCCTAAATTTGAAAACAAGTCTTGTTTGGGAGCTGACTGATCATTCTAATAAATCTATCTCTTTTTTTTTTCCCTCAGATTTTATTAAACAGAGAAGAGCGGGGCTGAATGAATTCATTCAAAATTTAGTTAGACAGCCAGAGCTATGCAACCAGTAAGTAGTTTCTTTTCTGTTTTATAAAGACTATTTAAAAGACACAAGATGTCAAATATAAAATTGCAAATTAAGTACTTTTAACCAGAAAATGTATTTTACTGTGCTCTTAAGAATAATAAATAAATTTTAATATGGCGGCTCGTTCCTTCAGGAAAAATCTGCAGACTTATGAACAGTATAAAAAAAAATATTTTTGTTTTATGAAAACTGATCTATAAATAAACTTTCAGGCAATTAACTGCTCTTAATTCAGGGGGTGCAGATTCCAGTGTAAGCTCTGCTGCTGTACTGTTTGAGAACTCTGCTGTTAATTGCGCTGCTGGGAGTAAGTCACTGCCTGCATCCTCTTGTTAGAGCAGTTCGTGTGTGTGCTCCAGGACTTGTTTTAAGTAAGTTTAAGTACTTGTTTAACCGAGTAGCTTAATCAGCTTGCTTAGGTGGTTTGGGAGATACCCATTTGCTATAGCCAGCTCAGCCTGGTTAAGTTTGTGCATAATCTGTTCCATCAGAGCTGCAGGTGCATTAACCTCGGTCAGTGGGACAGCGATGGGTGAGAGATGGTGATACACTGGAGTCAGCTCCAGTTAAATCTAGGGAATGGTGCTTCTGTGTGTGAACTGATTTTTCTGGGGGTAAACTGCATTTTTCTTTTAGTTTAAATCTCTGCCTAACCAGTTTAAACAGCTTTCTGTGTTGCTTCAACTAGTAAAATGGTAAAGCTTTATGTTTGGCTTCAGTGTTAAGTAAATGTATTTAATACATGTGCTTTGTTTAACAAGCCTGTCTGTACAATGTGTGAAGCTGCCCATTTTCCACAGGAAAGAAAACAGAAACCTCTAACAGAATATTGCTGTAGTTTGCAGTTAGAGGATTTTTATTTTTTTCCAACGAATGAACTATTTCATGTCCTATTAACCTGAAATATGTGCTTCCTTTCTTTTTGGGTTGGTTTTTTTTTTTTTTGGAAAAAAGGAGCATTTTATGTATACAATCCCCTGTGATAAGTGGAAAAAAATTCAGAACAAAATCTTTATGGTGTAATAGTCTTCTGCTAGAATAAATGCTGTGAGGTTTGTGGCTGTAGTAGTGTTCTTTGGGAAAGAATAGAAAGCACTTTGAAATAACTAACTCTTGAAAGCTAATCTGTTATGTTACGTTAGGAAAGGAGACTGGTTTTATTTAGCACGATCCCCTCCCATGTTTGGTTGTCAGTATGTCCAAGTGCCAAATGTTTTGTCTCAAAACATGCTGTATCTGTTCTCCAAAGGTAAAATGGTACTTTTTTGTGATATGCTTAAAATAAGAAATTGTGTGCTGAAAAAAACACAAAACACCATCAAACCTCAAATTCACTTGTGTCCTTAATTTTTTTGTGAGCTTTTAAAATTGTTTTAAGCTCAAATGCATCTGTAGCTGAGCCGGTGTCCTTTAACAAGGCCCTTAGCCTGTCTGATCCATTAAAACTAACTTAAACTAAGAAATAGGTCTTATGAAGTGTTGTGTTGCTGTTGAAAGTGTCTTAAATAAAAAGCTTATTAGGCGTAGTTCTACAATAAAAACAAAATAGGGACAGACGTTTGTCTTGTGCTGTTCTCCTCCCCACCCTGAAAGTAGCAGTGATTTATATGGGAGGAAAAGCAAGCCTTTAATTCACAAGTCATTGCAAAAGCATGTAATTTTATAGTCAGTTCTGTGGTTCATCTTTTTTTTTAATGACTGCAGGGTGATTTGTTTTTCTGGAGTGAGCTTTTTACTTTTTGCAGTGCTCCATTGCAGCAAATCATATTAATAATTACATAATGTCACCTTATGAGCCTATGGATGTTATTAGTGAAGAAATACCAGAACTTTATGATCTTTATGGGGTTTTTTTGGTTTGGGTTTTTTTTTAAATCTGCTAGGAACTACACAAGGAATATGTGGTGGCTGACTCTTCACACATAGTCCATATCCTTGCTTTATTAGACTGTTTTTCTTTAATGTGCTAATTAAATTTTATATTAGGTAAATAACTTATGTAAAGTTAGTAATGTACAAGGAAGACTTAGGAGGTTATGAATTCTCACAGAACTTTAAGGAAGTCCACCTTTCACTACATCTTAGAATCACAGAATTGCCTGGGTTGGAAGGGACCTTTCAGATCATTGAGTCCAACCATCAACCTGACACTGACAAAAACCATCACTAAACCATGTCCCTCAGCACCATGTCTACCTGCCTTTTAAATTCCTCCAGGGATGGTGACTCCACCTCTGCCCTGGGCAGCCCATTCCAAGGCTTGACAACCCTTTCAGTGTAAAAATTGTTCCTGATATCCAATCTGAACCTCCCCTGGTGCAACTTGAAGCCATTTCCCCTTGTCCCATGGCCTGTTCCTTGGGAGAAGAGACCGACCCCCCCTGGCTACACCCTCCTTTCAGGGAGTTGGAGAGAGCGAGAAGGTCTCCCCTCAGCCTCCTTTTCTCCAGGCTGAACACCCCCAGCTCACTCAGCTGCTCCTCACAAGACTTGTGCTCCAGACCCCTCACCAGCTCCGTTGCCCTTCTCTGGACCTGCTCCAGCCCCTCAATGTTCTTCTTGTCGTGCGGGGCCCAAAACTGGACACAGCACTCGAGGTGGGGCCTCACCAGTGTCCAGTATAAATGTCGATCGTTGCCCTAGTTCTCCTGGCCACGTTGGTGATACAGGCCAGGATGCTGTTGGCCTTCTGAGCCACCTAGGCACACTGCTGGCTCATGTTCAGGTGGCAGTCCACCAGCACCCCCATTAAAACCAGTATCAGGATGGTATATTTTTAAGTCCTACCTAGGAAAACTGTTTCACTAAAAGCTTAAGGATGGTTTGTGATGATGTCCTCGTTTCTGGATGGGAAGGCACCTGAACACCTGATTTGAAACCTGTTCCCTGGAAGAGGTTGCCCAGAGAAGCTGTGGCTGCCCCATCCCTGGAGGGGTTCAAGGCCAGGCTGGATGGGGCTTGGAGCAACCTGGTCTGGTGGGAGGTGTCCCTGCCCAGGGCCAGGGGGTTGGAACTTGATGGTCTTTAAGGTCTCTTCCAACTCTAACCCAACTCTAACCATTCTATGGTTCTGTGATTCTAATATTTCCATGATTTTCTGAAACCTGCAGTGCTGTGGTGTTCTTTTTTCTTTTCTCCTTCAGTGAACTTTGTTCTTGGATCTAACATGTTTGTTGAAAATTGTATCAAAGCCAAACCTTTCCCCTCAATAATAAACCCAATGAAAACCTGAAGGGTGTTAGAGTGATTAGAGAGACCCTGCAATGGTTGGTAAGGATTTTCCTGCAGTCACTGTCAGGTGGGAATTAGGTGGACTAGCTTCAAGCTGCATTTACTCACCCAACTGTATTTGATAGAGAACTTGGTCTCCTGGATGGGTTGCAGGTGTTGCAAAAAAATGGTCAGAAGGGATAGAGATGTGGTAATGCCTCCCCCTTGCTGTCTGATGTCTTGAACAGGAGCTGGGTGTTTGTTACTTGTGAGGCCCACCAAATCACTGAGCAACTATTCAAATTGGGCTCCTTGCCCCCTCGGGCCCCCTTAATCACTGAGCAACAACTATTCAAATTGGGCTCCTTGCCCCCTCAAATGTAGGTCTTCACTGAAAAATGAATGCATTTAATTGTCTATCAGAACAGAAAATCTGTTTGAATCCAAATGTATAATAGAGGATGCATTAAAGATGTAACGTAGTTATTTTTAAATAGTCCAAAGTAGCTCCTTAATGAAAATGAGAACATTTGCATAACACTTGAAGAACTCAAGGATGACAATACCCTGAAATCTCTGTAGGGAAATGAGTTATCAGCTCTTTAAGTGAGAAGTGGGGGTCTGCATTTGTTCCCTAGAAGAAAATCAGAGTGACTAAATTTTTCTGGTTTCTAATCTAATGAATAGAAAAAAGAAACCCCGGGATTGTAGGATTTTGCAGTCTGTGTTGGGGAAAGCAAGCCTTGCACTACATTAGTTGTGCTTTTTTAAAATGTTAGTGTACATCATGGCTTTTGACCCTTTGCTTTCTGTAAGAAAAGGGTCTGTAAGACCCTTCCTGTTTCTGTAAGAAAGCAATCAGTGGTTTACATGTTTTTCCTTTTTTTTCTTTTTAAAAGTGTGTGGAGATGAGGGAGGAGCTGGACACCATTATTTAAATAAAGTGTGTCTTTATTAAAGTTCTGTCGCTGGCAGTTAATTTTACCATTTTGCTTCAAAATTTGTGACTTTTTGGGTTTATTCATATTTCTGGGTGTGTCAGGAACTTTTGTGTGGCCTCATATGTTTCTCCAGGAAGGCTCGTGCAAAATGTGTGTCACAAAAGGAACAGTATCTGGGAAGAGCTTGATACTCCTTTGTGGATTTTGGGGATGATCCATAAACTCCATTTGTCCAGTCAATCATGAAAACCCAGACAAAACCAGTATTTACTGGTACATTGGCCTGGTGTGGGGTGGAGCAGGGCCAACTTTCTGTTCCACCCCAAACAGTTGTACAATGTGTGTTGAGGATCCCTTTTTAAGCTGTTTTCTTCGTCCTTTTAATTTCATATACGAAGCTATTTTAGGAATGGTTTCAGTCTGTTTTAAAATCCATTGAGCTAATACATGTGAACTGATACAGATTGGTAGGGCTCATATGCTGTAGAGTGTTTTGCATAACATGCTGCAATCTCAGCTAAGAAATTGGTCCATGAAAATTGTTATTTTTAATTGCTGCTTCTTTGCAGTGCTTTTAAAATTACAAATGTGAAGGATGTGACACTGCTCAGTTGTGCTTCTGGCTGCCATGTGTTGCAGAGACTCTTGAATGCCCTGCAAGTGTACAGCAGCCTTTTACTGGGAACAGATTTTATTATTATTATTACTATTATTATTATTATTATTATTATTATTATTTTCCTGCTGTCAATTAAGTCTGGACAAAGTTCCTATAGTAACTGTTTGAGATGTATTACAACATGCTCTATTTAATCAGCCAGTTGTCCAGAATCATTAATGCTGGAAGGTAATTAAGGTCTGGTTCTGTTGTTCTGTCTAGTGACAAACATTAACTGTAACTTTTCATTCTTGATTTTTATGATATCTAAATATTCTGAAACTTAAATTGTTGCATCATGAGCCAATATTACGACAATATTCAAACCACAGAGATTTTTGTCTTCCTGGGACTCGACATACCAGATAGATAGTCCCTCAAGTAGGTCAGAATTTGGACTTCATATCAGAAGGGGAGAATTAAACTGAAATGATGGTGGGAAGTTGTCTGAATGGTCTTGTTGCTGTACATTAAATCTGAAAGGCTGAAGGTGACTGCAGCAGATTTCAGAGAGGGTTTAGGAAGGCAGAACATAAGCTATGGAGTCTGGGAGCCTCGGATAGTGTAGGACATGAGTTAGGTTTGGTAATAAAATACAGGAGCTGGAGACATGTCAGAAATGGCTCATCTCATACTTCTGATCCTCACTTGACAGGAGCGTGGAGAGTGAAATGGCTTGAAAATAGCAAAGCAAGTCTTTCTGCTTCTTATGTAAAACTACCCTGTCTTATATATACTAGGGATAAGTTAAAAGAGCAGCTCCGTAGCAAATGAGTGCTTTTCTGGGAGTGAGTTTCCCATCAGTGGCTGCCCTGACACCTTCTGAAAAAAGGCAATTTCCTGGTGCTTTCTAGCAAGTTAGAGCTCGTGCTTTGGGTAGTGTTATTTCTTCTAATAATTACCTTTTAATACAGTTCTGCAGGGCATTTCCTTATGAAGTCTTTGCATACGTGTACTTTACTATGTCAGGTTTTTTGCAAGTAGAAAATTTTATGTACTGTATGGAACAGATTCAGCAGTTGAATTATGTTGCTACAAAAGCATTTCTTGTACACAGTCCTTAATTACTAAAACTTAAATATAAAACTGCTGTTTAATCCTACGCTTCCTATGGTTATGGCTGAAAATCGTGCAGGTAATGGGTGTGCTAATGAAGTCAACTGTGTTTCTAGCCCAGATGTCAGAGCATTTCTTCAGATGGATAACCCAAAACACCAGTCGGATCCATCTGAAGATGAAGATGAAAGGAGCAGTCGAAAGGTAATAAAACCCAAGTAGAACAGTCTTCTACATGTTAGCTACTTGATGGCAATCTTACATATATTATTTACTGAAAATTACTGGTTGGTTTAGCAACAAATCCCCTCCATACTCTTTTAAATGTGTTCCACTGTGGGCTGCAAGGTGTTTCTCTGCCACATGTGAACTGCAGAGAGGGGCGAAAGCGATGGCTGGCTTTGTCTTGCTACAGGAGTTAAAGAAACACAGCTTCAATCAAGTTTAGTAGTTTTTTTCAATCAAGTTTTTGCAGTCTCTTCAAAGATTCTTACTAAGAACATTTGGCAAGGAGCAGGGGAATATTTAATTGTCTTTTTATTTGCTTGTGTGTTGTTGTGTTTTGTTTTTTTTTTAAATAGGGGGAGAAATAGAATTCTCTCGGGGAAAAAAATGTGGTCTTTCTAAAAGTCGCTCAGGACCAAGGATGGATTTGATTTAATTTCACATATAACACTGTGTGAGGTCTGAAACCTCTTTTGTCACAAAAGCCACTATGCAGCTAGATGGGTTCTCTGAAAATTAATTTACAGCCTCCAGAAACAGTGCTGTTTGAAGAAAAAAAAAAAAAGAGTATTTCTAGGAAGGCAGAAGTGCCATATTTCAGCTTGTTTTCTCTATGGCTTACTTCCTGGCATACAGATGTGATCTTAGTACTTCTCTTCTTATTCAACCCCTGTTAATGTAAGAGTTGTCATTTTGGTTTGTGTGTGATCCACAGCAGATTTAGTGTTTCCTCAAAGTTTCACTTCCAAAGATGCCAGTCTTTGCTGCTTTGTTTATTTTTTTTTGAGGTGCTTGACAACACTGTGAGCACGCAGCAAAATTCTAATTTAAAACACTAGTTTTTCCTCCGCAATTGAAAGGTATTTTTAGGTAATGTGGAATAATCTAAACCTTCTGTATAAAATTAATGATGGCACAACAAATTCCAAAATAGGAAGTGAGCTAATGCGTAGTGGCTGTACTTTTTGACAGTAAATTCACCTTCCCATAGTTACTGTAAGTGATGAAGCAGAAGAGTAAGGAACAAAAATAAGCTCTCAAGAAAAGAAAAATCTTGAAATTTATATAGTAGCTTTTCTAAAAAAACTATCCAGTACCATTGTGTGATTGGTACCATTAGTGAATAGTGGCATCAGCGCTGGTTTTGGGATGCCTGCTGGCCTGTCCCCAGGTAACTGGTATTTGGATGCAGTTTATCCTTCTCTCATAATGTCCAAAACCACAATGAGTGTACAAATACTGCCTACCAGAGAAAATCACTTAAATGACAGTGACTTCCTCCTCTCCCTCCCTGTAATTTACAAATTCTGTCAGGGTGTGTACTGGTGAGATTCATGGAATTCCTAGAACTGAGTGAGTTAACCTTTAATGTCAGGATAGAAAAGGTTGGTAATGTTTTTCTTGGTGTGGCAAGAATGTTAACTTTTTTTTTTAAAAAAGCACTGTGTCTTTCATAGTTACTGTTGCTTAAATGGTTTAAAATTATGTTATTGGTAAGATCCTAAAAAAATATTTTATTGGTAAGATCCTGGAAAATAAAAGGTAGAAAATAAATTCCCAGAGCAAATACAGAAAGGGTTAAGCTCTGGATGAGGAACAAGTTGGCTGTTGAAATGCTCTTAAAGTCTTTATTCCTTCTCTTGTCCTCTGTGTCTGGACACAATTATTTTATTACCTTCACCTTTGAATGTGGTATGTGTAGAAATTATTTGTTACAAGGTGATGATGGCCAGGTATTTCAACCTACAAAGATCCCAATCTGGATGTTAGATCTCTTTAGAAAAATCTAATATAACAGGTGTGAAGGTATGGTTTGAGCAAATTTAGTATTTTGAAGTTAATAATACAAGGGAGAATTAAAAAAAAAAATAATTAAAAATAAACCTCTTTGTCTCTCTCAACAGTTAAACTCTACCTCACAGAATATCAACTTGGGACCATCTGGAAATCCTCAGTAGGTTTCAATTAAATTGAATTAAAATGTAATTCAATTGAATGTGAAATTTTTATTTTAAGAAAAATGTATTTAAATTAATTTTAAAACCTGAAAAATTAGGCTGAGTGTAATTGTTAATAGTATGAAGAATTCTTTTGGATACTTGTTGATTTGCACTGCACCAGAGGAAGCAAGACCTTGAACACTCTGCTATATAAACGACTACCTTTAAAACATTTTTCTTTTTTCCTTTTTACCTTCAGATTTTGAGAGTCTGCTAGTCTTTTGCTTAAGGATGCTGTAGGATACTTGAGGATGACCTCTCTGTCTTCGGAGTGGTCGCACAACAGTTAAGAATGTGAACAGTTTATGAACACAAGGTTGTTTTAATGCACAGCAAAGGAGCCTCTTGGCTTGTTGATACCAGAAACCTAATTACTGCTCTCATAACTGGTTTCTCTGTTGTTTTCTGTCGAGTTTCTGGTCTCAGTTCTGTGTGAATCTGTGCTTTTCTCATTTAGGAGATGACTGCTATTTTGGTTTAGCTTTCCTCATGGATTTGTTCTGACCTAACAAGAGGAAATGCTTAATAGATTGCAGTAAGAAATGAAATTTAAGAGTACTTCCCTTCAGGGGCGATAAATGGAGAGGTGTCTGGTGATGTAACTGTTGTTTTGGAATTTGAAAACACGGATAATTGTTTTGCTGACAAAAATATCTCTGCATTGTATTTGGGAAAAAGTGAGGGAATCCTGGGAAATAACTGAAAGGAGTGGTCATATGGGAAGTGGAAAAACTGAGAGTGAGTTCATACCTACACGCACAGAAGAGGAAGGCATTAGGGCCTCCCTCCTCTCGCTGTAATTTAAAATGAGAGAGGAGTGGATGGAGGGAAGAATGGGATAAACAAAGAGAGAACAGATAATGAATTTGGTCCATCCTTCCCTCCTGTAAGCTTGAAAAATAAGCTCCAGGAAAAGTCATGGGGAAATGGAGTCTTGAAAATGGCAAACTAGACTACGAAGAATAAAAGAACAGACTTGCTCCCATTTTACGTCTTAAACTTACAAAATAAAATAAACTCAAAGGATGCAATTTGAACACTTTTTCCCTGGAGGAGAATGGAACTGCAAAATGAAGAATCGTCGTCGTCTCTGAGGGAAAGTCTGCAAAAGTCTAGGTGTTGGGTAGAAGGAAGAATAAAGGAGGGTGCTGACAGACTGTTCTTCTCACATCACACCTCCAGTGCTACACCAGGCTGCTGTACAGCTCTAAAGCTTGTAATCTCTACCCAGGTGACCTGTCTCCTTCCTAAATATCTTTCAGTGCGAAACCAACGGACTTTGATTTCCTGAAAGTTATTGGGAAAGGCAGCTTTGGCAAGGTGAGCTTTCTTATTACCGTGTCTCCTCCTGGTGCAGGGATGCTGGCTGGTGTCTTCTGTGTGATGATGCTTGGCTAGATTTGGTGTGAGTTTTTTGGGAGTGGTGTCAGTCTGGGGTGGCATAGGAACTGTCGGATTGGATCCCTGTTGCTGCTGCTTTATATCCCTGCCATTTTTCCCCTGGTGCATTCGTTGCTGGCTGCCCAGGTCATTTGTTGGGAGTTACAAAAGGGAGTGTTTCCCTTTCTCGTTAAGAGCAATAGGGATCCTCTGTTTCCCCCAGAGAGGAAGGGAGGTACCTGAATACGAATCCTGCGTTTCCCTTTGCTGGTGTGGGCTGGTTTGTCAAACCCCCTAATGCTATGGAACAGTGTGAGCAACAGCCCATTGAAAAGTGACTTAAATATTGATATTCTACCAAAAAAAAATAGTACAAATACTTCCCATTTATGCTGAAGTGATGAAAATGTTACCATTAGAATGTGAATTGCAACAATCGCATTTTTTCATTTCTTTTGGATTTCACAGGTTCTTCTTGCAAAACGAAAACTGGACGGGAAATACTATGCTGTCAAAGTGCTGCAGAAAAAAATCGTCCTTAATAGGAAAGAGGTGAAGAGAAATACTCTTTCTCCACCCACCTCCCTTCCTTTTTCCCTTAATTACAAAGTTGTTACTGTTTACTTATTGATCTTTTGCTTCCTTTACAGCAAAAACATATTATGGCTGAACGTAACGTGCTTTTGAAAAATGTGAAACATCCATTTTTGGTTGGATTACATTACTCATTCCAAACAACAGAAAAGCTTTACTTTGTCCTGGATTTTGTTAATGGAGGAGAGGTATGTGGTGGTTGTATTTGGATTTGAGGCTCTCTCTTTTTCTAATTCTAGGTGGGAGGAATGAAATGATCCTTTACAATGGGTTGTTAGCAGTATTCTCCCAATTTTGAAAATCCTGTTATTATCTGCTGTTATTACAGACATATGGACCTGGCTAGATGGGTCCTGTTCCTCTTATTGACAACTTCAATCCCAAATTTATTCATGGTTGTCAGATACATATACGCATGGGGAGGTTCAGATTGGATATTAGGAACAATTTTTATACTGAAAGGGTTATTAAGCCTTGGAATGGGCTGCCCAGGGAAGTGGTTGAGGCACCATCCCTGGAGGGATTTAAAAGATGGGTAGACATAGAGCTTAGAGATATGGCTTAGTGATGGGTTTTGTTAGTGTTGGGTTGATGGTTGGACTTGATCTGAAAGGTCCCTTCCGACCTCAACAATTCTATGATTCGAAATACTGTACTTTACCGTTGCATCATTTTACCTTTACTACCAATTAATCTTATGTTGATACTTTTCACCATGTAAAACTGTCTTTTCCTCTTGTATCTGCATTAGCTGAGATGGTAGTATTTTGAAAGCTGAAGGAAGAAAACTGGCAAGTGAATTTACTATATTGATATTATTGTGAACCTTGGGATTATTCTGTTGCTTTGCACGGTCTAATTCCTGCCAAACAGCCTTATCCTCAGAATTCTTTCCCTTGAAGTGATGCTATTGAACCTGAAGAGCCATTAAGTAACTTGGGGGAAAACTTGGGAAAGAAATGGAGAAAATCTATATATGTTTAAATAAAACATTGTGGAACAGTTGGTCTTCAACTAGAGACCTGTTGCTTTTCAAAGAACCCACTACTTCTAGGAACGCTCAGGAAAATTAGGTATAAACTGGTTGAACAGTGCACAGGAGAAGGGTATAAAAGGTTGCTTCCCTTCCTTCAAAAGGTTTTGTGGAAAATCAAGAGTCTTTAGGACTAATAATATTAATCCTATGTAGGAAATCAGTTGTGATTAAACAAAAAAGTGTAGAGAAAAATTATTGTATGAACAAAACTATCCAACTCGCGTGCTTTAAAGAAGAGCTTTCTTTGTCACTTGCTGTGTTTTCAATTTGGTAATTTATTGGTGTAAAATGTATACATTTCAGAAGGTCTTACAGGTACTTAAAGCAGAACAGGAAAGAAGGATGAGATAGGATGTTGTTGTAGATGATAAAACTCCGGTAGCTGAAAGAGCACAGGAGGAGGAACTGAGAGATGTTGCCTGTGCAGCAACCAATCTGAAATGTAAACCAAGTTTCATAACAGAGGTGGCAAAGTAGTTTGGTGAAACAATAGTGTGTGGGAAGCATTGGTTCAGTTGGGAAAAGTGCTGTCCTACTTGGTAAATGACCAGATGGTGATGAAGTGTTTGCCAGGTTTGTTGAAGGAGAAGGCAAATACTTAACAGTCTTAAAATTGCTATGAAGCAACCTTTCTTGAAGGGGTTTGCTGTGATGTGACTAAAACACAAGGTTTATTCTTGTTGGCCTAATGCTCTAAAATATTTTTTTATGTATTATTTCAGTATCTTGCACCAGAAGTCATCAAGAAGCAGCCCTATGACAACACAGTAGACTGGTGGTGCCTTGGTGCGGTTCTTTATGAAATGCTTTATGGGCTGGTATGTATTTAATAATGTGGGGGGCAGGGGCTGCTTCCCTCCCCTTTCCCCCTCTTATGTTGAAGTAACCTTGTAGTGCTGTTAAAGATGCTAACTTCTGCAATACTGAAATACTCCATTTAAATGGATGAACAGTTTGTCTCCTACTTAACATAGCACCTCTTTTGGATTTTGTATTGCCTCTTGGTGGCTAAAACTTTGCTTTGCAGTGAAGTGCTGGACATCAGTCATGCTTTGAGGGAATGTGAGAGTGAACTGGATCAACAGTGATAATACCCAATAAAAAACTCAACTTCTGAGTAAAATTATGCCAAATACTGCAATAAATAAAATTAAGATACTTTTTTTTTTTTACTTAGTCTCCCAGGTTTTCTCCTAGCTTTTCCACTTCTTCATGCAGCATTAGAACAAAAAAATCTTACTATACTTCAGAGGGCTGAGAAAGTTGGGGGTGTTCAGCGTGGAGAAGAGGAGGCTCCTGGGAGACCTTAGAGCCTCTTCCAGTCCCTAAAGGGGCTTCAGGAGAGATGGGGAGGGACTCTGGGTCAGGGAGTAGAGACATATAATGAGGGGGAACCATTGTAAACTGAAAGAGGGGAGACTTAGATGAGATCTCAGGAAGAAATTCTTTCCTGTTGAGGGTGGTGACACCCTGGCCCAGGTTGCCCAGAGAAGCTGTGGCTGCCCCATCCCTGGAGGGGTTCAAGGCCAGGCTGGATGGGGCTTGGAGCAACCTGGTCTGGTGGGAGGTGTCCCTGCCCAGGGCAGGGGGTTGGAACTCAATGATCTTGAAGGTCCCTTCCAACCCAAACCATTCTATGATTCTTCTAGTCATACATAATTATTCTGTTCTGTTAGTTTTCTTGAGTTTTATCTCCTCCCATAGGACCTTAAAAGAGATAGATTTAGTTTTCCACTCACCTGTTCTTTTCAGGCAATTTCAGTAGGAGCTTTGAAGCTAGATGGCATCTGTGGCTACTTAGGAGTGTGAGAACATCTTAGGAGAAGAGGAGGTGGGTGGGGAAGCTATCGAGTGTAAAGATCTGGCAGTGGTGGTGACTGAAGTAGAAGGTAGTGCGTAAGACGTTTGTATTTCAGTTTGTATTTCTTAGAGAATCATTTAGTGATTTAGACACGTGAAACAAAATGTCACATATCCATGTATAACTTTTATTTATTATGGGTTTTTTTTAGCCTCCTTTTTACTGCCGTGATGTTGCTGAGATGTATGAGAATATTCTTCATAAACCTCTAGTTTTGCGCCCAGGAATCAGTCTCACAGCCTGGTCTATTCTGGAAGAACTCTTGGAGAAAGATCGGCAAAGCAGACTTGGAGCAAGGGAAGATTTTGTATGTAATGTCCTAATTTTCCTAATTTACCAAGGATTTATCCTCTACTTCACTTAGAGATATCACTGAACTTACGGGTTTAATAGGTGGAGACAGATTGCTCTATGTCTGTCCCTCTCTTCCTCTTTTTTATTTCTCTGGTAAATACACCAATGTGGTCAATCCCTGGAAGTCGTTTGGGATAGGAGAGAGATGATTGTCCCGGGATATAAATATTTGGAGCTTGGTTGCTGCTGTACCTGCCAGCAAAGGAAACACTGTTCCTGGTGCAGTAGTCACTAAAATTGTAATAAGATAGGTTTTACTGTTTGTAGTGGAACTGGGAAATAATCAAAAGAAAAGGCTATTTTCCAGTAATGTCAGTCTAACTACATGAAAAACAGTCTTCAGCTAAAGAGAAACACTAGTACCTTGCACACAGCAGCTCTATTTTTTTTCTTAGCCTTAAAATCATGGCAAATGTTTTCCCAGTGTAGCAGCAAAATCTTTGTTTGTGAGAAGGTGATGTGAGACAGTACCGATGTCTTCAGAACTGTGCCATCAGGAATGCTCTAGAGGGCTTTTTCCATCAAGTAATTGTGAGATCTTCACAGTCTTCTCTTTGCAACCTTAACGTTAATTACTCTGACCTTCTAAGGAGCATTTAGACTATGACACGATACTTCCTCAGATGAAAGGATGGTAGCATTTTGTGTGGCTATTTGCTGGTACATAACTGATATTGCAGAGTTGTTGAAGCAGCAGCTTCTCGATCATCTGCTTCACAAAAATTGATGAACCTCGAAGGCGGGAGTAGAGACACTAAAAGAACACGGTCTTGCTCTGTGGTGGACTTCAAGATGGCTGATTTTAAGGCTTAAAAAGAGAACATATGATCTTCAAAGGAAACCAGTTTGTTAAAGGCAGGCCAACAAATTTTAATTGCTGTTTTTAACAACTAGATTTTCTATTGCAAAGTAGACTGTAAATAAACTGATGAAGGACTTCCTTACCTGTATGTGGTCTGAACTAGTATTTACTGTGATGCAGAGGATGGATTTCTGAAATATCTAAAAATCTTTATTCCTTACTGCAGCTTGAAATTCAAAAGCACCCGTTCTTTGAATCTCTCAGCTGGACTGATCTTCTTCAGAAGAAGATTCCGCCACCATTTAATCCTAATGTGGTAGGTGCCTGTGCTGTTTTAGTTCATACCTGCCAAATTTCTGCCTCTGAGGGCTCATCTATTTGCAAAGAATGTTCGTTTCAGAATGGTGAGGATTGGGAACCCCCAGTGCTGACTGGACTTTTGAGAAGTCACAATTTTGAGCAATGATACTGTTTTTTCTTTACTTAAAACTCAGTTTGACTTACCACTGTTTCCTCTGCTCATTCCTGTCAAAATACTGTCAATTTTTTGGGGGACTGAACACCAAAGAAGAAAATATAGACAACCTCGTTATGTGAAGACTTCCCAAAAGACTGATTTCCTGCTTTTTTTTTGGTACTTATTAATCTTTACTTGCAGCTTTGCTTTATCCTTCCATCAGTTTAAACTGCGTCAACACGTAAAAGAAACAAGCAGGCTTTTAATAGTTGTTTTCAGACCTGTTGGAACGAGTCCACCTGAGGGCCACGAAGATGCTGCAAGGGCTGGAGCCACCTCTGCTGTGAGGACAGGCTGAGAGAGTTGGGGGTGTTCAGCCTGGAGAAGAGAAGGCTCCGGGGAGACCTTAGAGCCCCTTCCAGTCCCTAAAGGGGCTCCAGGAGAGATGGGGAGGGACTCTGGATCAGGGAGAGGAGCCATAGGATGAGGGGGAACGGTTTTAAACTGGAAGAAGGGAGATTGAGATGAGATTTTTAGGAAGAAATTCTTTGCTGTGAGGGTGGTGAGACACTGGAAGAGGTTGCCCAGAGAAGCTGTGGCTGCCCCATCCCTGGAGGAGTTCAAGGCCAGGCTGGATGGGGCTTGGAGCAACCTGGTCTGGTGGGAGGTGTCCCTGCCCAGGGCAGGGGGTTGGAACTGGATGCTCTTTAAGGTCCCTTCCAACCCAAACCATTTTATGATGATTCTATGATGATGGTGATGCTTCCTTACATTTCCTGTACTTAAATAAGAAAAAACGACAAAGTAGATTGCCTGAGAGTTAAATTTGTAATCTAAAGGGCAAGCACAAGTTTAAACCACTGATGACAACTGATAGATCTTTCTGTTTTCTAGGTTGGACCAGATGATATTGGGAATTTTGATGCAGTGTTTACAGAAGAGGTGATGCTTCCTAAAATTTCCTCTACTTAAATAAGAAAGAATGACAAAGTAGATTGCCTGAGAGTTAAATTTGTAATCTAAAGGGCAAGCACAAGTTTAAACCACACATTACTGTGACAACTGATAGACCTTTCTGTTTTCTAGGTTGGACCAGATGATATTGGGAATTTTGATGCAGTGTTTACAGAAGAAATGGTCCCGTACTCAGTCTGCGTTTCTTCCGATTACAACATCGTTAATGCCAGTGTCCTGGAGGCGGATGATGCATTTGTTGGATTTTCTTATGCCCCACCTTGTGAAGATATGTTTTCCTAGGAAGTTAGAAGCCAACAGTGTTTGGGAAGTCTTGGGGTGAACTCAACCGTTAAGGTCATGGACACATTCCAAAATAGCGTAACTAGTGCCTCGTTTTGTATGTAGGTTTGAAACCTATGAACAAATTTTCTCTGCTGTATAGGAGGAACTTGGGCATTTTGGAAGGCTTTCTTTTGGGGTTTGAACTGTTTGTTCCTGCTGCAGAAAATATTTTTTAAAACCTTTAAAAAGCGTTCTCTACATATTTTTTAAGCAAAAACACTGACTGTTCTCCTCAGTCCCTTCAAGTTTACATTCATACCTATCTAAGATTTGGCTGGGACAAACAGCAGCAAATTTAGTAAATTTATAAATGCTTTTGTACCTATTTACAGTGACTTTGTGCTTGAATTGTAACTATGCAAATTGTCTTTTGTATATCCTGGTTTAAAAAAGGTAAATGTTTTTCCCTGTTATATCAGTTTGAACTAGGTGTTAATTTACCTGTCAGCACTTAAATGAGGGACTAATATAAGTTAAGACCAAGATTCTCAAAGGACTTCTACAGAATGAAGAGTTGGTCGTGTCAAACTGGATCGTTGGCTCTTGTTCTTGCTGAAGTACCCGTTCACTCCACTGGAGTATGGGAGGTGTGGGGGATTTCCAAGGGGAGGGTGGAACAAATTAACTGGATTGATTTGATAACGTTACTGATCGTGTGTTCCGCTTTTCTTTCCTCCCTGAGATAAATACATCTCTATTTCAACTGCATTAAAAATATTTTTTTTTTTGGTTAAAAATCTGCTTTTCCAAAGATATAATATGCAATAATCACTGTTGCTTTGACCTTTTTGGGGGTGGGTGTTGAGGGGATCATGCCAAATATTAGGGATTTTTCTCACGGATTTATAGTTTCAAACACTAATGTGTTCCAAATTGATTGTATTTCAACATTCATAGCCACTCATCTTTGTGTTCCAGTTTGCACCATTTCTAAATCTTCACTTGATATTGGGGGGAAAAAAAATGTAAATTACGCTGATAATTTTAAAAATGTGAAAAGCTCTTGTATTTCTCTTAACATACACGTGTATGGACAAGCAGATAATACTGAACAATTTCTGTTTAAGGAAATTTTTTTAAACAATGCAAAAATTGACTGCAGTTACAGTGTATAAAGGCTTATCACGGTAGTAGTTTTATTATATATATATTACTTGTAAATAACAACTTATTTTTGTCTGTTAATTCAAAAGGTGTTCTGTGTTTTTTGTTCAAAAATCCACCCTGGATTTGAGAGAAGTCTGATAAGACACTGGTGAGTAGCCAGAGTTAAATGTTAGCTAAATTTCAGTATTTAAATTCTCTAATTTCTGACAAAATAAGAACTAGCTAAGAGAAATGCTGTCTATATTGCATCAAGATCAGTTAAAAATTGAGAATATTGGGGAGAAGAGTGTATGAAATGGTAATTATTTTTAAATTAGTGTTGTGTCAATAGTGGAACATTAGACACATGGAAACTAAAAGGGATTCCTTGCTTATCTCAAGCAGTATCTCCTGCACCACAATCTCCTGTGTAGTGCTGAAGTGAGGCTGAGCAGTTGCTGTGTGAGGTGTTAGAAGGAAGATCTCTTCAGAGAAGATCTTCTCTGCCCAGAGAAGCTGTGGCTGCCCCATCCCTGGAGGGGTTCAAGGCCAGGCTGGATGGGGCTTGGAGCAACCTGGTCTGGTGGGAGGTGTCCCTGCCCAGGGCAGGGGGGTTGGAACTCAATCTTTATGGTCCCTTCCAACCCAAACCATTCTATGATGAGGAATGGCTGGGTAAAAGAAGTAAGAATGGACACTGGCGTGGAAGGGAGGAAAGAGCTGTATGGTTTGTGGGAGCAGAGTGGTGGTCATCACCTTCCAAAGTGCTGCTTTCTGAAGGTTTGAGAGGTTCAGAAATGGCTTATGCAGCTTTCAGGACAAGTGACTATTATATGAATTCTGTAATCTTTTGGAAGCAACAGCCTTGCCCCTTTATTTTAATTTTTAAAATCTTTAAACATATGTCTTTCTGAAGGACTGGAAAGCAGAAATTGATTTTAAGAAATGAAGTATCCATTCTCACACTGATTTTTTTATATATTTTTTTTTACACTCTGTACTCCTGAAATGATTGTGGACTACTGTAACTACCTTCTCTTTATGGCAAGGAAGCACATTCTGTGGAAATACGGTGCTCTAGAGACATGGGAAGGAGTGGGGATACCTCAGAAGTTGTTTCTGTGGGAGCCAGCACCCTTTTTGGTTCTTCATCTTGTATTTCCAAGGTGTCTATACCTAGCTGCCTGCCCAGGTGAAGGGGTTTGTTTTTATTTTTTTATTTTTTTTTAATAAATTTGGGCTTTCTTTCCTTGCAATTAAAAATAATATAAAGATGGCAGTGGTGGTTGAAGTTATTTTGGGGAGAGCAGCTTAATAATAATGGCTTGTTAAGCTTTTTGTTTAGTAGGTTCTGCCTTTTTGGCGAAGTGTGAACGTGTCACTCGCGAAATTGAAATTCACTTTGTTTCTCCTACTACAAGTTCAACCTTGTGAAAGGCCGGGGCTTCTAGAGGTAACAGTCCTGCATCTCTTTGTGTTTCATGATGCTGTTTTTCAGAGCAAAATGGCCAGATTTGGGGTGTAGTAGCCCCTTCACCCCAGCTGAGCTGGAAAGTGAAATCTGAAGCACTGGTTGTGGTAGAGCCTAGATAGGAGACGGTCAAAGAACATACACAGGAACCAGCTGTGGTATTCCCTTCCTGTTTTGGCGGCTATGTAATGAAAGGGAGGGAAAAATTTGTCTTTTTATGAGTAATGCAGGGGTTTTTCACCTGTCTGTAGCAAAAGGGGATTGTTCTCCCCTTCCAGAGGTGCAGATGAACCCCGTGAGGAACAGGCTGTCTCTCCCGGTGCTGTGGAAGCCAAGGAGCGGTGCTGACTTTCTGCTCTTCATTCTTTTGGCCTGTGAGAGGAGAGCAAGAGAGACAACAGGAAGGTGGACTGATTGAAGTGCATGGTAGTTGTAAAAACCTGACCTGAAATACGACAGAAGAAGAGAGTTTAGAGGTGACAGGTAAGTTTGCAGATGGCTGGTGTGCTAAAGGAGGGTGTAGCCAGGGGGGGTCGGTCTCTTCTCCCAAGAAACAGGCGATGGGAAAAGAAAAAAAGGCCTCACGTCCCCCCAGGGGAGGTTCAGATTGGAGATTAGGAACAATTTTTACAGTGAAAGGGTTATCGAACGTTGGAATGGGTGGTGGAGTCACCATCCCTGGAGGTATTTAAAAGACAGGTTGACATAGTGCTTAGAGACATGGTTTAGTGATGGCTTTTTATAGGCGTTGGGTTGATGGTTGGACTTGATGATGTGAAAGGTCCCAACCCGGGTAATTCTATAATTCTGTGCAATATTTGTTAATGAAAGAGAAAATGGTTTTAGGAATATGTTGCCTGTGTGCGTTTTGGTGCTGATTACACTCCCAGTGCAGGGCCCTTCTCAGGTGGCCACAGGAAAGCTAAGGCAGTGCACCCCACAGTAGCCTGGTGTCCAGTGGGGCGGCCACCCAGAAGAGGTGGTGGCTGGTGGGCCTTGTGGCTACTGGGTGGGCTTAGGGTTTGTCTTCACTCAAGGTGGGGAAGAAGGAGTTGTGGCACTGGTGCTGCCCTTCAGGGGACTGGTAATGGCGGCCTTGGGTGTCTGTGGCCCTCAGGGCCTGTGGGCTGAGGGGAGCTCTGGGGGCTTTCCCGCCTGGGCCACACAGTGCCACTGGGCCTGGTGGGTGCTGGCTGAGGGAAAAGCTCTGGCTGACCCATCCTGTGGCTGTTGAACTCCTCATGACCACCCTGAAAACATCCCTGCTTGCCTCTCCTGTGGGCACACTGGCACCTTCTTAGGGAGAAGGCGCCGTGGTCCCTCTCCCCGCTGTGGTATGGGCAGCCTAGTGGATCTTGCTGCCCATTGCTGCCAACACAGAGGGGCGTAGGAAGCCTGGAGAGAATATTTTCATAGATATTCAAAGAAGTGTGGCCAGCAGGTCAAGGGATATGATTCTACCCCTCTACTCCACTCTTATGAGACCCCACCTGAAATACTGTGTCCAGCTTTGGAGTTCCCAACATAAAGAGACCATGGACCTGTTGGAGTGGGTCCAGAGGAGACCATGGGGATGTTCAGAGGGCTGGAGACCCTCTGCTGTGAGCACCGGCTGAGAGAGTTGGGGTGGTTCAACCTGGAGAAGAGAAGGCTCCAGGGAGACCTTAAAGCCCCTTCCAGTCCTTAAAGGGGCTCCAGGAGAGATGGGGAGGGACTCCTGATCAGGGAGGGAAGCCATAGGACGAGGGGGGACAGTTTTAAACTGAAAGAGGGGAGATTTAGATGAGATCTTGAGAAGAAATTCTTTGCTGATTCTGTTTGGGAAAGAGAGCTGGTGGGGTTTGTGAGGAGGGGGTGGCTTTGGTCACCATGCTGTGTCCTGTGCTGGAGTGCAGCTGAGGGGGAATTTACCTGGCTATAGGGACACTGGGGAAGGCAGTTATCCCAGTAGTGGGACAGGTCAGGCTTTATTTTCTGAAGCTTAGGCGATGGCAGTGTTTGGTACACAATAGGGCTATAGCTTAGTCCCTCCTAATCATGTTTGGTGTCCTTCCCTTCTAGCCCGGGGAACTCTGGGTCCAGAGAGAGACAGTGCATCTGTCTGTGTGTTCTTTTAATCCCTTCTTGCTGAAGATTTCAAGGGATGGAGCAGTAATCATGTAAGACTAATCCTAAAGACACTGGGAATCCCTACTATAAATTCTCTTTCAATTTGTGCTTAAAATTTGTTACTTCAGGCCACTAAACACCTCCCACCAGCTGCACGCGGAGGCACTGTGTGCACTGGTATCCACTTACTCCTCTTTCAGGTGTTGATCTCTGCCCTCTGAAAGCCAGTTCTGTGGACTCCTTCAGGGGATCTTTCATGAGCTATGAGCGTTGCTTCCTCATCAGCCCAATAATTCTGTCTTGTCCTTTACCAGGTTTCTGAATCTGTTTTTGAAGACTTAAGTGGCATTTCGTATTGGTCATCTGTAGAGAGGACAAAGGACTTTGTAGACAAAAATCCATAAGAGAGTAAAACAGATATCTATATACAAAATACCATATTTTGGTCTGGTAATTCTCTGTCTAAATTCAGCAAAGTATGAGACTTTTTTTAAAAAATAAAATTGCAGAGGTGTGGCTAATACACAATGTCAGCTTCCAAAACAAAACTATATTTGTGAACGTTTTATCTCTGGGAATCAGAGTTGATCTTCTGTGTATGTGGATGGAAATAACTTGATCTTGGGAAGGCTTAAGTTAGTGCTACAGGAGGAAAGAGCAGAGCAGGAAAGTCAGATTTAAAGATATTGCCCAGTTTCACACTTCTAACAGCTGTGACAGACTTCCCAGATAAGGGAGATGTCTAAGTCTGGTTTTTGATAGGCTGGTTATACCTATAAAACACATAAGGGGAGTTAAATTAAATGCAAGCTTTAACTTCGTGGGTTAGGGAATTGGGCAGTGAAATAATTCACTGAGCATTCCACTAGAGCATTCTTCAGGAATTTACTTTGGGAATGTAGTATGCTTCAGCCTTTGGGAAGAACTTTCAACTCAATAGTAGTATTTTTAAAATTTCTAAAACCCTTAAAGAATTGTATAGTTGGAAAAAGAGACTGTTTATTTTCATTTCATATGGCTTTGTTAATACATACCTGTATTATTATCATAGTGTGGTCAGTTCTAATATGATTTCTTCACAGTTTATTCCAACATTTTGATAAAGAGAGCGAAGATCTTTCTTGGAAGATGCATCCTGAAATACAGAAAATGAGAGAAATTGCCCTTATTTACCTTGACAGAAGTGGCGGCCTTCAGAAATTTGTGCAGGATTGCAAAAAATATAATGGTATTACTCACTAAATAGATACTCTGTTAAATTCATACAAAATATTGCACGAGTCTCTGTTATTTTTATTTAAAGTATTTTCTGCTTCACAGACTCCAAACAAAGCTATGCTGTTTATCGTTTCATTATTTCAATAAATCCTTCTGATATTGCTGAATTAGATGCAACTCTTGGAAACTACATTCTTCATAATCCCATCCAAGCTGCACAGATTTTTCAGTCAGTAAGTGTCTATTTATAGACAAGCGTAGACAAAAGTACATCGTCTGATGTTTTAACTAGATTTTCCTTTCTAAAATGAAGTTATTTTTCAATCACAGGTATGTTTCATAGCTATTAAGACGTTATCCTTAATTGAACAAATGCAGACAGAAGCCCAGGTGAGCCTGCGTTGTTTTCCTCCATTTAGATCTTAAATCTTTTAAGTATAGTGAAGTATTAGGAAATATTGCTTTTGTTTTAGCTCTTCAGTTTTCGTTTTCCCTTTGGTTGTAGTATTATCGGTAATTAAAAATAGCTGGAAGTCTCACCCAACCATATTGCAGGAATTTTGAGGTAATGAATATGAAACAGAATTATTCTTACACTTCATGAGTTTCTGAATTTTTTTTTTTAATAATAGGTATTGTGTATTAGTAAAGCAGTTTTAAATAAAAAATAATAATGGTATTAATGGAATTTTGTCTTTCTCTTGTTAGATTAGTATACTGCTGAAACCAACACATTTGCCACCTTTATCAAGTTATGTGCTCAGTCTTTCTGCGTTTCCCTTTAATTACACATCCCAGAGATTTTACATGTCTGAAGGAATAGCCATCGCAATGGGCACTGTGACAAAATACACACAAGGAGCAAGATTTCTTTGTACTGAGGAAACCTGTCCGTTTTCTGAAGGTAGTAAAAAAAAAAAAAATAATTACTGTTTCAAAAACTTTTTTTAAGAATTTTGGTAATTTCCAATAGGAAACTCTGCCATCTTGTGGTCGATCTTACTGTTTCAAAAACTTTTTAAGGATTTTGGTAATTTCCAATAGGAAACTCTGCCATCTTGTGGTCGATCTCTAATAAATTATAAATTATAGAGATCATTATAGTGGAAGCATAGTATATGAACATATGCTCCTCTGAAAAAACACATGATAAATTTAGAATTTAACTGCCCAGTATTTTAATAATTTCTATTCTTAATGGGAAATTTAAAATGAAAGCCAAGTACCCATTTTAAATGTTTGGTAAATTAATATTTAATACTTTAACTTTTTTAGGATATAGGTACATAAGAGTGCATATGCCTGGAGCTACAGAGTCTGCCACAGTGAGGAGTGATTTTGTGTGTAGTTTGTGTTCTTCACCACTGCAGGAAGACATGAAATTTAGAGTACTTGGTGGTAGGATCTATGTAGTTTTATTTTTAGATCTATTACCTTCCTACTTCTGTTAAATAATAAGTAAAAAAACCTGGTTAAGTAGAAAAAGCTCCAAAATACACCAGTCATTAAAAAAAACAAACTATCAAAAAAAACCCCAAACAAACAAAGTTTTAATGTTTTCAAGAGAACTAACCTTTTCTTTTTCTTTTATTTTGAAAGATAAACAAATAGTTGAAATGATTGATGCAAAAGTTCTCAATGCTTTGAAAGGATTTTCCAGCGATAAATCACATTTTAGGATTCAGGCATTTACAGTTTTCCTGAGAGGTAAGCTGAATTGTGGAGATTTGTCAAAAAAAAACTTTTACAATTGAACTGTAATAATTCCTTGCATTTTCTTTTTATCCAGAGAAATGGATCTATAAATAGTGAAAGTCATAATTCATATTGCAGTTCTTTAACAAAATTAGGGGGGAAAATATATAAAATTAGCTGGGTGATTAAACAGGTGATTGAAGAGTGCATGTGGCAAAACTGTTGTGTTCACTTATATACCCTTATTTAAATAAACTCTGCAGTGTCACATTCTAACTGTAGCTTGTTTTTTTTCCTCCTTTCCACTTCCTTTGGCCATACTGTATTGTACTAACTTCACAGCTTTTTAACATCCTTCCTCAATCTAGCTGTTTTCCACATTCCATCAGGATTTTTGGCTTCTACTACCACTACCTTCCACTGCAAATGTTAAATGATTTTCATGTGCCAATCTAATGTGACTTTCCAGCTGAAATAGCAGCTCAACAACATGCTTTCATTAATTCTCTTTAAAAAAAAAAAAAAGAAACAAAACAAAAAAGTGAACCCTGCCATTCCAAAATAGCTCCAAAATAATGAGAAACACTTAAAAACTGCCACTATAAGTGTATTGTTATAAAACAAGAGTCTATGGGTTATGCATGTGCTAAATGGGTTTCACAGCTGAGATTCATATTTGCTTGGACCTAACTCTCATGTCCAAAAAATAAATGTGACTTTTTGATTTTAAAAAAAAAAAACGCACAAAAATACAAAGGTTCCCAAAACTATTTGTGTGTCTCTTTGAAATCTGTTAAGTTTGGATCTCCTTTTTATTGTGTTTTTTTCTCTGTTTTATAGCTGATGATGTTGTCACAAGTATCAGAACAGGAATGCATATTTGCAAACAACTGTCCGCTTTCTTTTTGATGCAGAACTAAACACATCATCCATTTTCTGTATCAGGAATCTACTTTTCCTCACCCAGTGTACCTTCCTTGCTTTTTATATTAATTAATTAGAATTGTATGCTTCATTTTCTTCTGGTCTGTTATGGTGAACCACATATCCAATTGTTGTTTTCTGCAATTAAATCATAAAATTGAACTTTCCATAGTTTGGAGAAGAAAACTCTTCTGATCATGTCTTTAAAACTGTTTTTATGCCCTAACTCATCTGCAGGTTCCTGTCTTCCCCACCACCACCTTTTCTTTTTTATATTATTATTACTTTTTATTTCCAGATGAACTGGCCAATAAAATGGAAATAGGAAACCACTACAAGATTATAGGAATTCCTGCTTGTGTACAAAATGGCTTACAAGCTACAGCATGTATAGAAGTCAATAGTGTACAGCTCTGTAAACCAAATGGTAAGAAAGAGTCCTTAAAAATTGGCTAAAAAAGTTGGAAAACCTTCTGGAACAAAATCCTGAGAACTAGCATGGTTTTCTATTATCTAGAGGTCCAGATTATGAAACCACTCTGGGACTTTCCTCTCTGTCTGAAATGTACCTTACTGTTATTTGAGAATATCTTCTTTAACTATATTTTTATTGATTGCAGTTCCTCACCTTCTCTTTCCAACTTCTTCCATCCATTGGAAGGTACTTTGAAATGATACATTAAATGAACCTGGTATTTCAGTTTGTTATTCCTTTCTGATTCCATCCATTTTAGCTGATTGTGTCTACTACCTTTTTAGTATTTTTATTAATATTACCAGATGTTTACATTCTGAATTTATACTTAATACATAGTTATTTGTTGTTTGTAGGGTTTGTATCAAACCAGAATGGTGATTTGTTGTGATACATCTGCATCACTCTCTTAGGAAGTGTTTGTTAACCTGTGCTTTGTTTTAATTAGGTCCTGCTTTTGTCGGTGACAATTTTAAGTATCTGCTCTCACTGGCTTCAAGTTCATGCTGGAGGTTCACTGCCATCCTTGCCAATATCTTTGCTTCTCAAGTGGTCCCACCAGGCACTTACAACACTCTTAAACTGGCAATATTGCTGAGCCTGGTACAGACAGGTGAAAAAGAAAATGCAGATTATCTGGATCTGTTGGTTGTGACAAGTGACACGCTAGTAATTGATAGGTAAAGACATTCCTTATTTTCCATGTAAATTAGAATTAAAAACACGAGTGTTTTTAAAGATGGTAATAGGATCTGTCTTGTGTGAAAGGCTAAAGAGACTATATTTTAAAAGAACATACAGGACTCTGACTTAGTAAAAATACTCAATTTTTATTCCTGGGACATTGTTATTTCTTTCAAGTGATAAATCTAGATCAGAACTTCACTTAAAATAAAGCCCCTCAACGCTCTCATAATGATCTAAAGATTTTAATACTAGCACTCTTTAGTAGAGCTCAAACAGAACATTTTTCTAAAATCAGAACTGAAGGCTGTCCTGGAAGCTGGTAAGAAAAGCCAAGGGCTTAACTTTTCAAACCTTGTGTCACTTTGAGCCTTTTCATCACCAATTTCCAGCTATCAGCATTTTAATTTAATAACAGCATGTAAGTAGATACTTACATCTTTATCACTCTCACAAAAAATACACTGATAAGGTATCAAAAGCAATGTACATCTTTACATGTGTAGCTCATAAATCTGGTGTTTGTTGCCTTTAACAAAATATTTTTCTGTGCATGTGATGTTTTTACCCTTTCACATACCTATAAACTGCTAACACATTTTCACATATACTGCAGAAGAGTACAATACACTCAGCTTTACATTTACATTAATTTAAATACAACTACTTTCTCCTTTGCCAACTCAAAAGAGGGCTTCATTTTTATTTTTGAGAAAGACATTGGAAAGTGACATGAATTTTAGTTTCATGTAAGAGCCCTTAAAAAAAATTCACTAGTATCTTGTGGAAAAAAAGACACTTGAACCATTTCAAAATTTAGCTGCAGAAATTACTACAAATTTGAAAAAAATGTGGGCTGCAGGATTTTTTTTCCCTGGGCTTGAGTAAGATTTCATGAGAGAAATCATAGGAACTAGAGAGTGTTAATATTAAAATTTACACACAGTAAATTTTCTGCTGTGCACTGTCTGCAGGTGCACAATGTATTTCATTGTCACAGAGTCACAGAATGATGTGGGGTTGGAAGGGACCTCTGGAGATCATCCACTCCAACCCCCTGCCAGAGCGGGGTCACCCAGAGCAGGTCCCACAGGAACGTGTCCAGGTGGGTTTGAATGTCTCCAGAGAAGGAGACTCCACCACCTCTCTGGGCAGCCTCTGCCAGGGCTCTGCCACCCTCACAGGAAAGAAGTTCCTCCTCATGTTTAGGTGGAACTTCTTACATTCAAGTTTGTGCCCATTTCCTCTTGTCCTGTCACTGGGCACCACTGGAAAAAGCCTGGCCCCATCCTCCTGACACCCACCCTTTCAGTATTTATAGGTGTTGATCAGATCCCCCCTCAGTCTTCTCTTCTCCAGACTAAAAAGACTCAAGTCCCTCAGCCTCTTCTCATAAGAGAGATGCTCCAGGCCCCTCATCATCTTTGTGGCCTCTGCTGTACCCTCTCCAGCATTTCCTTGCTGGAGGTCTCTCAGTGGCCTGTCAAAGTAGGCATTTGCTATGTCATATTTTTATTGGTACAATAGCATATTTATTAATAATTATTAATTTGAATTAACAATTTTCTCCATTGTTGATAGTAGGATAAATCATGCTCTGACATATTAAAGTCATTAGGAGCCTTTGATTGTGGAAGACAGACAATTTGCAACCTTTTTGTGCCAAGGACCATAGTACAGGGGGTGGAAAAGAAATTCCATACCCGCTTTCTCAAAAAGAATTGGGGAGGGGGGGGGTGGATTTAATGCTGGCATTAAATCCACAGGTTTTCATTTTTCCCAGCTGACCAGGATTGCTAATCCCCTGCCCTTTTAAATCACTGGAAAAGTTCATCTAGAATAGGAACAGGAGATAACAACACGGAGTTACATTATGAGACTGCTTTGACTTCTTAATAATTACTTCTGTTGCAAACCATGATGGGATTTGCCTCATATGTTAAATCCATGAGGGTTTTTTTTGTTGTTCCAAAGTGAGTCTGAATATATATTAATACCAGTATAAAGTATTAATTACAATATTAAGTTCTTAAAGTTTTGAAATGCTGAACAATGATTTAACAATTTATGACTGACTGAATTATTTAACCCTCTAGGCTGCTGAATTACAGCGTGTGTCTCCTGCCTCGAGGTGTCCGACACCCGCCGTCGAGTGACATCTTTCCTTCTGTGTCCAAGGACAGACACGGGACGGGAAGCGCCAGTATCCAGGCCTGCAGTGCTGTGCTGGCCAAGGGTGGGGTCTGTTACATTGGAGACTTATCTTCATATAAAAAGGATAAACTTGAACTCTTGCAGTCTGGTAAGCTCCCACTTAGCCACAAGTTTGTTTGTTCTGCTCCCTTGTTTGTTACTAAGTTTGTTCCCCGCTTTATGGCCCTCAAATGCTGAGAAAATCTATAAGCTATTTTTAACCAGTCTGTGTAAGAAACAAGGACAAAAGAGCCAAGGTCATATAAGGTGACATTTGAATCACAGAATGGTTTGGGTTGGAAGGGACCTTCAAGATCATCCAGTTCCAACCCCCTGCCCTGGGCAGGGACACCTCCCACCAGCCCAGGTTGCTCCAAGCCCCATCCAGCCTGGCCTTGAACCCCTCCAGGGATGGGGCAGCCACAGCTTCTCTGGGCAACCTCTTCCAGTGTCTCACCACCCTCACAGCAAAGAATTTCTTCCTGAGATCTCATCCCAATCTCCCCTCTTTCAGTTTAAAACCCTTCCCCCTCATCCTATGGCTCCCCTCCCTGATCCAGAGTCCCTCCCCATCTCTCCTGGAGCCCCTTTAGGGACTGGAAGGGGCTCTAAGGTCTCCCTGGAGCCTTCTCTTCTCCAGGTTGAACCCCCCCAACTCTCTCAGCCTGTCCCCACAGCAGAGGGGCTCCAGCCCTCTGAGCATCTTTGTGACCCTCTGCTGGCCCCATCCCAACAGGTCCATGTCCTTCCTGTGCTGAGGACTCCAGAGCTGGACACAGAGCTCCAGGTGGGGTCTCCCCAGAGCGGAGCAGAGGGGCAGAATCCCCCCCTGGCCCTGCTGGCCACGCTGCTGGGGATGCAGCCCAGGATGGGGGTGGCTTTCTGGGCTGCCAGCGCACGTTGCTGGCTCATGTTGAGCTTCTCATCCACCAACACTCCCAAGTCCTTCTTCTCAGGGCTGCTCTCCAGCCATTCTCCGCCCAACCTGTATTTGTGACTGGGATTGCCGCATCCCAGGTACAGGACCTTGCACTTTGTTTGGTTGAACTTCATGAGGTTTGCACAGGCCCACCTCTCAAGCCTGTCCAGGTCCCTCTGGATGGCATCCCTTCATTCCAGCGTGTCAACTGTGCCACACAGCTTGGTGTCATTGGCAAACTTGCTGAAGGTGCACTCAATCCCACTGTCCATGTTGCCAACAAAGATGTTACACAACACTGCTCCCAGTACTGACCCCTGAGGGACACCACTCATCACTGGCTTCCACTTGGACATTGAGACATTGACCACAACCCCTTGTGTGTGGCTGTCCAGCCAGTTCCTGATCATCTCTCCAGTTTAGAGACCAGGATGTCGTGTGGGACAGTTCTACACAGCCTGCTACACAGGCTCCACCATAGAGAGGGCACTGACCATGACATTTCAGTGAAATACATAATTGTGACCAGTTTCAGAGAGTTGGGGGTGGGGATGGGACTGGAATTTCTGGTTAAACTCGATCATTTACGTTAACTGACATATTTTTGTCCTGTCCTAGTGCTGGAGAGCAGAACGACAACGGTGTTCATTCCTGGGAAGAAGTATGGAGAAGAGGCCGACCAACAAGTTACTATTTCAATTCAGACCAATTTTTGGTCTTTTATAGATGTGGATTCTTCCTCCAAGAAACATATACAAAAGGAGAATTTTTTAATTGGACAGATGGTAAAGCACATGCCTTGCTGCCACAGTAACTATTACAGCAGTCGTTTGTGTTTACGGTTATTTCAACTTATAAAATAACAAGAACAATCAAATTTGTTAGTATTTCCCAAAAAGTCATAACTTAAGTGACTTTAAATCAAGTACCTTCTAAAATGAGCTGGGTTTTTAGTAGGTATCATTTATTTTATAAATATAAATATTTATAAAAGCTTTTGACAACAAGTACTGAAACAAAATGTTACTCTATATTTTAGGTAATTAATTGGATAATCTTGCAGGATTCTGTATATATTGATATTGAACAGTTCAGACTGAAAAAAAAAAATACAAAAAAAACTATTAACAGTAGGTAATATGCCAAGTTTCAGGGCTTCATAGCACAAGGAAGTCACCCAGTCAGCGACAAGTATAACTGCACAGTATTTGGGGAAAGTCTCCATAATTCCTGAATTATGGAAAAAAAACTACTTGCAATTTACAGAAATGCTTGGACCGGGGCAATAGGTATTGTGTTCATGCCCCCAGTATTTTTTTATTTGATGTGCTTCTATTCATCTTGTAGGATTTCACTGTCTAAGGCTCACACTAAACTAAGTTTAAGAAAGAAAGTTCTTGAGGAAGATGCGCTGATTGCCATCTTGTTACTTGAATCATCTCTTATCCTAAAACACGGTAATTAACGTTATTAACTTGGTCTTTAGTCTGGGGTACATAGTTTCTGTATTTGTGTCAGATTGGGAACAGTCTCTATGGAGTGATGGCAGTGACAGTTGGTTTTTTTCAAATGGAAGTGCAGGATTCCCCCTGGTGAAGGAAGGCTGAGACGGGACAGTGTAGTCCCAGTGCTGTGTGAAAGGGGCCCCAGGGAAACAGAAGACAAGGGTTAGATTTGGTTGGTTTTTTTGTTTATCTATCTAGCATTACATTTATTAACACGCAAATTTGGCACCGAGACAAGAATTCACAGAATTGCCTGGGTTGGAAGGGACCTTTAAGATTATCTAGTCCAACCATCACAGAGCTCCAGGTGGGGTCTCCCCAGAGCGGAGCAGAGGGGCAGAATCCCCCCCTGGCCCTGCTGGCCACGCTGCTGGGGATGCAGCCCAGGATGGGGGTGGCTTTCTGGGCTGCCAGCGCACGTTGCTGGCTCATGTTGAGCTTCTCATCCACCAACACTCCCAAGTCCTTCTTCTCAGGGCTGCTCTCCAGCCATTCTCCGCCCAACCTGTATTTGTGACTGGGATTGCCGCATCCCAGGTACAGGACCTTGCACTTTGTTTGGTTGAACTTCATGAGGTTTGCACAGGCCCACCTCTCAAGCCTGTCCAGGTCCCTCTGGATGGCATCCCTTCATTCCAGCGTGTCAACTGTGCCACACAGCTTGGTGTCATTGGCAAACTTGCTGAAGGTGCACTCAATCCCACTGTCCATGTTGCTGACAAAGATGTTACACAGCACAGGTCCCAGTGCTGACCCCTGAGGGACACCACTCATCACTGGCTTCCATTGGACATTGAGCCATTGACCACAACCCCTTGTGTGTGGCTGTCCAGCCAGTTCCTGATCATCTCTCCAGTTTAGAGACCAGGATGTTGTGTGGGACAGTTCTACACAGCCTGCTACACAGGCTCCACCATAGAGAGGGCACTGACCAGGACATTTCAGTGAAATACATAATTGTGACCAGTTTCAGAGAGTCAAGGACAGGATGGGACTGGAATTTCTGGTTAAACTCGATCATTTACGTTAACTGACATATTTTTGTCCTGTCCTAGTGCTGGAGAGCAGAACGACAACGGTGTTCATTCCTGGGAAGAAGTATGGAGAAGAGGCCGACCAACAAGTTACTATTTCAATTCAGACCAATTTTTGGTCTTTTATAGATGTGGATTCTTCCTCCAAGAAACATATCCAAAAGGAGAATTTTTTAATTGGACAGATGGTAAAGCACACGCCTTGCTGCCACAGTAACTATTACAGCAGTCGCTTGTGTTTACGGTTATTTCAACTTATAAAATAACAAAAACAATCAGATTTGTTAGTATTTCCAAAAAGTCACAACGTAAGTGACTTTAAATCAAGTATCTTCTAAAATGAGCTGTTTTTTTAGTAGGTATCATTTATTTTATACATATAAATATTTATAAAAGCTTTTGACAACAAGTACTGACACAAAATGTTACTCTATATATTTTAGGTAATTAATTGGATAATCTTGCAGGACTCAGTATATATTGATATTGAACAGTTCAGACTGAAAAAAAAAAAGTACAGTGTTTCTACAAGCCAAAAGGCCAAAATCAAGTCATTTGTTTTCTTTCTCTGGGTCTTCTGTTTAGGATGTGAGTTTGATTCCCTCTAACCTTCTCGATGTTTTTGGGCTTCTGATATACAACGAGTCTCCTTCGTGCCGACTGTCTTCTCCTGTCGTACAGCACATCTTGAAAAAAGCCCTGAATCCTGAAGCCATGCTGTACAAAGCCTCCCAGCAGTTCAGGATGCAGGATTATGAGGAGGTAACAGTTACTACCCAGTAGTTTTGAAATGCGTTGTACTTGGGAATCTCATCCTGTTTCTGGAATCAGAAAGGTCTCTCTGCACATTCTGCTTATTTTTAACCCCGTCAATACTCACTTCCTACCTTTTCCCCCCCTGCCGTATTCCCACGAGCATTAAAAGGATCATTGAAAATATTGGCTTCAGTTCTTCAAAAGGGCCAACATAATAAATTCAGTTTGATCTTCACGGAATCATGGAATTGTAAGAGTTGGAAGGGACCTTCTAGAGATCATCCAGTCCAACTCCCCTGCCAAAGAAGGGTTGCCCAGAGCACATTACACAGGAGCACCCAGGTGGGGCTTGAAGATCTCCAGAGAAGGGGACTCCACACCCTCCCTGGGCAGCCTCTTCCAGGGCTCTGGCACCCTCACCCCAAAGAAGTTCTTCCTCAGATTTGAGTGGAACTTCCCATGTCCCACCTTGTGCCCGTTGACCCTCGTCCTGTCACTGGGAACCACTGAAAAGAGTCCAGCTCCATCCTCCCTTAACCCACCCTTTAGATCCTTGTCAGCATTAATAAGGTCTCCCCTCAGCCTTCTCTTCTCCAGGCTAAAGAGTCCCATCTCTCTCAGCCTTTCCTCATAAGGGAGATGCTCCAATCCCTCCATCATCTTAGTTGCCCTTCGCTGGACTCTCTCCAGCAGTTCCCTGTCTCTTTTGAACTGGGGAGCCCAGAACTGGACGCAGGATTCCAGTTGTGGCCTCCCCAGTGCAGAGCAGAGGGGCAGAATGACCTCCCTTGACCTGCTGGCCACACTCTTCCCTACACAGCCCAGGATTCCATCTTGTTTCTGGAAAACACACTAGGTTAACATTCATATAGAATCATAGAATGGTTAGGGTTGGAAGGGACCTCAAAGATCATCGAGTTCCAACCCCCAATATGAGAACTCCAATACCTACTTTTGATCAGAATAGTTTACAATCAGTAGTAAAAGTTAATTATTCCATTTGAAATAAACTGTCAATATCTCTAGCATAATTAACAGATGATTGTGTTTAGTATCTGAGATCTCTCCTCGTGCGTAGCTGAATGGTGACTGCTGTCTTTATATCTCTATTGGTAGAGCTTATTGTCCTGAGTATATTACTGGTATGTTAAAAGGTGTGAAAAAATGTAAATTCTTTATTTTCCAGTTAAATACTTAAAACGCATCCCCTCTCTCTAGTTTATTTTGTTTGCCAAGAATCTGCACGTTGAGCTGAGTCCCGAAGCAGAAAACCTCATTCAGGGCTACTACGTCGCCAGTCGCAGAGTGAGAAGAGACTCCCTCCATGGATCCACCTTATCCTCATCCGCACTGAAAATCCTGTGTGTCCTGCTCCTCACAGTACAGGGAACAGATCTACCTTTCAAATAGAAACTGTGCTAACCTGCCTAAAAGCTTCTTAAATCAAAACCTAGACGAGGCTCTTCAGTTTTGAAAAGTTCAAGAATAAAGAATCTTATCTATTATTTATCAACACTGTTCATTTTCTATATTGATGTTGCCAAAAAAAAAAAAAGTGTTAAGAACTTCACTGGGCAAATCCTAGTAATTAAGTAACAATTATCAGTCTTAAAGCTTTGTAGGAAAAACAAAAATGGGATTTAAGTTATGACAGCTTTGTATTATGCAAGAAAAAAAAAGTGTAACTGCGCAGTATTTGGGGGAAGTCTCCATAATTCCTGAATTATGGAAAAAAAACTACTTGCAATTTACAGAAATGCTTGGACCGGGGCAATAGGTATTGTGTTCATGCCCCCAGTATTTTTTTATTTGATGTGCTTCTATTCATCTTGTAGGATTTCACTGTCTAAGGCTCACACTAAACTAAGTTTAAGAAAGAAAGTTCTTGAGGAAGATGCGCTGATTGCCATCTTGTTACTTGAATCATCTCTCATCCTAAAACACGGTAATTAACGTTATTAACTTGGGTCTTTAGTCTGGGGTACATCATCACTTCTGTATTTTTGTCAGTTTGGAAACAGTTTCTATGGAGTGATGGCAGTGACAGTTGGTTCTTTCCACATGGAAGTGCAGGATTCCCCCTGGTGAAGGAAGGCTGAGACGGGACAGCGGAGTCCCAGTGCTGTGTGAAAGGGGCCCCAGGGAAACAGAAGACAAGGGTTAGATTTGGTTGGTTTTTTTGTTTATCTATCTAGCATTACATTTATTAACACGCAAATTTGGCACCGAGACAAGAATTCACAGAATTGCCTGGGTTGGAAGGGACCTTTAAGATTATCTAGTCCAACCATCAACCTAACACTGACAAAAACCATCACTAAACCATGTCACTGAGCACTATTATTAATTATGATGCAACACTTCACAATGGTAACACACACGATTGCATTACTAAGTAATTTGTGTTGTTTTTTTTTCCTTCAAAGGCCTGGCAGAAGCTATCACATCTTTTAGCATAAGCCTTAATTTTACACAGGAGCACCCAGGTGGGGCTTGAAGATCTCCAGAGAAGGGGACTCCACACCCTCCCTGGGCAGCCTCTTCCAGGGCTCTGGCACCCTCACCCCAAAGAAGTTCTTCCTCAGATTTGAGTGGAACTTCCCATGTCCCACCTTGTGCCCGTTGACCCTCGTCCTGTCACTGGGAACCACTGAAAAGAGTCCAGCTCCATCCTCCCTTAACCCACCCTTTAGATCCTTGTCAGCATTAATAAGGTCTCCCCTCAGCCTTCTCTTCTCCAGGCTAAAGAGTCCCATCTCTCTCAGCCTTTCCTCATAAGGGAGATGCTCCAATCCCTCCATCATCTTAGTTGCCCTTCGCTGGACTCTCTCCAGCAGTTCCCTGTCTCTTTTGAACTGGGGAGCCCAGAACTGGACGCAGGATTCCAGTTGTGGCCTCCCCAGTGCAGAGCAGAGGGGCAGAATGACCTCCCTTGACCTGCTGGCCACACTCTTCCCTACACAGCCCAGGATTCCATCTTGTTTCTGGAAAACACACTAGGTTAACATTCATATAGAATCATAGAATGGTTAGGGTTGGAAGGGACCTCAAAGATCATCGAGTTCCAACCCCCAATATGAGAACTCCAATACCTACTTTTGATCAGAATAGTTTACAATCAGTAGTAAAAGTTAATTATTCCATTTGAAATAAACTGTCAATATCTCTAGCATAATTAACAGATGATTGTGTTTAGTATCTGAGATCTCTCCTCGTGCGTAGCTGAATGGTGACTGCTGTCTTTATATCTCTATTGGTAGAGCTTATTGTCCTGAGTATATTACTGGTATGTTAAAAGGTGTGAAAAAATGTAAATTCTTTATTTTCCAGTTAAATACTTAAAACGCATCCCCTCTCTCTAGTTTATTTTGTTTGCCAAGAATCTGCACGTTGAGCTGAGTCCCGAAGCAGAAAACCTCATTCAGGGCTACTACGTCGCCAGTCGCAGAGTGAGAAGAGACTCCCTCCATGGATCCACCTTATCCTCATCCGCACTGAAAATCCTGTGTGTCCTGCTCCTCACAGTACAGGGAACAGATCTACCTTTCAAATAGAAACTGTGCTAACCTGCCTAAAAGCTTCTTAAATCAAAACCTAGACGAGGCTCTTCAGTTTTGAAAAGTTCAAGAATAAAGAATCTTATCTATTATTTATCAACACTGTTCATTTTCTATATTGATGTTGCCAAAAAAAAAAAAAGTGTTAAGAACTTCACTGGGCAAATCCTAGTAATTAAGTAACAATTATCAGTCTTAAAGCTTTGTAGGAAAAACAAAAATGGGATTTAAGTTATGACAGCTTTGTATTATGCAAGCAAAAAAAACTATTAACAGTAGGTAATATGCCAAGTTTCAGGGCTTCATAGCACAAGGAAGTCACCCAGTCAGCGACAAGTATAACTGCACAGTATTTGGGGAAAGTCTCCATAATTCCTGAATTATGGAAAAAAAACTACTTGCAATTTACAGAAGTGCTTGGACCGGGGCAATAGGTATTGTGTTCATGCCCCCAGTATTTTTTTTATTTGATGTGCTTCTGTTCATCTTGTAGGATTTCGCTGTCTAAGGCTCACACTAAACTAAGTTTAAGAAAGAAAGTTCTTGAGGAAGATGCGCTGATTGCCATCTTGTTACTTGAATCATCTCTCATCCTAAAACACGGTAATTAACGTTATTAACTTGGGTCTTTAGTCTGGGGTACATCATCACTTCTGTATTTTTGTCAGTTTGGAAACAGTTTCTATGGAGTGATGGCAGTGACAGTTGGTTCTTTCCACATGGAAGTGCAGGATTCCCCCTGGTGAAGGAAGGCTGAGACGGGACAGTGTAGTCCCAGTGCTGTGTGAAAGGGGCCCCAGGGGAACAGAAGACAAGGGTTAGATTTGGGTTTTGGTTTTTTTTTTTTGTTTATCTAGCATTACATCTGGCACTGAGACAAGAATTCATAGAATTGCCTGGGTTGGAAGGGACCTTTAAGATTATCTAGTCCAACCATCAACCTAACACTGACAAAAACCATCACTAAACCACGTCACTGAGCATTTTTATTAATTATGATGCAACACTTCACAATGGTAACACACATGATTGCATTACTAAGTAATTTGTGTCGGGTTTTTTTCCTTCAAAGTCCTAGGAGAAACTATCACATCTTTTAGCATAAGCCTTAATTATTTTTTTTTTAATTTCCTTAGGCCAGTCTGCACTATGCATAGCACCCAATTCTGTATTTCCATTTGACCTGAGTGATGAAAACTCCCTGCAGCAGAGAGACAGTTACCTCCTGCAGTGCCACCTTTTTTTTTCTTTCCTTAGGCCAGTCTGCACTATGCATAGCACCCAATTCTGTATTTCCATTTGACCTGAGTGATGAAAACTCCCTGCAGCAGAGAGACAGTTACCTCCTGCAGTGCCACCACCAGCTGCTGAAGTTCATTGCTGCTTACGGCCCAGGCATTCACATTAACGCTAACGAAGAATGAAAACTCCCCTCTGTAAGTAGAACCTGAGACTCCTACCTCAGCTTTTTGAGAGACTGCAGTTAAAAATATACAACCAATAAGGCTTTTTTTATTTTTTTAAGTCAGTTCAGTGCTGTTTTGCTAAGGAATAGAGCACAGCTGACAAGATTTATTTAAAAGTGCTGTTTGAAGGCAGGAGTGATGTCTTCATCCTGAGAGGCTGTGGCTTCAGAATAAAGCCTCAACCTGAACTTCCCTTCCTGGCTACCACGGTTCATCCACAGTAAAGCAGGGACTTTAATAAGACTACAACCAGCAATTAAACCAGTTTAGAATCCAATGTTTCACTTCAACTGTGTTAACTCTCCAGTTTTTCTGGTTGCTTCTTTTCAGCTGTGTCACCCAATAAGAGTTAAATAGTTTTAAGTACATTAAAATTCTTTTTTTCTATTGTAAGCCAACTTTCTTAAATTATTGTGTTCTATGTGTCTTTAAACATATAAAAGAATCACTGTACTGCTTGATGTTCTATGTCTTTGTTTGAAATCATAGCAACACAATATTAGATCAGGATTGTGGTGTGCTCTGAAAAAAAGCCTGTGTATTTCCACATTACTTTATTACACAGTGCAGGGGATAGTAGAACCCAGCAGAAAAGTAAAAAAACCTGGTTTTAGGTGATATGGTGGGTTGGCAACTCCACATTGCTGCAAGATCTGTGTGTCTTTAAACATATAAAAGAATCACTGTACTGCATGTTCTATGTCTTTGTTTGAAATCATAGCAACACAATATTAGATCAGGATTGTGGTGTGCTCTGAAAAAAAGCCTGCATATTTCCACATTACTTTATTATACAGTGCAGGGGACAGTAGAACCCAGCAGAAAAGTAAAAAAACCTGTTTTTAGGTGATATGGTGGGTTGGCAACTCCACATTGCTGCAAGAACAAGTATGAAGAACAGCAGACAAAAGATGAGGTCTCTGAGACACAGTATGTGCTTCTCCAACTATGGACTTTCCTGCACTTTACCTTCCTGGTAATATACTGATACTGAGCAAGTTTTACATCCAAGAGGTCCACATTAACAAAAAATAAAAAAAAAACTAACCAAAAAACCAAACAGCACAGAAAATTGTAGAGAGTTCTGGTGAATGAAGTTCTGGATAAGGTGAATAGCAAAGGTTTGGTAGGACTCCTACCCAGGATGTCCCCAGCAGGATCATGGTGCTACTGCTCACACAGCCCCAACAAACAACAACTCCAGTCACTGAAAACAGAAATCCAAGCTTTTATTCATACACACACTGCCTTAAAGATAAGCAGAAAAGCCACTCCCATTAACATTGTAAATACTTATTTAGACAAGATAACATTTAACTTTTCTTTACGCATTTTAACCCCCGGTTTACTCAATTTTGATACATTTATTTGGTACACTTACATATTCACATTAAGAGTGTCCACAAGGCCACCTCCCCTTCTAGAGTGACACTTTCACCTGAACACCATTTGAGGATTATTCACACATTTTCACTCAACAGCTACTCCTCTGCCTCATTTCTGAGGAGCAGGAAGGACCATGAAAGCATTTCCAAGTGAATTAGAGCTCCACGTTTCAGGCTGCTGGTTTCAACCTGAAAAAAAACATAAAAATTCAAAGTTAGTCTGTTTTCTGTATACACTTAATCTTATACAAAGTTATTAACTTTACTGGCATTTCAGATTCAAAGATACACATCAAAGCAGTCAGATGGGTAAACGGCAAAGATGTTTCATCATTATGCCAGCAAGATTCCTTCTACAATAGAGTTAAATAGAATTCCTTTACAAATCACTAGTTTTAACAAGCTTTATTAAGGAATGTTATGTAGAAAAAAAAATAATTCTGCAAAAAGAGCCCAACTTTTTATCCTTGCCTCTCCCCCGTTTTTCCTGTTTTAAGCAAAAATTACAAGCCTAGTAGCAGTATGAGCAGTAAAGGACACAAAGTCAGTCAGTCAGTGGGTGAAAAGCATCCTTGACCAACAGGCCATACCTTCAGCTGATGTAAAAAAGCAACTTACCTTCTTAAACACCCAAAATCCTAGAAGTGGATGGAGCCTACTGTTGGCTGGATGTGCGTACACACAGCTCAAAGACAGCACAGAAGGTCACCCGGTATTTAAATAAAATCAAAAGTGATGGTGACAAATCAAACTGGGAGAACCCTGCCAGTAGCTGGCACATCAGCTCAGCACAAAATTCAGCTCATTAAGCAGCAGAGTCATTATCATTATTGCCAGCAAAGTTTTCCACCCGTGGTGAGACTGGTGTGATTTATTTTTTTTCCAGGTACCAAACACAAGGGGATTTGTTAAGTTTGTCTCAAGAGATGAGCTCTGCTCTAGGAAGTGCAGTAGAATCTTGTTTTTAACTGTTTTAAATAGCACAAAATGGATTTGTTATTGCCAGGAACACAGGCCCCTCCCTGTTACAAGCCCCAGATGCCAAGTATCTTTCTAGAGGTGAAGTTCACTGCCCTGGTCACCCCTTCTTAAACACCCAAAATCCTAGAAGTGGATGGAGCCTACTGTTGGCTGGATGTGCGTACACACAGCTCAAAGACAGCACAGAAGGTCACCCGGTATTTAAATAAAATCAAAAGTGATGGTGACAAATCAAACTGGGAGAACCCTGCCAGTAGCTGGCACATCAGCTCAGCACAAAATTCAGCTCATTAAGCAGCAGAGTCATTATCATTATTGCCAGCAAAGTTTTCCACCCGTGGTGAGACTGGTGTGATTTATTTTTTTTCCAGGTACCAAACACAAGGGGATTTGTTAAGTTTGTCTCAAGAGATGAGCTCTGCTCTAGGAAGTGCAGTAGAATCTTGTTTTTAACTGTTTTAAATAGCACAAAATGGATTTGTTATTGCCAGGAACACAGGCCCCTCCCTGTTACAAGCCCCAGATGCCAAGTATCTTTCTAGAGGTGAAGTTCACTGCCCTGGTCACCTTTCCCTTTGGAATATATTCCAAAAAAACCAATACAGCCAAATGCCAGCAGGGATGGCATTTGGAACACACTGATCTTCAGTCTCTCACTTCCAACAAGCAATTGTTAATTCTTGGTTCCCTCCCCAGTTAAGAACTAGATGCCATGACAAACCTCTCTCCTCTCTGATTCCTTCGGGATTCTGGGATTGCTCCTGCTTTGTTCCGGGGAGCAAGTCTGAAGAGGTTTTACAGCTGCCACGATACCTTCTGTTAGAATTTCAGCCTCTTAACCCTGCACGCAGACAACCATATTCCTCCTCATTCCATCTGTAAGAAAATTGACAAGCTATAAACCAGTTTTAGAGACTTGGAGGCTTTCCCCAACCCTAAATACAGGAAGAAATAATTACTTCTGTAGCTCCAGAATTCACGTGTCATCTTTCTGCTTGCAAAGTTAACGGCGTGGCAGAGTCCAGATTGAAGATTCCCAAAGCCAGCAGTAACCAATTCATCTCTCAACTTCACTTGCTGCCTAAAACAGTGAAAAGAGAGAAAAAAAAAACCTGTCTGATTCAGAGAACTCCACTGCTGAGCCAGTAGCAGAAAGCTCTCCTTGGGGAAAATAAACCAGTCAAAAAAACACCAGCCTCCTGAGCAACCTCATTACCCGGGTAGAAAACTATGGGTGGCATCCCTGGAGACCAAGGTTAAACAGAGGCATGACCCAAAGCCAGCTTCAGGGCAAAAAAAATGACTAATTGCAGGGCTATTATGCTGGTCCTAACAAAGAACCATCGCTGAGGAGAGGATTACCCCAGCAGGTTACAGCCTGCAATGCTCACTCATGTGCCACGCTCTGGAGAACCTGGTGATGAGTTTTCCTGTGGGTTAAGGTCAGGCCCCATGGTCCTGGCAGGAGAGCATGGCCATGGAGACAGCCAACAACCCCATGGGTCCCATCCCTGCTACAACCCACCCATGCCAATGACCCAAAAGGTACAGTCAGGGTCACCACACACCACTTGCCAAATTCCTCCAGGGAAAAAAAAAAAAAGGAGGTAATTTATCTTTAGAATTAGGACAAGCGTTTGATGATGAAAGTGATGTATCAGCAAACCCAAGTCCCTTTAGATGGCCAAGCTGTCATTGCTTTGAAGACTTGATATACCAAGAGTATACCACTCAAAGCAACCACCGCTAGTGGCACATACTAATTAGGCACATACTAATTAGAATCATAGAATGGTTAGAATTGGGAGGGACATTAAAGATCATCCAGTTCCAACCCCCCTGCCCTGGGCAGGGACACCTCCCACCAGACCAGGTTGCTCCAAGCCCCATCCAGCCTGGCCTTGAACCCCTCCAGGGATGGGGCAGCCACAATTAGCTCCATCTTCATCTCCCAAGGCACGGGCAGGTCCCTGAAAGCCTGTGTCGGCCAGCGAGCGTCAGCTCCGACTCATCAGCTCCAGGCTCGGCCCGCTGTTGGCGACTCTTTACAGCCTTTTAAGTGACGGCGAACACTTCACAAAACAGCCCCCGCACACCGCCCCTTCAACCGCTGCCGCTACACGCCTCGCTGGGAACGCCACCACCCGGATTTCTTACGTTGAAGCGAAGGGAACGCTCCCAATTCCTCCCGAAAGCCCGCACCAGGAGCCGCTCTCCCCTCCGCGGCGCCATCTGCTCGCCCCGACAAGCGGCGCGGCCCCCCTCAGGCGGCGGCAGCTCCAGGCCCGGCCGCTCCCGGGAAGGGAACCGAGCCCGCGACCTAGCCCTGCCGGAGGACCCCCCGCCCCGCCGCAGCGGGGTTAAGCTCCGGAGACCCCCCAGGCCGCTCTTCGCCTTGGCGGGAGCCCCACGGGCGGCCGGTACCGCACACGCCATGCCCCCGCCTCCCCCCGCTCCGCGCCGCCACCGTCCCGCTCCTCAGGGCCGCGCAGAAGGGAAGAAGGAAGCGGAGCGATCCCCTTAAATAGTCCGCGCGGCACCGCGGCGCTTTGCGGCGGGGCGGGGCCGGGCCTACCCTGGACGCGCATGCGCACGGGGCGGCGAACCCCCTCCTCCCGCCCCGGTTCCAGTCCCAGCTCCGGTCCCGGGGCCGTTGGGTCCGACGGGGATCCCGTCATAGCGGCGCTTTGGGCCGTGCTGGGGCAGGAGCGTGTTCGGTTTAGAGAGGGGATAATCCATAGCGGCTCGTTGGCGTGAAAATAGGAGCGCGGAAGGGGAAGGGTGTGCTGCGGCCCTGAGGGGAGCTGCGGGCCCTGAGGGGAGCGGCCTGGCTCCTGCCGCACCCCGTGGTGCGTGGCAGTCTGTGGGGGCGATTTCAGTCAGAAAAGTGAAGAATTTATTGCAGGTGGGTTAAGAAAGTAAACAAGATTTACCTGAGATGGAAGCACGGCCACTTTTATTTTGTTGTTGTTCTATATACAACAATATTCTTAATAAACCCCAGTATTTTCAGCCTTAACCCGCTTCCATTCTCACAGCGCAGCCAGGCTCTTAGAAGTCAAAGCCATGGAAAATAAAATCTTTTCGGTGTTGCCCTTCTTTGCACGAGCACAATGAATGCTTTGTGCTAAAGGTCTCCGAGGGAAAAAAAAAGTAGTGGTTGGCAGGGTATGTGTTCAGAGAAAGCAATGCATGGCTGCAGGGCACAGTGCTGTAGTTACTGAGGAAAAAAAAAAACCATCTGTATGCAGCAGGATCCTGCATAGGCAGGTTATTTGGACCAAGAAGGCCAATGGCATCCTGGGGGGCATCAGGAAGAGTGTGAGCAGCAGGTGGAGGGAGGTCATCCTGCCCCTCTGCTCTGCCCTGGGGAGGCCCCATCTGGAGCACTGGGACCAGTTCTGGGCTCCCCAGTTCCAGAAGGACAGGGAACTGCTGGAGAGGGGACAGCAGAGGCTACAGAGATGATGAGGGGCCTGGAGCATCTCTCTGATGAGGAGAGGCTGAGGGACTTGGGGCTTGTTAGACTGGAGAAGACTGAAGGGGGGATCTGATCAACACCTATAAATACTGAAAGGGTGGGTGTCAGGAGGATGGGGCCGGTCTTTTTTCAGTGGTGCCCAGGGACAGGACAAGAGGAAATGGGCACAAACTTGAACATTGGAAGTTCCATCTGAACATGAGGAGGAGCTTCTTTTCTGTGAGGGTGGCAGAGCCCTGGCAGAGGCTGCCCAGAGAGGTGGTGGAGTCTCCTTCTCTGGAGACGTTCAAACCCACCTGGACACGTTCCTGTGGGACCTGCTCTGGGTGGACCTGCTCTGGCAGGGGGTTGGACTGGGTGATCTCCAGAGGTCCCTTCCAACCCCAAATCATTCTGTGATTCTGTGATTTGCTCATGGCCATTCACCATCCCATCGCTCTGAAGGAAATGCTATGATGACAATAGCTTGAGATTTGCAAAGATAAACTTTAAGTTACTCCATGAAAAATGGTTCCTTTTGATAGCAATGTGTGAACGTTGTAGAATTTTATTCCTAAACACGTGTGTATTTCCAGTGCCAAACGCCAAGCTGTTATATTTCAGTACACAAGATACAAACTATTCCTAAGAAATGCAACATCCCATCCAAACAGCAGGTTTGAAGCAAAGGGGGTCAGAGGATCTGTTTTGATCCTGCTGTAAATTTCTGGAAGACAAGAGCTCTTGTACTGCTCAGAGGAAGTGTGTTGCCAAACCTGGGGTCCAGGCTCTGGGAGAAAAGGCATAGACATTTGCAGCTGACGCAGAATAATCGGTCTCAGGGAAAAAAGAAATAAAAATCCCAACTCATAAATATTGGGAGTTCTCCTCACGTTAAAAACTGGTTTTCCTCTGCATATTCTTACTGGCTTTTAGTATGTCTGTAAAATGCTGCAAAAGTCTTTGCATTGTGGCCACAATTTATACCAGCGTTTTGGGTACAAAGTACCTCCTGTCTTTGCTGCTGTAAATACTCCTTTATTGTAGTGAAAGCCTGAGTAGAGCTGTTTTCTCCGTGCCACCCATTCATGACTTTCCATGTTTCTAGCCCTCATTCCTATTCATTTTTCATGCTTCATGATTAAACAGTCAGAATGTTTCAATTGCATTTAATAGAAGAAGCCTTTTAAAACGGGGGGAGGGGAGGTGTTTTTTACATTTTCCTTTTTTTTTTTCCATTTTCCTTTTTTTTTCCATTTTTCACACTTTTCATTTTTTCCTTTTTAATTTTTTTCTCTTTTCCTTTCTTCTTTTTTCCTTTTTTTTCTTTCTTTCATTTTTTTTGTTTTATTTATTTTCCTCTTTTCTTTTTTTTCTTCTTTTTTTTTTCCCTCTCTCTTGCATTCTGTCCCTTCCAGGTGTATCACTTCAGTGCCTGTGAAGTGACCAGCACCTCAGTGCTAGGTAAGAGCATGCAGCTGATGCAAACCATCACTGCATTTTGTGTTTTCTCCGTGCCATTTCGGATGCATGATTCATATGTGGTTTATTTCTATTATCAGACAGCTGCTCTACAGAAGCAGCTCGAGGTTTGACACCAACTTCTGGCTATTTTCACTGGTCCTTTTCCCCCTGACCTGATGCCACTCATTTAGATCTCTGTTACTTACAGAACTAGCCTGAATTCCCTGTGCTTCTACGTTGCTACTTGGTGTTTTATCAGTTCTTAATTAACTTAATTAACTATCGTCACCTTCACGTCTCCTCATTAATATCTCTGAACACAAATAGCTGTCCCAGGAATAAGAGGTTGTACTCACCCCTTTTTACTCCTGTTAAGTACAGTTCTTTAAAAAGTCCGACTCCTATTTATGAGTAGATACTTGTCTGCCCTTTTGTATGCATTTTTTTCACAAAATGCACTAACTCATGTGTTGAATGTGCTCTGGCTGCTTAGTTATCATCTTTTATTAAACCACTACAACTGTAAATAAGAAATACATGCCTAAAATAAATAGATATATATTAAAAGTGTGATGACGTGCTCAGCACCTCTGAAAAACATCCCAAGTTTGACTCAAGACTGAATGCAATACAATGATGTTTTTATATATATAAAGGTTGTTCTTGCTCATATTTTTGTTTTCATTTTTCATAAATGCCATTTTAAAACTTCAACTGTGAAGTCTTCAGAGAGAAATGACTATAAATGCAGAATATTACTATTAGAAACTATCGGTCCTGTATGATGAGAAACATTTTGCAACTCAATAAATACATAACGTCCACGGAATAATATTTAATGAAAGAGTTTACCTCAGCCGTAACAAACTATACGGGAAGGACAGTGTTTTACAGAACAGATACATCAGATGGCATTTGTGCATTTAGTTTCAGCTTTTCTTGCCTAACTGTGGATATTTTAGAGTGAAAAACGTGCCGTGACCAAGCCAAGTCTTTGGGCTCATTTGCTGGAATGCATGAACCTGCTAAAAGACAAGAGAAAGGAACCGTGGTGTCTTCAGCGGACAAGTGGGTTTTTGGGGGGCAACAAACACATTTTAAACCCCGTAACATGCAACACAACAATTATAGTTTGTCTGTAGATAATAGTTTTTAACTTAAATAGATATAAGGTGTAATAAATAACTTTTTTTTTTTTTTTTAAAGCGAGGAGGGCGATTAGATTTGGGAAGTTGTTGATGTTTCTCCTTGGTTGGCGCCGTCTCCTTGTGCCGAGTGAGTCAGGAACTGCCCCGTAGCTCCGATGTACAACCTGGAACGCATCGGCCACTTCTGCAAGAGAGGAGGAGGGAAGGACACGCTGAGACACCCAGCACCTTCACAGCCTGAAGGCAGCTCTCAGCAAAGCTTTAAACCCCGCTTGGAGTCACAGAAATGGGGAAAACAGCACCACAAAGTTCCTGTTTTGTCATTTGTTGGAAGCCAGGTAAGAGAACCTCAGCCTGGGGTAAATATTTAATTCTTGTAGCTCCACTTTCTGAACCTGAGTGAGTCAGTTCCTGCAAAGAGCCCTGGGGTGGCTGCAGGGTGCCCGCAGCTGGGTGCCCTTCACTTAGGGGGAAGACTTCAGCTCCGCTGTGATGTGCTGAGTTCATTACTGGAGGGCTGGGTGTTTCAAAAGACAACGTGCAACGGATGCAAAAATACCTGCAGTGCAGCCAGAACCTTGTTCCAAAAGAACATAGACTTTTCTAAAGACACTTTTAGGAATAAGCTGGGTAATGAAAGAGAGGTCCAGGAACTAGAAAAGCTTAATGCTGCAGTTAAATCTTAGCACTTCTACTTAAAGACACAAAGCAGCAGCAGATTTGTACTTGGAAAGACTGTCCAATCTCATTCACTATTTTTATTTCAAGTGTGATGTTATGAATTCCTCCAGAATAAGACATCTGAGTTTAAAGTCATTAACTGTATTTTTTTGTTTGCTGTACACACAGCTGTACGTGCCTATTTGACTGTGCTCACTATTTGTATTTACTGTGCTTGGTCTATGAGAGTGGTTAAAGTCCTTGTCTGTACTGCTTGGCTCATATCCTGCACTTTGAGGTTTTTTTAAAGCACCTGCTGTGCTTTATCTGTGACACTTTCGTTCTACTGCCAAGGAAAAAATTAATTTACTACCAGGAATATTAGAAAGATCGATTAGACTCAGAAAATCTTTACAAAACTAAGTACAGGTAAATGGCACATAAATGACATTATAAAAACCACAACTGCTAGATGAATCCAGTATTGCTGTATTCCAGTAGCCCGGGAAATGTGCATGGGGATCATTTAACTGCTGTAATAACTATTTTAAAGTATTTTTCTGCCAGCAAGAGTTGGCAGCTGATAAAAAGTACCTTAAGGGGCCTGTGTCCTTTCACTCTGACCAAGGGGACTAACAGAAGCTGCTCCAAACTTATTTTGAAATATATCACAATATTTTTTTTCTTAAATTATAGCCATCTTCTAATTGATAAAAAAGTTTTGCTTTCTTAATGAGCCTGCTAATCGTTTAAATAGCTTCAGAAGCCTACGTTCACCTCATGCTTTTTACAGCGACCAACACTGTGAACAAGAAACTCTCTGTGAACTAGTCACTTTGCAGGAACTGGAGATTATTTCAGAAATTAATCTTAATTAAAATCATTCTGAATTCATCAGACTCTTAAGGAAAAAAAAAAAAAAAAAAAAAGAAAAGAAAACACTCCAGAGCTCTAACTCACTCCCTGAGCCAAAGAAAATACCCGTCAGGATTTGAGTCCCATCAGTCAGTGAGCGACGTGTCTGAGAACCTTTCCCAGCCCCAGGTCCTCTCCAGGAGCAGCTCCCCCTCCACGTCCCCTCGGCATCACTTTTTAATGAAGGGAAGACCAACAACTGTGTAGACCAACTCGACTAAATCAGCACATAGAAAAGTTCTTTCCCAGAAGGAATTAATGCATGGCCAGTAATTAACATCCCCTCCCATACCTTGGGCTGCCTCAGCAGAAGAACCCAAGCAGGCCCAACCGTGGCTGGTGTCACTGCTGTGGGACAGCACATCACCTCAGCCACACACATCTCCTCCAGCCAGTTTGGATGGAAGATCACCAAGGCTTCCACACAGGGACCAAGGAGGTGCTGGTGCCCCTCTGGTGCTGCCCTCCGCCTTCACTGCCAACGGACCAAGTCCCACTAGATTTGGACCTACGTTATATTTGATATTTTTGTGCAAAGTCCCTGAAGCCGGAGGGACAAAGCTCCAGGACATTTCCATCAGGGCCCTAGCATGCAAGTGGAATGGTTACTCTGGGCTGTCTTTTCATGTATTAACTCTAACAAGGTAAATAAGCTTGAGATCTTTTGTTTCATAGAATCATAGAATGGTTTGGGTTGGAAGGGACCTTAAAGATCATGCAGTTCCAACCCCCTGCCTTGGGCAGGGACACCTCCCACCAGACCAGGTTGCTCCAAGCCCCATCCAGCCTGGCCTTGAACCCCTCCAGGGATGGGGCAGCCACAGTTCCTCTGGGCAACCTCTTCCAGTGTCTCACTGGAATTCATTCACAGCAATGAATTTCTTCCTGAGATCTAATCTCAATCTCCCCTCTGCCAGTTTAAAACCATCACCCCCCGTCCTATGGCCCCCCTCCCTGAACCACAGCCCCTCCCCATCTCTCCTGGAGCCCCTTTAGGGACTGGAAGTTTCTCTAAGGTCTCCCCGGCGCCTTCTCTTCTCCAGGCTGAACACCCCCAACTCTCTCAGCCTGTCCCCACAGCAGAGGGGCTCCAGCCCTCGGAGCATCTTCATGATCCTCCTCTGGACCTGAAGTATCTACCCGATACTCATCTAAATATCTTGAACACCTATTTATTTGCTCACTGAGAGAAGGTGGTCGCTGCCCCTCAGCTGTCCTACCTTGACAGGGTGGAGGTATCCATCCCCTCGGAGGGTACCCAACCCCTCTCCCGGTGCCTCCTCCTCATCTTGAAGGCTGCGGGTGAGGTGTGCGATGTAGGTGGTGGCCAGGAGGAGCACGTCCAGCTTGGAGAGCTTGGTGTCGGGCGGCACGGAGGGGAGAGTCTTCTGCAGCTCGAGGAAGGCATGGCGCAGGGTCTGCACCCGGCTGCGCTCTCGAGCGGCGTTGGCGGCGGCGGGTCGGCCGGGAGATGTCCCAGCCCGGGGTCCCACCACCGAGGGAGGGCAGGAATTGCCACCGGCAGCAGAAGGCAGCAGGGAATCTGGTTCCGGGCCGGGGACCTCCTCGCCGCTCTCAGCCGAGTGTCCACAGTCCATCGGTGACGTGAAGGTCCTGCAACCAAGAAGAGCATCAACCTCGACAGGCTGGATCGATGGGCTGAGACCATCTCTACAGGCAGCGGGGAACGGAGCCACGGAGCACCCTACCAGGTGTTTGAAGGATGAAGCTTGGGCCACTCTCAGTGGGGAACGGAGCCACGGAGCACCGTACCGGGTGTTTGAAGGATGAAGCTTGGGCCACTCTTTGAAAGGATTGGGAACCGATCTGTCCTCCCTTCTGTCCTCCCCCCACTAACCCTTCTCGGGGATTTCCCTGCTTATCCCGTAGCTTCTACTTTTTCCAAACCTTCAAAGCATCTTGTAAACCGGGTTTTGGCCATCGGGGGGCAAAAGAACCCTTTAAAAACAACAGCAAAAAGCTCCTTTTGAGCGAAGCTGAAAATAACGACGGCAAAGTCGTTTCCCCCAGCTCTCAGAAAAGATGGTCAGCTCTGCCCAGAATAAAACCCACAGCCCTCTAATTAATTTAATTCCCCAGCAAAATGCAATTCAATCGTTATTCCCCCAAGTGCTAAAATAATACCTGCTCCCGTTGTCCTCAGTCAAGGGGCTTTTCCAGGAGACTCCGACAGATCCCAGCTTTCAGGCGTGGGGAGCAGCAGCTTCTGTGGTGGCCCAGCTGGACAGCAGGGGCAAGAAGGAGTTATTAAAATTTTCAATCGCAGTCAAATACAATGTAATTTAAGAAATTTAAATAAAATGGATGCACGTGAATGACTGAAAATCTACATTTGCAAAAATTTTAAGCCTCATTTTGCAAAGCGTTTCAACCCCCTGCTGAAATCCCACTCTGTGACCTCGGCTGGTAACGGCAAAAAAACCCCAAGACCATGAAGATTTATAGCAGAAAAGAGGAAATGTTTCAAAACAATCTTTTTTTTTGCAATGTTCTAATTTGGTTGTATTTAGAAGGCATTATTTTTTGGCAGTTTATTGTGTTAAAAATTATTAAATTGCTGTTAATCTGACAGTTTTGTCAGGTGCTGTTCTCTTAAATACAATTTAGACTGAAATTATTTGTGAAATGCTCTCTGTGCGTTATAATTAATTATCACATAACCAAAGGAGAAAAATAAACCTCACTATTCTTTTATATTGTGATAATTATGACCTGTATAAAATAGACTCACATTAAAGTCTACATGAACTTACCTTCAGTGAGAGCTGAGAAATGATCCTTAAATTGGCGTTTTTGCCTAATTTAAAATAAAAAAGGTCCCGTGTGCTTTTTTTCTTGGTATTTTCTCGCCGTGTTAAGTCAGGGTCAGATCTAGGCTCATTTTAGTGGCCAAAAAAATCATTTCTATTGCCCCTTGTCAGTACAAGCATCAAATAGAGTCTGTTGTTTCAGGTTTGTCAGCGGGATTGCTCGTGTCCCCGTCGAAATCCCACCGAAAAGAGGGATTCTTCCCCCATTACTGGAAAAGTGGGAATTACCCGAGGGTGGAGACAGCCTGGGTGAGTATCAATACCTGCTCCTCTGCTGAAGCACAGGACGGGGGTGATTCACAGGCAGTTTGGGGTTTGCTGTGCTGGTGTTTGACCAAACTCAGTGCTAGAACGACAGCAAATAGAGCTGCACGTACCTAAAATCCTCATTTCCTTGGGCGCCCCTGGAAGCAGAAGTTTCTCTTTTCAGGAGCTTCACCTCGACATCGGATTAAATCCTGGACCTGCAGGAAAAAGGGGGGGAAAAAAGGGCAAAATTTCAGCTGTGGAGATGAGAGATTTCACTCTCAATTAGTTTCTTCCCCATTAGATTTTCATGTGGAGTATTAGATTTCCCCACGCAGCGATACCTGACGGCCCCGGAAAGTCCAGGGCACGGAAAGCTGGGATCTACTCCAGGTGTGTCCAGGTGTGGAGCCAGAACACGGTGGCTCCTGGGCTTAGGGTGGTCACTGGTCACACCGGTGCCACCAGGGAGCACGCTCCGGCTGCTGCCCTCTCTGTAAAGCCAGGAATCACCCAAATTTCACCCCCCAAAAAAATCATTGCTGAAAACTAACTAAATCAAATGCTTCTGGGAAACAGTCTATTTCCACATCATGGCCTTTAAAATTTTACAAGAAAGGAGTTCTGGGCTTTTTTAAGGATAATTGGAATAATTTTGCTCGCTGCCTGGTCCGCGGAGACCTGGAAACGGGGGCGGGAAAGGAAATAAAAGTATTTCTATTATTTCTGAAGCGTTTCTAATGCAGGCAGGTGCGTTCCTGGGGTTTGTATGAAAGTACAAGGGCACAAATCGCTTTGAAATTGAATTTGTTTCCGAAGAAAAGAGCGTAACAGTTATTTTAGTCCAGTATTCCCTGGGAATGAAGGGTGGGGGGGTGGTGGAGGCAGCCTGCCCGGAGAAGGAAAAGATGGGAAAGATGGGAAAGAAGGAAAAGATGGGAAAGATGGAAAAGGTGGGAAAGAAGGAAAAGGTGGGACGGGGGGGTGGTGGAGGCAGGAGAAAAGATGGGAAAGACGGAAAAGATGGGAAGGATGGAAAAGATGGGAAAGAAGGAAAAGGTGGAAAAGATGGAAAAGGCCAGAGCAGAGCGCGCGAACCCAACAGAAATAGGTGGAAACCTCGCCAGAGCAGAGCACGCGAACCCAACAGAAATAGGTGGAAACCTCCAAAAAAGTTGTTCGCAGCCTTTTCGGTTGTTCCTTTGGGGGGGTGGACAATCCCGTAGTGAATCTCGATTATTTTACCTGCTTTTTAGTAAGTTTTTTTTTTTACCTTTCGCGTCACTCCGGTAACGAAAACACCCCGCGGTCCCCGGTGCGGGGAGGAACTTACCCTTCCCCAGCGATGCGGTGCGGGTCTGTCCGTCTCAGCCCCTTCCTTCCCCGGCCCGGCCCGTCGCTCCCGGCCCCCGCCGGCGCCGTTTATAAACCGGGGCGACCGGTGGGTGCGGCGGGGACCGGGGTTGGGG
>NW_015090814.1:3080416-3080673 GCF_001431845.1 Calidris pugnax
CTCCCCCCCTCCCTCTCTCCCCCCCCCCCTCCCCGCACCGGCAGCGCCCGGGGGTCACCGGGGAGAAGGGACCCGCCGCCCCCCGCCCCGTTCCCCGCTGTTTTTCTTAGGATAAAGTAAGGTTTTGGCTGGAGGAGAGGAATTCAATCGCTGGGCTGGGAGCTGGTTTGTTAAAAGAGAGTCTTTTCTCTCCGCTCCATCGCCGCTTCCCCCGCTCCCGGAGGTTCCCCGGGACCGGGAAGGGTCCCCCCCCCCCC
>NW_015090814.1:3080750-3112788 GCF_001431845.1 Calidris pugnax
CCGCCCGTGTTCTCCCCTCCGTCCCGCAGCCGCGGGGGGAGAGGGCGGTGGGTGCCCCCGGTGGGGCACGGACCCCCGAGGCGTGGGTCCAAAGGCGGGGTGGAATCTCGGGGCCCGGGTGGGAGTGGGGGACGAGGGGTGATTGAACAGTGAACGGGGGAGCCATTAACAATTAGTGACGTTAATGAGAAGGGACAGTCAAAACAAATAGCGGGGGTATGGAACGAGCCCGGGAAAACATTTGGGACGGAGCCTGATCGGGCGATAACGGAGACACAATAAATCAAGCCTCGGGCGCGGTAGAAAAACAAAAGTCGGAGCCATTCGTTACCGGCTTTGCGGCCAAGAAAATTAAGGACTTAATCTTCAGCGATAATTGGCAGTCCCGGGAAGGCAGGATTTAGTGGCGGGAGGGGACCCGGGATGGGGGACCTGCCCGCTGCCCCTAAAACCGCTCCGAAATTCGCAACAAGCCCTTCTTGATCCCGTCCTTAAAACTTGCACCGAAAACACCCGCGCTGGCACCGTGGCCTGATTTGGGAGAACCGATCCCGGACTCCCCGGGGAGGGGGCGACTTGCCTTCCCCCCCGCGGTTGCCCCGGGGCTCCTCTTTCAGTTGCCAACTGGATCCTGTGCCCAAGTCTGGGGACCAGCTCTCCCAGAGCCCGAGGAGGTGCCCGTCCTGGGTCTGCCTGCCCAGAAAATAGTGGTTCCAAAAGGACTTTTAAGGAGAGTTCGGGACCCTCAGCAGTGTGTGTGCATCAGTGATGGACAGGGGACTTCCCAATAGGTGTCCCAGCTGCCTGAGACTTCCCAGCCATCCTAAATTAGGGGATCATGAGCACTGTGCTCTTCCTCTCTACTCTAATGTCATTAATGACACAAAATTATGCGGTTTTTTATCTTACTTTCCCATTGTACGTACACCCTGCTCAGCCTCAGTGGAGGAAAGCCAGCAGAAGGAGCTGGACGTGGTGGAACCCCGTTACCATCTTTTGGCAAACGGAGAGGTTGCACAGTGGGATTTGTGAGGGGGGGTTGGAGAGACCACCCTGGCTGCTATCACTGTCCCCAAACAAGAGGTGCTTGGGATATATTAAAACAAAAACCCCAACCCAACAAACAGATCTAAAGTTAGAGATGGTTGCTCTTTGCCCCGTCAACACTTTCTCCCACCAGAAGACTCCTCCTTCGCTGTCACCACCCCAGTTAAGGCCCAGAGGGTCCGGTCAGGTCCCACCTTGGGAGCAAAAAGTCAAAGGTGAGACACAGCCAGGGGAGGGGCAAAATAGGCTGAAATTCAGAGCTTCTGCTTCATGGAGAGAATTCAACGTTTCATAGCGGGAGGACGTTCCAAACCCAAAGAAAGATGTTGAAAATGTCCAATTAAATACCTTTTTTTTTTTCCTTGCTTGAAAAGCCATGTTGTTTGTGCATTGCAGGACCACAGCATATTCTGCACTTACGTCAAATGTGTTATATTACAGGATAGCAAAATATTGTTAATTGTTATTGTTAATTTCTCAATGACTAAAGGTAGAGCTGCTTCTTAACAGTGAAACAGCAGAACCCCTCAGTGCCTCTCCGCTGTGCTGTAAGGAAAGTGTTAACATTGAAAAAAAACAACAAGACAAACGTTTTTAATTTCATCTCTCCTTCCAAATTTGCTGATCAAAGTAGTTTAGCTTCCGAAAATGTTGTCTTGATCAAAATTGCAGTTTGAATTACAAAGTCTTTTGATGAACGTTCTTATTAACAACCCTAAAAAAAGGCTTTTTTGCTGTCCTAACACCCCCTCTTTAAAATTGTCCTCTCTCTAGATTTTTCCGTCCGGTCTTAAATACCTAAATATAAACGTGTACATTTTAGGTATCATAAATACCAAATACCTAAACCCAAAAGTGAGCTGCAGAGAGCCCCACATTGAAGTTTCACCCGTGGAAGGTGTCGGTGGGGCAGCCAGGAGCTGCCGGGCTGCAGGAACTTCTGCCTGGAGCGCTCTGCAGGGAATAACGCACCCGGTTGGAGATAGATAACGGGCTCATAACGGCAGCGCAGGACACTGCAGAGCTTTATTTGCTGTTTTGTATTTTCTTATTCGGATGGGAGTTCTCTCACCAGCTTTAATAGAAGCAAGTGGCACCTCAAAGTTACAGTAACGCTCATTTACTACCTCCGTTTTGGAAACCTGTTCCTTTTCTAAGGAAGATCAAGGTCTTGTTGTTCAGGGACGGGGGAGGATGCGTGCAGGAGCTAAATTTATTTGAATTGTCTTTAGCAAAGAGCAATTAACTATAAACAATAACAAAACACACAAAACAGTGAATGCAAAAAGACAGATCCCAATTTCCTTACTCAGGAAGAATTCTTTTCTCCTCTTGGAGAGGGTCTCAAGCACCAGATGCTGAGCTGACGCTCATACAGAGAAATGTCATTGGGAAAGGCTTTATTCCAGGGGCAGTTTACAATCGGGGCTTTCCTTTCCTTTTCCCTTCCCTTCCCTTCCCTTCCCTTCCCTTCCCTTCCCTTCCCTTTCCCTTTCCCTTTCCCTTTCCCTTTCCCTTTCCCTTTCCCTTTCCCTTTCCCTTTGGAACTTCCCTATATCAGAAGCCTTGAGCGTTCATTTAATTACTCAAACCAGTACAAAGCAGCCAAACTCAAGTCCCAGTTACTTAAAGCAGAATTTGAAGTAAAATGAATGTGTGATACCCCCAATCCCAAAATTAATAACCCCACATATCATTATCTTCTTGTGCCTTCTTTCCCAACTATTCCACGTTCTTCACTGCAACTTGGAAAAAATCCAGATGATGGAAATTATTTTTTTTTAGGACTACAGACCTCAAACATCCTGTGCTAATAGCTCCTTTCTTCCTGAAGTGACTGTAAGCTTAATTGCTAAGAGCATCATATATAAAGAAGGAGCAGCTTGGGAAGTCAGGAATTCAGGTCACAAACTAGGGGAGAATCGGGTTAAAACCAGCTGATTCAGAAAGTTTAAGTGGGCAACCAGTTTGGCCTGCCACCTGCTGGTGTTTTTACATGCTTTGGTGAGACACTGGCAGAGGTTGCCCAGAGCAGCTGTGGCTGCCCCATCCCTGGAGGGGTTCAAGGCCAGGCTGGATGGGGCTTGGAGCAACCTGGTCTGGTGGGAGGTGTCCCTGCCCAGGGCAGGGGGTTGGAACTCTATGATCTTGAAGGTCCCTTCCAACCCAAACCCTTCTATGGTTCTATGAGTCTAAATAACCAGGCATCACCTTCTTTCTTCTGAACGCTCTAAAAAGGCAGGTGTGAAGTTCAACACACTTTGTTCTGTCTGGTTTTGAGATTACAAAGATGCAGACAACGTATCCCAAGAGACACCAGTATCTTTCTTTGTTAGATTTGTGAAAAAAAATAACCCAGTGATGGCCAAATCTTCATGTCCTTTAACTTCTGTCTTGTAAAATTCCCCTTACTTCTGCCGTTACTTCGGATTCCTCCTCAGCCTGCACCAGAGAGATCAGAGGAGACAGATGAGATCTTCATGTCAGAACCTCACTGAAGCCCCTGGTGCTTCTGTCATCATTAACGCTTCCCAACAAATTAATAACCCCTGCCACCAAAAGCTGCGGATGAGAAAAAACCCAAAGTCCGTATCTATTGTGAGGGTATCAACTGATGTGATTGAAATCCCCCTTTATTTCTTTTCCCAGTATAATCCCTGCCACCAAAAGCTGTGGATGAGAAAAACCCAAAGTCCCTATCTATTGTGAGGGTATCAACAGATGCGATTGAAATCCCCCTTTATTTCTTTTCCCAGCACCACAGCAAGGACAGACTAACCTGAAGTGACACCATCTGACACCCTGGGGTATGATACACACTCACACTATAAAACTGACCAGCTTTTTCCACACACTACAATTTTTGGCCACAGAAGTTTGTATCAAATACCGATAATTTTCAAGTTCCAAAGAAATGAACAGAGAAACAAGAAACAAAATCTTAGCAGCAATCAAAGCAATTCCTCATATAAATGAAATCAGATAAGACTCAGTCTTTTATTCCAAAACATTTTACTCCAAACTGTGTAACTGTTACACCCAACTTTGCTGGCCGTGTAGTGAGTGATTCCTGTGACAGTCTAAGGCATTAACTCTCCAAGAAAGGAAGATCTCACTGCTCCAAACCTCTTTTTGAATGAAAGTATTAGTCTATTACATGGATCATTTCACAGCTGGCTCTGATTTATCTTGGGTTTGATGCAGCAATTAATTCTGCTCAGAATTAAGAGAACAGAAGGATTCAGTCAGTCCTTTCTGCGGTCTCTGGTTACAGTGAGATTGAAGAGGTAAGATTCAAAAACATATTTGAATGACTTTAAAACCTCACTGTTGTTTTTTTTTTTTTTTCCCTAGCAAAGGAAAACATTTGAATGACTTTAAAACCTCACTGTTGGTTGTTTTTTTTTCCTAGCAAAGGAAAACGTATTGTTTACAGCCACAATATGTATCAATTATCATTTAGTGACTCTAAATAAGCAGGTCGACATATTAATTGGTTCCCCTCAGAGCTGTGTCAGTGGGGATAAGCTGCTTTGCACAGTACACTGAGGTAAAAAATCGTAAGAGAAACAAGAGCCCTTCAGATCCCTTATTTTTGGTCAGTTACCCTCTGAACGACAGCCACAAACTTTCCCATTTAACAGGTGACGTGGCTGAATCCTCCTCCTGACAAATCAATGGGCACAGCTGGAACGCTGACTCCATTCTTTGCCTAATTTTTTCTCTTTCTGCCCCAATCACAGAACCTGGGGATTGTGTTGCTTTTACAGCTGTAGCACGGGCAGTTCTGTGCACTGCTTTATACCTGCGTGTATAAGGAAGTGATATGGTATTAAATTAACTTACACCTTGCACTGGTTTTAACGTGACATTTAAAAAAAAACAGGAATTTTTCATCAGTTCCTGATCTCAAGTCGAAATGTGCGCAGGCAGTGGTTACAAAGCTGGTGTATCTATATGTATATCCTCATGATGGTCAGAGCAGTACCTGGGGCAGGGTTTCATGCACTCATCCCTTATTTTTTTTTCCTTTTGCTACTTCTAACACACCAGAAGCTCCAACAATACAACAGATTGCTCTGAAAATATCCAAAATATTAACCTCAAATGAGTTTTTCATTTCCCATGCAGGCACCTGTTTTAAAAAACCTGAAACCGCAGCGTTATTTCTTTACTTTGTTAATTGGCTTCGTACTTTGTGTGCATCAAAGGGATTTTTATCCCTTTTTGTCCCTGTTTTGTAAATTAGTTACACAATTAAAAACGCGCAGTGCTCATGCAGCAGCCTAAAAACGTTATGAAGTTTGGAGTTTTTATCTCAACAGTAGCCTGTGAAAGTACTGACAACAAAGATCTAAGGATAAAAAAATAAACACCGCACAACGCGCGTCTGGTTTATTTATCTGATAACTGCAACAGTGAAGACGGAACAGCTGAAAAATAGATATGCAAAGATTGGAGTTTGCTTTCTGTTTATTTTACCATTCTCAGGCAGAACTTCACTCCTGATACAGTCTTGATGCAGCCATTTAGAGGATGCAACTCACTCTGAAGGCACTGAAGAGCCCTCCATAGACATGCCTTCTGCTGAATATGTTACTGACCTACAGTTGGCCTTGATGATCTTAAGGGTCTTTGCCGACCTAAATGACTCTAAATATTCACGTATTTTATGCAGAAGGTTTCAAACAGTCTGGGCTTCAAAGTTCCTGCATTACACCCTGCAAGCCCAGATCTTCTATAGTGATCTTATAGTGATCTTCTCAGGGCATCTCATCAACACCTATAAATATTTAAAGGGTGGGTGTCAGGAGGATGGGGCCAGTCTCTTTTCAGTGGTGCCCAGTGACAGGACAAGGCAAGGACACAAGCTGGAACAAAGGAAGTTCCACCTAAACATGAGGAGGAACTTCTTTCCTGTGAGGGTGGCAGAGCCCTGGAAGAGGCTGCCCAGAGAGGTGGTGGAGTCTCCTTCTCTGGAGACATTCAAACCCACCTGGACCTGTTCCTGTTGGCTGAATGACCTGTTGCCAAATAGACATTACTCTGTATAGATTTCAGACCACACAAATCACCTCTACTAGGCTGAATGACCTGTTGTCAAATAGACATTACTCTGTGTAGATTTCAGACCACACAAATCACCTCTACTATGGAATTCCAGCGGTAACAAGATTAGAATAAGTCTCAAGATCAGTGATTACACACGAAATTGTAACGAACAGCAACCTTCATAAATGCCTGTCATCTGACTGTAGTTTATTCCAACCTTTATGTGAATCAGAGTAAAATCTTCTAGACTAACAGCAGAAAAAAACCATATCAAAATCCCTCAAATTGTTTAATTTGAGAATATAAATTAATGCAAATATAAATGAATACAAATATAAGAGAGAGAGATATCGAGGTGCTGGAGCGAGTGCAGAGGAGGGCAACGAAACTAGTGAGGGGCCTAGAAGACAAATCATATGAAGAGCGGCTGAAGGAGCTGGGGCTGTTTAGTATGAGGAAGAGGAGGCTGAGGGGAGACCTCATCACTCTCTACAACTACTTGAAAGGACACTGTAGAGAGGTTGGTGCTGGTCTCTTCTCACAGGTAATTAACAATAGAACGAGAGGGAACGGCTTCAAGCTCCAACAGGGTAGGTTTAGACTTCTCTGGAGACATTCCAACCCACCTGGACACGTTCCTGTAGGCTGAATGACCTGTTGTCAAATAGACATTACTCTGTGTAGATTTCAGACCACACAAATCACCTCTACTCAAGGCATTTATAAATATTTAATAAAATAAGTACAACGTTGATAAGAGCACCTGTGGAAGAGCTGAGAAGAGTGAGAACTACCATTGTTAGAATCATAGAATGGTTTGGGTTGGAAGGGACCTCAAAGATCATCCAGTTCCAACCCCCTGCCCTGGGCAGGGACACCTCCCACCAGACCAGGTTGCTCCAAGCCCCATCCAGCCTGGCCTTGAACCCCTCCAGGGATGGGGCAGCCACAGCTTCTCTGGGCAACCTCTTCCAGTGTCTCACCACCCTCATAGTAAAAAATTTAACAGCAAGTTCCTTCCATGTGAAGTAGAACTTGAGCTATACAAGATGTGTGTGATGGCAAAGAAAGTGGCTTATGACTCCTTGGCTCCTAATATAATAATAAGTGCTATAATAACTATAAATATACTATAACACTATATATATAGTAAAATAAAAATAAATAAATTGTAACATATAAAATATATATTGTAAAAATATAATATAATATAACATATAAATATACTATAACTGTAAATAACTCTAATAAGTGCACTTATTAAATGCTGACTATCTCATATAAAGTTAATACTACATTGCCAATTAAATAGCCCAAAAGGTGACTTTCCCACCAAATTCTGACTTGTGAACCTCCTCCAATATTTAATTCCACGACCGAGGGCCCGTGGGCAGAAAGTGCTGGTCGTCGTTGAAGTTTACAACATCAACATTTCAACAGCTTCTCTACCCAGGGAAAATTAATAATCGTGTATCCCACTGGAAGGTATTAGGTATCTTTAAAATAGTTAAGTGATTTGTTTTCTTTTAATTACTTCCTGTCAATATCCATAATTCTCTCTAAATATTCAAAACGAACTTAAAATCCAATATAAAATTGCTATTGTTTTCATATCATTAAAAAAAAAGAAAGATTAATGACATATTTCAGTAATCTAGCAATAACTGGCTTTTTTCATTGTTCAAGCTGTGTGTAATCCTCAGTGGATCTCAGATGTAGGTTAAAAAGGTATTTAATGCCTGTTTTTCAGTTGCCAAGGTCAAACATCACCTAGCATGTACAGGGAAAGAGGAAACATCTGTTGGAATAATTTATTTGACTAACACAGAGGGCAGGATTAAAATTCGCTGATTGCTTTGCTCCGATACTGAATTTCAATTAAACAATCCAGGTATTTGTTCAGGTTGATAAAATTTCCTCGCTTTCCACGTGGGCACGTTTATGCACATACCCAATTAGTGCGTCTGGCGAGGGAATACTGGGTTGGGTCGTTATTTCATACCTGAATATACTCTGAGAATGAATATTTCTGTATTTTGAGGTGGGTTCTTTTTCCAGAACAAACCCCCCAAACATTTTAAAGAATTCCCAAACCTCTAACTAATTCCCAAGACTCTTTGGTTTCCGTGGAATTCCACCGGTAATAAGATCAGAATAAGTCTCAAGATCAGTGATTACACACGAAATTGTAACAAACAGCAACTTTCATAAATGCCTGTCATCTGACTGTAGTTTATTCCAACCTTTGTGTGAATCAGAGTAAAATCTTCTAGACTAACAGCAGAAAAAAAACATATCAAAATCCCTCAAATTGTTTAATTTGAGAATATAAATTAATGCAAATTTAAATGAATACAAATATAGACATTTTATTCCAATCAAGTATGGAAAATGGAGTCTTTGCCTTTCTAGGGTCAAAGGGGATTTCATCAGGGAAAATTTTTGTCAAGCAAAGAAGCTCTACAAGGGGACAGCCTTTTACCATGGTGGTGTAGCACCTGAATGCTTGACTTCAAAGGAGACAGTGGAAGTTCTTACACCAAGGAAAATAAGGGGGGTGTAGCCACGGGGGGTCGGTCTCTTCTCCCAAGGAACAGGCCATGGGGCAAAAGGAAATGGCCTCAAGTTGCACCAGGGGAGGTTCAGATTGGAGATAAGGAACAATTTTTACACTGAAAGGGTTATTAAGCCTTGGAATGGGCTGCCCAGGGCAGTGGTGGAGGCACCATCCCTGGAGGGATTTGAAAGGCAGGCAGACATGGTGCTGAGGGACATGGGTTAGTGGTGGGTTTGTCAGTGTTGGGTTGATGGTTGGACCAGATGATCTTAAAGGTCCCTTCCAACCTGGGCAATTCTGTGATTTTACAACAGAATTGAAGGAAACAAATGCAAGTTTGTACGGCCTGAATATTGGGCTGTGCCCCTCTAAATTTCTCTGGCAAATAAACACACAGTAGTACAATTTTGTGACAACTTGTGCATTGCTCCCACAGTTCTTGTTTTTAAACTTCCCCACTTCTGCTGCAGGAAAAAAAAATCAAGAACGGGTACATATATGACAAGTTCAAAATACAGTGACTGTCATATGAAGAAAAAAAAAAGATACTTTGGAAGAGAGCAGCTCTGTGATTTGCAATTCTTCTTCCCTTCTCAAGGGAGAGGCAGCTATTTTTAATCAGAACAAATAATCAGGAGGAACAAAACTGATGGAACAGAAAGTGGTAAGTTGTCAAGAATAAAGATAGTATTAAATGTTGCTCAGTTAAATTTGCAAACATACTAATAAATTCTGATTTGAATGTAAAACAAAGCACCACATTTAGTAATTTTGTTACCAAAGAATACCTGTGTCAGTTGAATTTATTTATTCGTTTTATCTACAGCATTGCATCAATGATGCCTTTTTTGTTAGCCGGTACAGCTGCTAAATAACAAACCAGTCAGGTTAAAAGCAGATTTTGGTTTCCACAAACAGCTGCACTGGAGTTGACAAGGCTGCTTAGGTAAGGAATACATACACTGAACTCTGAAATGTTTAAATTCATTTAATATCTAAATGCCTGTGAGGCACACGTCACATTTTCTTGTGACTGTCTCAGTGGTCTTGAGCTGATGCTACAGGAAGATGCCAATCGAGTATATGACACACTGGAATGTATCTATTAGAAATAAGCTATAATGATGAAAAGTGATTGTTTCTCCAAGAAACAATTTCTTCCAAGAATTAACTTTGATGCTATTTTACCTTTGTGGAAGATTACAATCAAATGCATAAGCCAGCAATGCATAACACTGGAGTAAAATCATTACTATTAGCTTGTCTACTGATTTATAACCAGAAACCTGCCTTTCCTTATCCTTATCCTTATCCTGCCTTTCAAAGAAATAAAGACAACAAATATAACAGGGCTAAAAAAACCTGAAATGATTTCAGATTAAATTCTGCCTTCATGTACTCTTTTTCTGACTCATTCAGTAAGAGCTGTACAAGCAATAACCAAGAGAATTGAGAGCAGGATGGCTGAGGAACGTACCTGAGTTTTCACCCGACTTATTTTTTATCCAGGATTCTTGGCAGAGGTTTTCTTTTAAGTTTGTGCATCTCAGACAAAGCTACAAAATTGGGTTTTTCTTTCAGAGCTGGATTATAGTGAACGGGAGGCACAGGACAAGGTGTTTCAAAGTCAGCTACAGAAAACAAAGAAAAAAGGATTAATTCAATATCCCAAGTCAAACCAGATATTCAGTATGATATATATATATATGAGATATATATATATTTTAATATTCAGTATGATTGATCACAGGCTCCGATATATCTTGTTATAGTAAACAGTGGAATAAGTCTTAGGGTAAAATGCCTCTAATTTGACAACTGAGAATGGAAAAAGAAATTGTATGAAATTACGGAAAGTGCTGCAAACACTGATGAAGGTGAATATTAAAGCGTATTAATATAAATTCAGGTATTGTTATAAATTTAAATACATAGCACCTCCTTGTGTGGGGAGTTATTCAGAAGGGAGAGCATTGCTGCCATTCACAGGTGGCTGCCAAGCACTGGGCAGATGGCAGCGTCCTTTGGGCTGAGGGCTTCTCCCTTCACATCTTCAAAAATAACTGATTTCCACGAGATTTCATGAATCAATAATCTCTAAAGAACGTGCTCTCTCCCCTAAATTACACAGCGCAGTTTACCTTCTGAAAACAACCACATACCTGCCACCAATTTCATATTAGAAATGTGGCCATTCAATCCATTTTGAGTAATGTGAAGTCTCAGGTTTGTTTCCAAGCCCAGCAGGATGGCAGGACGTGCTGTTGGGTCATTTATGTTTTACTCCACAGCCAGTTCCATGGCAACAACAACCCCTGCCCCACCCTTCTTTAAAAATCTCAAAGCCTATTTCAGGTTTTGCTTGGGTTTCAAAACTCATTTGTTTCCCCTCTTCAAGAACGTGTTGCCTTTTCTTTTAGGTTTAAAGATTTTTTTCCCCTCCAAGAGTTTTTATTTATTTCCAAGTTGAGAACTTTTGCTTTTGTGAGACACACATTTTGGGAAGGCTTTTAAAAGGACTGGCATTTTACACAGATAGAATCTGTATAAATATATTTATATATGAATAAACCCTCAACAAATTATTGCTTGTTATTACTCATTATCAATAAGTAACAACAAATAGATTTTAAAAGTCTGATGTATTTATTAATATTTATTCTAGAATGCGCAACAGTTTTGGGGGTTTTACCATAATATTTGTAAAAAAAAGAATATTTACAGATATTCAAAATGTTACTACTTCCCATAATTCTGGGAGATTGGGATGGGAGGAAAAAAAACCACCACATGAACTAGTGCTAAAATTAAATTTTATATTGGAAAAGCCCAATTTCTGCTCTTGTGCTTCGGTCTTACCATGAGTAAAAATCTCATTCCTAGTGTATTTACTGTTAGCTGCTATTTTACTGTCTCTATAATATTTCAAATAATCATGAGGTAATTGATTAGCTTGCTTACATAATTGTAGATAGACTGTATGTTCATTTGTCATTCTTTCTTTGGTTTTTTTCCTGGCGGCTTTGGAGGCTTTCCAGCTCAATAGGAACCGTCTCTCCATTTCTTTAATCTCTTTCCCATCAAGGGATTCTGTCAAAGAGAAAAGAACAGTTTCTGTGATGCCCAAAGTTAAGGAAAGGGTGCAGAAAGCTGTATGTAGTGTATACTGGACTATATTTGCTCTCTTTGAATCTTTTCTTTTTTTCCTTTTAGTCTTTTGGCAAAAAAATACCAATACACCTTGATATTCATATTTTAATTAGCCACAAAAGTGAATTGACACGTCGTCATAGAATTATAGAATCACAGAATGGTTTATGTATACTGGACTATATCATAGAATTATAGAATCATAGAATGGTTTGTGTTGGAAGGGACCTTAAAGACCATCAGTTCCACCCTCCTGCCCTGGGCAGGGACACCTCCCACCAGACCAGGTTGCTCCAAGCCCCATCCAGCCTGGCCTTCAAGCCCTCCAGGGATGGTGCAGCCACAGCTTCTCTGGGCAACCTCTTCCAGTGTCTCACCACCCTCACAGCAAAGAATTTCTTCCTGAGATCTCATCTAAATCTCCCCTCTTCCAGTTTAGAAATTCAGGATAAGAGAGAACCTGCATGGCTTAGCAATCAAGGAATCCTACTGATCATGGAGACAGACAAACAGACAGACAGACCCTGTAAGATTAACTTTACTCTCTTTGATGCCATCAAATACTGACAATTGTCCTAAGACCCTGTTATTTTCATTGGGCAGGTAGGATTTTTCTTTCTTTTAATGGCCAAAAATTTTTACTCTCAGAAAAAAAGAAAAACAGATTTTGTAATACCTGCTTTTGAGATAATTGCCACCTTTATCCAAAAAAGTAAAAAATGAGCAGCTTTTTTTTTTTTTCACTTGTTTCTACAGTATGAATTTTTGCATACGGAAGACTAAGTTGCTTCCTGTTAATGGTAAAATTATCCCAAAATAAGAACGTAAACTGCATCACGGTACAGTTAAGATTTACAAATACATTCATAGTGTAAGTGCAAACTGCCTTCATCAGTTATGAAATCTAATGATTAATCCTACTAATAGCAAAAGCTGAGCAATAGAGTTTGTACACTTGATTACATAAACAGTTTTAGCTATGTTACCTGTAGATAGATTAAATATCCATAATTTGACATATGTGTTTACCTACATAGTGAAAGTCAAGAATGATTAACAGATCAGTTATTTTCTAAACCAGTGAGGGCTATGGGTGGGTTTGGGGGCTGTTTCTTACCCAGAGTCCATGACTGCACTACAATCCTGTCCCTGTACTTGGGTTTGTGGCACACGGGGTTTCCTGCAAGATCCAGTCTCCGAAGCTTTGTCCATTTGTTTAATGCAACCTCCAGGTCCTGCAGTTGATACAAGAAGAGAACATTGTGCTTATGGTTTGTTGGTTTTTTTCCCTGCAGAGTAAAATTCAATAGCAACCCGATTTGTTCAGCCAGGCCCAAATCCTGCACACAGAAATAGCTTCAGTGAGACTATTCATGGATTAATGTGTACGTTAAGAATGTGCATTTTCAAACAGAGCTTTGTGTGGCTTTCCCTGACTATATCATGATGGTGCAGAGGAAATGGTGATAGAGTTGGAAAACTCTGCATTTTTAAGAACACAGTTATGCCAGCTATGGAAAATTACCATTACAATCCAAATAACAAGAACTTAAAGCTGAGGAATTACCAGCCAAAATAATGTCCTTGATACATGACGTCTGTCCCCATGGTCTCACAGAGCCCTCAGAGTATCAGTGACTGATTTTGAAAAAATTGTGGAAGAATAAATACTTTACAGAGAAAGAACAGGCTTTAAAAAAAAAAAAAAAGTGTAAAATCATGCAAACCACAGTAGAACTGTCTTTCTTTTGATATATATGTAAAACTGTATTTTACTGGGAGAAATAGTAATCCCCCCCCTACATAGCTGTGGGTGGTCAGTTATAGTATTGGCCCAAATAGTGAAATTTTTGAAATATACCTTTCTCCATCTGTGTTTCTGTCTAACCAAGGGCAGTATGACCTGAATACAACTTCTTCTGTCTTTTAAATACAATAAATTCAAGTTAAAAGGCTGCAAAGCTTAACAGATTGGTCCTTTCTGCTCAGATGCCCTACTTTCCAAAACACTTTCCTTTGGAAATGTCACTTAACTGTCATTCTTGATAGGGCTGCCTTCTATGTGTGAAAAGCTTAAGCAGGGATTCAAAACAATCTATAGGAATATAAGAGGGGAGGGAATTTATGTTCTACATGTCTAGAATTTTGTAGCTTGATGCCAATAAAGAAGGATCTAACAACAGAGGTATCCCTCAGCTCCTTCCAATTTAGAAAATCACCTGGGCAACGCGAGCAAGGAGAATTCTGGTTTTGCAGACTCTACTCCCTTGGTAGAAAATCCTCCTGGGGATATTCTATGGGCTACAGAATGCATGTTTACAAAAATCACATGGAAGAGGAACTGGTAGCACAGCCTCACGCTTCCAAACAATATCATTTTTTGTCTATCGATGATGACGGTGATCTATTGTTATCCAGGGATGATAATGCCTCTTCAGAAAAACAGAGAGCAGAAGTCTGGTTCTGTGAGGAGCAAGACTGACAAAACAATGCAAGAAACTCTGGGGACCAGTCCAGGTGAAGAAATGTTGATAAATCTCGTAATGTTACACAGCAAAGCTTTATCAGCACGAATGAGAACAGCAATGTGATAACAACCCCCCGGTTTAGGTGCCAATACTTCATCACAGACCCAACAATTTAGGGGGAAATATATTTTAGGCTTGGCTTATTAAAAAAGAAATAGCATTTAGCCAGGGTATTTATTTATTCCTACCTGAGCATTCAGATACTGTCACTGAAATCTATAACGTGGTCTAGATTTCACTAGAAAGAATTTTTTTTCAAGCGATAGCTTTGCAACACAAAATTGTCTATTACTGAACTAAAATGTATACAGTTTAACTTTGATGGATGTATACAAAGAGTCCTGTAGGTTTTTGTTAGCTGTTCCTCACTTGATAAATGACCCAGAACATGCTTACTCCAGTGTATGTTTATCTAAGAGCACACTAATCCTGTGCTGAAATATGATTACCCTTTGGATACGCTCTACTTGTTCATTGCCTTCCTGTCTCTAATAAAGTGCTTTCACTTCCCAGCCTTTCAATAAGCTGGACTAGAGGGACCAGACACTCTTCTGGGCAGTCTCCGTTTGATAAATGATCATGTCATGCTATCACTTTGAGGTCTGCTCCAAAATACTGACGAGCAAATTATATTCCATGGGGTGGGGGGCAGAGGGGGAAGGGCAAGTGCCTTAGTAGGCAGCTGGAGGGCTGGCAATAATGTTCTTACCAATTAACGATGGCCATCTAAGAATTGGTATTTGACCAGTATGCTCCGGTTTTTATCGGAAACGTCTAGTCCCACTGCCCTAACTACCTCTACAGACAGCAATTTGTCACCATTTTGACTACCTGTCATAATCTATTTGAGAAAATCTATAATTTTTCTCTTGTTCCTGACTCGATTCTGAAACGAACGAATTCATCTTTTGTGATATCCTCTTGTCATAATCAATAGCGGGCAGAGGTTGAATAAATTAAAGACTTGGGAAATACAGATTTTTATGGGTGTTTCTAGCTGTCTTTTCTCTACCTATCCAAATACTCACACGAGTCAAAAACTTTCCCAAACTAATGTAATTAATAATGTAAAGAGAAATAGTTGTTTGCTTAAATTTTTTTTTTAAATAGGTATGGTGTTTTTAAAAAATTCTATTAATATTCCATCCCAAATCCACTGCAGCCTAGAAGACCTTGAGAACTTGACTAAAGTAAACCAGAAGCTCGGTAGGATAAATAAATGAAGCAGCAAAGAAAGAAAAGCCAATTCTACTGAAATCACTTCTGGTTTTGGTAAGTGACCTAAGACATACTTTTTACGCGTGGCAGCCAGTCATAGTAAGTTGTTTTGCATGAATTGAGAAAAATTAACTTAATTTTGTTCTGTCTACTGTTCAGACTGCATTATATAAACTTCAGCCATGTGAAACAAGGTCGCACGCCTTGACGTCCGTTAATTATGCTAACGATGGCCTGAATTAGCCAGAACCTTAAGTGTTTGAATTTACTAGCCCTAATTTTCAACTATGCAGTGCTGAAAAGCCAGGCGGTCTGGGTTTTCATAATAATGTGAAAAAACTGAGATAAATGTTTAGATATAAAATAATCATACTAATTATACACAAGTGAGAGAAGTCTACATGAGAAGATTGTATTTCATGCATTTCTTACGCCGTTCACATTTCCCTCTCTCGCAAAGATTATTTCATGCATTTCTTGTGCCGTTCACATTTCCCTCTCTCGCAAAGATTCCATATTATTCCTGAAGGAAGGGGAAATCAGGGGACACACAGCTTTTGGCATGAAGAAGAGGTAGATGTCAGAATTTTGAAAACAGAGGGGCAAGAGGCAGGAGAATGGAGGCAGCTTGTGTGGGAATGAAAGAGCCTTTGCTGGGTGTGACGAGTTCAGGCAGCAGAAGCAATTAAGTGTATATACTACAGTTATATATCCTCTGAAATCTTGTCAGCTGTTATGGTTGTAGAATAATGTAAGCTGTAGAATCATGAAATTTAGGGTTCCAAAAATCAAAACTTCCCTCAACTATTTTTTTTTTTAAACAGTTACTGGATGTAACTGTCCTCCTGCTAGGTGTTCACTGTAAGGTAAAGCCTCTTAAATAGTGTTAAAACTGACATTATAAATATACTTTGCATGGGCTACTGCTTTTTCAAAAGTTTGTTGTTGTTTTGGTTTTTTTTAAAATTTAAATAATAATTTGCATGTGTGACAAATAAAGCCAGCTACAATGTAATCCCTAAAACACAGTAACTGTAGGTGGGAAGCTGGACACCCAGCTGTATTACACTACACGTTACACACATTCAATGTGGTCATTAATTTTCCAGGTCTGCAAAGATATGAACAGAAGTAGCCTCTCTGCTCCCTATTTTCCAAACTTGGAGACTTCAGAAAACACACAGAACAGTCACTTTCAAAATTTACTGGGGCTTGATCCAAGTGTAACTGATACCAGCAGCAGCAGCAAACTCAGAATTCTGCTCACCGCAGAATTTTTCAAAAGCTGTGAGCATATAACATAAAAATCTGCATGGATATTTGATTTGGGTGAATATAAACTCTGGTGTATCTTTCTGACGATGAAATAATGCAATTTAATAATGATTCAATAATAGATACACTGTTACTGCATAATGCATTCTTTTTGTCCTCTCCTTATTCTGATTCAGAAGACACTGTTCTTTCCTCTGAGATGCTGAAAATGCTGTCTCTGAACTGGCATCTCATTCTTAAAAATAATTGGCTCTTTGGCTAAGACAATCTTCTTTTAAAAGATCATCACAACTGAAGTCAAAAAAAGACAATTAAAGAAATCACCGTAATATTTTTTATTTAGAAAAAAAAATCCTTTTCAAAAGGGAAACTTTGGAGAGACTACCTATTTAAAAAAGCTTACTGTTATTTTGATGTAACCAACACATTCAATATGGTTTTAATTACCCAGCAAAAGCTTACATGAATTCTATTTCAATATGAATTCAAGCACAACTGCCAGCCAGAAACACAGCTTGAAATACAATACATTAATAATCCTCTTGTAAAAAAGAAATGCATCATTCAACATTTCTTAATATTCAAATGTAAAAAAGAGTCCAAATAAAGTATATTGACCTAGATCAGTGATAGGGTATGCACACAAAATACTGAAATCTCCTTATTAGTAAACAGAACTGCCAAATTTAGTGTAAAAGACACTAAATGTTCTAATAAATAATAAGAATAGTTATTTTAATAATTGTAAACCAATGAAAGTTAACTTTTCTAAGGAAATAGAATGTATATGAAAACCAGTAATGACTTTATTTTAATCAAGGCATTTTCTTGGTGATTTGGGTCACAATTTAAGACAATTCATTTTAGTATTCATTAATAAAAATGTAAATTTCCAAAAAAGCAGAACACAAATGCCTATGGTTAATATTAAATGAAAACAGCATTTATTATGTCATTTATAAAGTTTGTTTCATGCCTCCGCTGTGCAATGAGTCAGCACAGTTCAACATAAATTTAATATTCGGTTACTAACATGACAATAAAATTAGTTTTTTAACTGCTCTCTATGTCAAGAAGTAGAAGACACTATTAACTTATAAAAATAATGAGAAGTGACAAGGCCAATACTCCTGCTCCTTTTTGAGAAGATAAGCTAGAAATTGTAAGTCTAGAACATTCTGTTTGAACCACATTCACTGCTGCAAAAGGAAGAGCAAAAACACTTTCATTTAATTTGTTTTAGCTGCTACTGTGGAAGTTTATGAAGACATGTCTTTCCTTAGCAGAAATTTATGGAAGAAATTCAATGTATAGTTTCATGACAAATACTTTTTACGTTACTCCAGCAACAATAGTCCAAAAGTAATTTTGATATTGGAACGGCTGCAAAATCAGCTAAGTGATCTGATATCCAAGAAGTGGCTTTTATTTACATTAAAATAGAGAACTAAAACTTGTGACACGGCAAAATATTACAAATTAATTAACAAACAATGGCCATGTCACCTTTGCAGATTAAGCCACTGACAGTCGCTCTGATGGCCAAAACATACAAACTACCTCCACATTTTGGATTCTTTATATTATAGCTATAAGTTCCATGCATTTACTGCTCAGTTGACAGCTACAGGCACAATTGCCACTGCACGATGGATTAATGGACATTTGGACATCCTAGAGAAATGGTTCTCCATTTTCAATCTCAACAAGATATTTGGATGAGAGAAGACAGCACGTTTGGAAAGTCAGAGGTTCAGTAACTGCAGGACTAGAATTTATTTTTACTCATTTAATTAGAGATAAAGATGAACTCGACTAATTTCTTAGCACTCAAACTAAATAGAGCAAATATTTATTTTAATACCTTCATGTGTTGAAGTTGATTGTCAACTGCTCTAAGATAAGAAAGATTTTCCAAAACTTCCAGTCCTTCTAATTCATCGATGTTGTTATTGCTGATATTCAACACAGACAAAGATTTCTGGAGGAAGAAAAGCAGAAAAAGAAAATTATTTTTTTCATGCCATGCATGAGTCAAGTTGTAAATTCTTGCAGAAAATTCTCTTGAAAAAAGAAAAAGCATATGAAGCAGAAACATGCAAATACAGCTACCACATACCTCAGGCGCTGTTTTATGTTGGCTTTCCCTCTTGTCCTAAAATACTGTTTCTTTTGGTTTTGAAGTCAAACAAAAGTTAGGTTATTTCTCAATTATTTCAGGAGTTCTTAGCAAATACAGAATTTTTGTTTTTCTCTAAAAACATTTAAATTCTTTAGAGTTCTGCTCTAAAGTGCTACTAACTCTACATTTGAAGTACAAAACAGAGACAGAAAGTGGCTGCCTTTTCCAAGGTTACATCTGAACTGCACAGAGGTGAGATCCCTATCTGATGCCCACGTAGTCTTGTTTAACAGCTCAACTGTGCTGGTTTTCTTTCAGGCTTGATCCTACAAAGCTCTCGGTACCCATATCGAGAGATACACACATATTCCTTGTCCCTTCTTTGGAACACTGGTGGGTCCCATAGTGCACTTTGCCTTTTGTAACAGACAATTATTGAAGAGATTTTTGCATCCCAGTTAAAAAGTAAATGTGTTTCAGGTGTTTATCTCAGGAAATAATGATGTTTCATGTAAAAGGAACAAGAAGTCTATACTCTAGAAGGTGAAAAAAAGGCACCTAATCCAGTAAATTTAGATTTCTACCAGATATGGAATTTACCATTAGTTAGAAAATGTCTATTTCAGCAGCGTACAAGAGAAATGTGGCCCCCTTCTAAAATCTGAGCAAGAGCTCCATTGCAGGCAGAAATTACCAGTATCATCCTCTTTTATCTCTGACATCATTAAGAGCCAGAAACAGATGAAATCAGAACTGATGTCTTAAGCAGGGACAATAGAAAGTTTCTACGTGTAGCTTCCACTAAGATGCTACATGGTCAAGAATGCAAAGTGTTTCTTAAAAAACAAAACAAAACAAAACCCCACAACAACAAAAGACTTATTAGTAAATAAAGTATTTTTTAACCACTTCAACACTACATTTGGTGTTTACTGAGAGATTAACCTGCTGAAAGAAAACTTCAAAAGCTGACTTTCCTGAAATCTTGACATACCCCAACATAGAAAAATTGCAGAACTAAAACTGAATGCTTTTGATTGTTTCACTCTTAATGCCCAGAAAAAAAAGTTATTTGCACCTTTTGCCATTGCATTTTCTAGAGAAATAAAGGAGGCAGTAAATAAACTAATGTAACAATCAAATTAGAGAAGTATCAACAAACTAGTTCACTGCAAACTAAGTAGGCTATGATGACTGTGATAAATTCCTACCCTTTTTTTGGTTTATTCACATTTTATCTATATGAGGCTTCCACACATTTCTTTACTTCCTCTCTCCCTTTATTCTCATTTCCATTGCCATCCTTTGCAAAAAAAAACCAAAATAAAAGAACTAGTCTGCTGGGCTCCTTGTTTATTGGAGAATTGGGTTGGGAGTCCCTTGGTAGAATTTGAAAGAAAGATACAAAAAGGAAAACACAAGTGCTAATAACTTCTCTGATCTACTCATTGATGGCTCACTGAAGTTCTCAGCATGTACTTACTGCCAGGGACCGAAGAGATCTTGGGTCAAAGAGAAGCTTTTCGCCCAGAGGGAGGTGCTGACTTTCAATATGTAGCTCCCTTATTCCTTCTAATTTATCCAAACCCTCTACTACAGCGATGCAGTTGCCCCCCAGATACCTGCAGAACAGAACACAAAATAGATTTAAGATCCTTTGAAAGCAAAAGCTACCACAAGGCCTCAATATATTTAAAATTTAAGTATTTTAAGTATTATTGAGCAATACTTGGAAATTATAACAGAAAAAGTCCATAACCTAGCATGCAAGTAGGACATAGAGCTAACAGATCCAAGGGTTTTTTAGGGGTTTTTATATATTGCTACTATTATTATTAAATGGCTGAAAAAGGAAAATAATTCAAATGAAAACAAATATGTTAAGATGATATGCCATCATTTTACATTATAACGCTGTTAAAAAACCATAAGCAATTACTTTTATTTGAAAAGCAACATTTAAGAGCTGAAAAGCCATTTCTGGCTACATAATTTTAAAAATTTTTAGTCTAATAATCATTCTTTTACTATTGAAATAAATATATGACTTTCAACTTACAGTTTTTCAAGGTTTTTCAGCGATGAGAGATTTTCTATACATGTAATACAGTTGTTCTGAAGGTAAAGGTGTGTTATATTCAAAGCAAAGTCCAAGTTCTGGATTTGACTGATTTGGTTATCATATAAATACAGAACTCTAAGATTTTTACACAAAGAGAGGTCACCCTGAAATAAAAAATAACAAATTAATGCTACCCAGAGTTCACTCACTGCTTGCTGCTGGAGGCTGTCTGGCTGTTGGTTTTACATTTAAGTTCTGCTCCATGCTTTATTCATTTTCATCTTTAACAAACACTTTTAACAATTATTTTTCCTAGAAAAACTGATTGTCAGTAATCACCTCCTGTAATCATGTCCTGTAATCATCATTACTGCTCTGCCATACAGAAGCTGAGGACTACGGTCATTATCAGCAGATACATCACATCCTGTGTGACTTAGAATCATAGAATTGTTTTGGTTGGAGAAGACCATTAAGACCATCATGTCCAATTTTTGACGTAGCACTGCCAAGTTACCAGTAAACCATGTCCCTCAGCACCACATCTACATGGCTTTTAGACAACTCCAGGGATGGTGATTCAACCACTTCCCTGGGCAGCCTGTTCCAAGGCTTGACAACCCTTTCCGTGAAGAAATTTTTCCTGATATCCAACCTAAACCTCCTTTTGAGGTTGAACTTGAGGCTCTTTCCTCTTGTCCCATCTCCCGTTCCTTGGGAGAGGAGACCGACCCCCCCTGGCTACACCCTCCTTTCAGGGAGTTGGAGAGAGCGAGAAGGTCTCCCCTCAGCCTCCTTTTCTCCAGGCTGAACACCCCCAGCTCCCTCAGCCTCTCCTCACGAGACTTGTGCTCCAGACCCCTCAACAGCTCCGTTGCCCTTCTCTGGACCTGCTCCAGCACCTCAATGTCCTTCTTGTTGTGAGGGGCCCAAAACTGGACACAGTATTTGAGGTGGGGCCTCACCAGTGCCAAGTATAAAGGGACAATCACTGCCCTAGTCCTGCTGGCCACACTGTTCCTGATACAGGCCAGGATGCTCTTGGCCACCTGGGCACACTGCTGGCTCATGTTCAGCCGACAGTCGACCAACACCACCAGGTCCTTTTCCATGGGGCAGCTCCAGCCACTCTGCCCCCAGCCTGTAGCGCTGCAAGGGGTTGGTGTGACCCAAGTGCAGGATCCAGCACTTGGCCTTGTTGAACCTCATCCCATTGGCCTTGGCCATCGATCCAGCCTGTCCAGATCCCTCTGCAAAGCCTTCCTGCCCTCCAGCAGATCAACACTCCCACCCAACTCGGTGCTGTCTGTGATCTTACTGAGGGTGCACTCGATCCCCTTGTCCAGATCATTGATAAAGATGTTAAAGAGAAACAGCCCCAAGCCTGAGCCCTGGGGGACACCAGTAGTGACCAGCCACCAACTGGATTTAACTCCATTCACCACAACTCTTAATTCCCTTCCCTGCCTTCATGAGGTGGATTTCTGAAAAGCTCAATTGTTAGCATCATTGTCTCCATCAAACTTCAGTGATGTAACGGAAACCAGTTCTTGCCAAAGGAATACTGATTTATAAAAAAACTTGCACTTCAATGTATTTTAATACACTTCCAAGTCTCAGTTCTGCTCAAATGTCAAGTTTCTTTGAAGATATTCCTCTTAAACAACTCAAAGATCACATGTTCTTCTAAGAGTTTCTGTAAAACTTCCCTGTGGCACCCTGAAGAACTGGTCCTCGTCAAATGGACTGATCAAATTAGTAACTTGCTGTGCACATTCCTAGGAGTGGGCTGAATAAACCCATTTGCCTGCTTGGATCCCTTCATATAAAACAAGCTATTTCATATTCTTGACTGAAATCACACTTTTAAAGCAGAAATCCACCACCACACACAACAATTCAATTGTTTAGGGTTCAGCAATTTCAAAACGTGCTCAGTATCTTGAGGGGATTTGAATTAACTCAGGACTTACTGAAACCTGTATAAATTTCCTATTATTAAACTCAAAGGAAGGGGGACAGGGTTAAGTTTGCAGGTTTAGTCTTTGAAAAGGAAAAGGTCATGGATTATTTTTTAAATTAATAAGCCCCAGGGAGCAATTTGAAAAAAATATATGTAGATTTTAACCTGACTAATTTGAAAAAGCCACTACACCAGTCCAAATTTGTTAACCTCACTTGGCTTGTATCCTGTTCCTGAACTCCCCTTTCCTTTCTCAGACTTCCTCCAAAATCTAAGGAATAAATCACAGCTAGATTGAAAAGATTGTGCTGCGAGTTAACAACTCTTTGTAAGATTCCCAAGACTAGAAAACATGGCATTAACGAGATTAAAGTAAGTGTTGCATTTAATAGCATGTAATATCATTACTATTTCCTTTAAAAAAATATTTTGATCTGCAAAATTACTCATTCCTTGCATTTTCTTCTGTTCCACAGTTTACATTTTTATGAAGGTAACCATCAATAAATACAAGAATTTAAATAAAAATACCCCAAACTGTTGCTGAAAATATGAACTTTGTTTGTTAACCTCAGACCTAAAGTCTCCAAGAATATTATAGCTAAATTTCAACAGGGCTAGAACACGCCTGTCAAAGCCCAACATCTGATTCAGTGGCAACAGACTGATTATATTCTATAGGAAAAGTGTCAGGTCTAAATGATTAATTTGAAATATCCTCTTTCTTAAATGTTTAAAGAGGTAAGCAAGTGGAGTTACCATTTCCATTCTGGGGACTTCCCAAAAGCTCCTTTACAATGTAGCAACTTTATGAAAGAATCAAAATAGCAAATTGTTTTGATTTTTTTTTTTTTTAGAGCTGCAGATTTCTGCGATTTCTATAGTTCTGTGAAATAGTGCAAAAAATACTTCAATTTAACACTTAGCTCATCTCTTTTGTGTAATTGCTTACAGGGATTTCCTATTTTAATTAATTAATGGAAAAAATAGTTAGTGTCCTGATAATATCCTCTTTGTCTGCTTTGTAAGATTCCCAAGACTAGAAAACATGGCATTAACGAGATTAAAGTAAGTGTTGCATTTAATAGCATGTAATATCATTACTATTTCCTTTAAAAAAATATTTTGATCTGCAAAATTACTCATTCCTTGCATTTTCTTCTGTTCCACAGTTTACATTTTTATGAAGGTAACCATCAATAAATACAAGTATTTAAATAAAAATACCCCAAACTGTTGCTGAAAATATGAACTTTCTTTGTTAACCTCAGACCTAAAGTCTCCAAGAATATTATAGCTAAATTTCAACAGGGCTAGAACACGCCTGTCAAAGCCCAACATCTGATTCAGTGGCAACAGACTGATTATATTCTATAGGAAAAGTGTCAGGTCTAAATGATTAATTTGAAATAGCCTCTTTCTTAAATGCCTAAAGATGTAAGCAAGTGGAGTTACCATTTCCATTCTGGGGACTTCCCAAAAGCTCCTTTACAATGTAGCAACTGTATGAAAGAATCAAAATAGCAAATTGTTTCTTTTTTTTCTTTTTTTTTTTTTTTTAGAGCTGCAGATTTCTGTGATTTCTATAGTTCTGTGAAATAGTGCAAAAAATACTTCAATTTAACACTTAGCTCATCTCTTTTGTGTAATTGCTTACAGGGATTTCCTATTTTAATTAATTAATGGAAAAAATAGTTAGTGTCCTGATAATATCCTCTTTGTCTGCTACAGATGATATATATATTTTTACAGTTTCAGGTAAGTAAAATACTTCAACCAGATTTTTGCCACATAAAGAAAAAATCCTCAGGTTGATAATAAGAAATGCTGCAGACTGTTGGAGTTACAGTCACCTGCTTTGATGTTTCATATGAAAAGTTACAGCTGAAGGATTATTTTCACATTTCAAATGCACAACGTGTTCAAAATCCATTTGAACACTTTTACACACAAGCAGCGTTCCACACAATAACAGCAGTGGATGCTGACATGTCTTTCTAAACAGACGTACTATTAAGGCTTAATTGCACCTCAATAAAAATGTTAAAACAGAATATAGCTCTTATAAAATAGAAACCTGGCTTTGCTTGTCTCCCCAATGATAAGCAGCTCTTCATTAACAGCAACTACAAAACACTTGAGTAGCCAGGTTAAAAGGAATAAAGAAAAATAAATCTTACAATTGCATCTATATTTTTGTCTGATAAATTGAGATGAGTTATTTTTCGCAGGTACTGTCCAGAGTCCTCTTCATTGCGATTCTTGTGACCGACGCTTTTAGCAACTAGTTCCAGTGTTAGTCGAACCATAATTCTGTAATGGGCCAAACTGCTTCACTGCTTCTTTTAATAAGGTATTCTGCATGCTCTTGTAAGCAGTTTTATAAAATGCCTTAAAGACAAAAAGGAAAATGTTATACTACTCATACCCAAGATCTTCAACAAAGCTTACGTGTACACTTCAAATTTGTTATTTCCCCACAAATTCCCTCTTTGCCCACAGTGACACATTTCTGTATAGCCTTTGCTGCTTATACAAGCCTACTCCTTTCTTACTGTCATTTTTTCAAACTTTTAAGGTGTTAAATAACATCTAAAATACATTATTACCTTTGATTTGTTGTTTCAGCATGCTTAACAAAACCGTATCCCAGTCTTCATCTTTTTCCATCTAGAAATATAAGCACAACTGTCCACAGCAGAAGCAATTCTCACACATAACTAACTAATTAACGGCAGCTCATAACCTAATTAATAGTTAGAAAATACATCCCTCCCTACAGCGGGTCTGACAGGCTGTGAGGAGTGGTATAAAGCATCAGTACCCTTTTGTCATGCACACACCTGCATGTGCATTTGTTATGGGCAGTAAAAAAGTGAGGATTTTTTCACACTGAGGCACACTCCAGAGGCTTTCACAACAACACCAACCTTCTCCAAAAAATAACTCTGGCCGTTGTTCCAAGTGAGCTTATAAATGGGGGGATGGAGGGGAGGGAAGAAGGCAAGATGCGTATTTTGCATTGGGTGCGTAAATGGTCTGGGGATAAAAATACCCTAACAACTCAGAATAAAAAGGTTGCTTTTTAGTCAGTACATAACACAATGTAAAATACGTATTCTAGAATCATAAAATTGTTTAGGTTGGAAGGGACCTTTAAGATCGTCTAGTCCAGCCATCAACCTAACTGATAAAAAACCGTCACTAATCATGTCTCTAAGCTCTATGTCAACCCGTCTTTTGAACACCTCCAGGGATGGTGACTCCACCACTGCCCTGGGCAGCCCATTCCAAAGCTTAATAACCCTTTCTGTGTAAAAATTGTTCCTAATCTCCAGCCTGAACCTCCCCTGGTGCAACTTGAGGCCGTTTCCTCCTGTCCCATGGCAATACCCCCCCAGCAGTGTATCGTAACAACTGAGAAGGCAAAAAGCCTCCCAGTACTAAAGGTCATGCAGGCACATAAACCACGGTATGGCGAATCCTCCTCACAGTGTTACATTTGTCAGAAACTGAGGGAAAACAAAGATTGAAACCATGAGGGCAGCAGAAACACCCTCACTCACTGAGCAAGGCTGGAGCTCGGGAGCTGTCCCTCAGGTGGGGTCTGAAGAAGGAGAAAGAAGGAAAAGCTGAGAGGGGGGTGAAGGAAAGCTGAAAGGACATCGGTTTGGTTTTCTTTTTACTGAGAATCATAAAATGGTTTGTGTTGGTCCTTTCTTACTGTCATTTTTTCAAACTTTTAAGGTGTTAAATAACATCTAAAATACATTATTACCTTTGATTTGTTGTTTCAGCATGCTTAACAAAACCGTATCCCAGTCTTCATCTTTTTCCATCTAGAAATATAAGCACAACTGTCCACAGCAGAAGCAATTCTCACACATAACTAACTAATTAACGGCAGCTCATAACCTAATTAATAGTTAGAAAATACATCCCTCCCTACAGCGGGTCTGACAGGCTGTGAGAAGTGGTATAAAGCATCAGTACCCTTTTGTCATGCACACACCTGCATGTGCATTTGTTATGGGCAGTAAAAAAGTGAGGATTTTTTCACACTGAGGCACACTCCAGAGGCTTTCACAACAACACCAACCTTCTCCAAAAAATAACTCTGGCCGTTGTTCCAAGTGAGCTTATAAATGGGGGAATGGAGGGGAGGGAAGAAGGCAAGATGCGTATTTTGCATTGGGTGCGTAAATGGTCTGGGGATAAAAATACCCTAACAACTCAGAATAAAAAGGTTGCTTTTTAGTCAGTACATAACACAATGTAAAATACGTATTCTAGAATCATAAAATTGTTTAGGTTGGAAGGGACCTTTAAGATTAGTCTGTACATAACACAATGTAAGTTATGTATTCTAGAATCATAGAATTGTTTAGGTTGGAAGGAACCTTTAAGATAGTCTAGTCCAGCCATCAACCTAACTCTGATAAAAAACCATCACTAATCATGTCTCTAAGCTCTACGTCAACCCGTCTTTTGAACACCTCCAGGGATGGTGCCTCAGCCACTTCCCTGGGCAGCCCATTCCAAGGCTTAATAACCCTTTCTGTGTAAAAATTGTTCCTAATCTCCAACCTGAACCTCCCCTGGTGCAACTTGAGGCTGCGTGGCAATACCCCCCCATTAGTGTATCGTAACAACTGAGGAGAAGGCAAAAAGCCTCCCAGTACTAAAGGTCGTGCAGGCACATAAACCACGGTACAGCGAATCCTCCTCACAGTGCTACATTTGTCAGAAACTGAGGGAAAGCAAAGCTTGAAGCCACGAGGGCAGCAGAAACTCCCTCACTCACTGAGCAAGGCTGGAGCTCGGGAGCTGTCCCTCAGGTGGGGTTTGAAGAAGGAGAAAGAAGGAAAAGCTGAGAGGGGGATGAAGGAAAGCTGAAAGGACATTGTTTTGGGTTTCTTTTTACTGAGAATCACAGAATGGTTTGGGTTGGAAGGGACCTTCAAGATCATTGAGTTCCAACCCCCTGCTCTGGGCAGGGACACCTCCCACCAGACCAGGTTGCTCCAAGCCCCATCCAGCCTGGCCTTGAACCCCTCCAGGGATGGGGCAGCCACAGCTTCTCTGGGCAGCGTGTTCCTTTCTTGGTTTGGTTTTTTTTTGGGTTTTTTTTGTTTTTTTTTTTTTTGTTGTTTTGTTTTTGTTTTTGTTTTTGTTTTTTTTTGTGGTTGGACTCGGTGATCTCAACCCCCTGCTCTGGGCAGGGACACCTCCCACCAGACCAGGTTGCTCCAAGCCCCATCCAGCCTGGCCTTGAACCCCTCCAGGGATGGGGCAGCCACAGCTTCTCTGGGCAGTGTGTTTCTTTCTTCCTTTTTTATTTTTTTTTTTTAAAAAGCACTTTTCCGACCCCTTTCTTAGACCTTCTGCCAAATCAAGCAGTGACAGCAGAGGAAGACCCGGGCCGGCACCGCGGGGGCTCTGTGGGACCTCTCCCGACCCCCCAGCTCCTACAGCCATCCCACCCCACCCTGTCGCCACAGTCCCCTGTCGTCGCCCATCGTCCCCCCCCCTCCCCGTACAGCAGAAGGCCTGACACCGACAGAGCCCAACCCTCACCCAGCACAACGGCTGGGAAGGCTGCTCCGGTAGCGGGCCAGGCGGGGAGGGGGTGCAGGACCCGTCCCCAAGGTCTGTCCTAGAAGGAATGTGTCCCCCCCGGCCCGCCCCGGCCCCGCTCTCCCCTCACCTCCCGGCTCAGCGCGCGCCTGAGGCACGGCGGGCACAGGGCAGGCGCGAGCGCCGCCGCCCCTGGTTGCCACAGCAACCGCACGCCGAGGAGGCGGGAACCCCCCCCAGGCAACGCGTCCTTTCTACCCAATCAGCGTCGAGGAAAGAAGCGGGGGCGGGGCTGCGCCTGCGCAGTGACGGGTCCCTCAGGGCCTCGGCTGGAGCCCGCGGCGGTGGGGGCCTGTGGGGAGCGGGGCCCTCGGGCTCGGTAGTGGCCGTGCCTCCCCTGGACAGACCCCTCAGCTGCCCACAAGGGCGAGCTGTGGTGGGGGATTGGGTGTTGCCTGCAGTCATGGGCCTGGCAGCGCCTCTGAGGCAAAAGGACGTTACCGGTGCCACAGGTATGTCCTGCGGCCTGGGGGAGCTGGGGCCTGTCAGCCCACCTGGGGCCTGTCAGCCCCCCAACCACAGGAGGTTGCAACAGGGAATTTCCCGGATAAAAAACTTTGAAACTTGCTGTTGCCAATGGATTTGGAGCATTATCTCCCCTAGGAAGAGCTCGTTGCCTTATTAATCGTAGAATCATAGAATGGTTTGGGTTGGAAGGGACCTTAAAGATCATCCAGTTCCAACCCCCTGCCCTGGGCAGGGACACCTCCCACCAGACCAGGTTGCTCCAAGCCCCATCCAGCCTGGCCTTGAACCCCTCCAGGGATGGGGCAGCCACAGCTTCTCTGGGCAACCTCTTCCAGTGCCTCACCACCCTCACAGCAAAGAATTTCTTCCTAAGATCTCATCTCAGTCTCCCCTCTTTCAGTTTAAAACCCTTCCCCCTCATCCTATGGCTCCACTCCCTGATGAAGAGTCCCTCCCCATCTCTCCTGGAACCCTTTTAGCAACTGGAAGGGATTATAGGGTCTCCCCGGAGTCTTCTCCAGGCTGAACAACCCCAACTCTCTCAGCCTGTCCTCATAGGAGAGGTGCTCCAGCCCTCTGAGCATCAAATCATTAATACCTTAATAATGCTATGTGTTCTTAAATTTTGTTTACCTGCAGGTTTTCCATCTGGTGTTACTCCTTCCTGCACGCCAAGCATTTTTGTGAGCGTGAGTTGCTGGCGAAATCAAAAGTATGTGTTTCATTTTCCCTGTGCTTAAATTAGAAGGATTAATAGTTTAATAATTGAGTGGATACTCTATTTAACAGCAATGTTCTATAAAAACAAAAAGACTAGCAAATAATTTATATTTTTTTCCTATGATGAAACATTATTCCAATTTGGGGATGCTTGCTTCGTTTTTTAAAAATCAATATTGTCTCAACAGTTTTGGTGCCTTTTAAAATTAATTAATTAATTGCTGATGCCACAGAAGTGGGAGGAGTGGCTGATACACCAGAAAGTCTCCTTGGAGATAAGACCTGGCTGGATGGGGCTTTGAGCAACCTGATCTGGTGGGAGGTGTCCGTGCCCAGGGCAGGGGGGTTGGAACTTGATGTTCTTTAAGGTCTCCTTTCCAACCCGAACCCTTCTGTGATTCTAAGATATTAAAAAGCCTCCTGGTCACAGGTAGCCAGCTCTAGGTGGGCCTGTGTGAGTGGGTATGTTGGGCCAGATGACCTCCAGAGGTCCCTTCCCACCTTGACCATCCTGTGATTCTATCAGTTTAGCATATGAGTAACTCACTGAAGTCAGTAAAACTTTATACCTGTTGTGTGCTTGCTGTGTTGGAACGCACAAAGGGCAACAGCTGGTCAGTGACAAAATATATTGCTTCCGATGAAACCAAGATTAGGACTTTATGTCTCTTTTAGGAAAAATGACTGCTGTTACGAGCCTGTTCCACTCTGACCTTTGTTAGAAAAAAAACTGCTGTTATGAGCCTGTTCCACTCTGACCTTTGTTAGAAATGCAGAAAAGGTATAGAAAGTCCCATCCTTCCAACCTCAGATTTCCTATATCCTTCTCTCTGATGAGAGATAAAGGATAAAATATCTCAAGATGCCCTTATTTCTGTGGTGGAATCCAAACTGAGCATGCCCTGGAGCTGCTTGTTCTGGGAAATGTTCCTGTAAAAAAAAGTATGTTAATACTCTCAAAGTTAATTTTGGACTTGGTTTGTTCTCCCTCATGGCTGTAGATTTTGCAGGTGTTCTGGGGCTGTCTGTTAGTAATCTGATTTAAAGGCAGAAAAAGCTATGAGAAGTTTCAGGAGGAGTATTTATTCATTAAGGCTTGAATTAGGATTCTCATCTGGTGGCACAGAATATGAAACAATCGTCTGCGTACTCTCTGGGATGGCAGGAATTTGGCTGAGTACAAAAAGCCCTTGTCTTCAAAAAAAGCTTTTGGAAATACCTGTGTAAAATCATTGATGGGGATATTTCTTACAGTTCCAGAGTGGAACATGGAGCTGAAATTTACTTTTAAGGATGGAAAACACCTGAAGAGCCTCCCTCGGTGTAAGCGCTGCCGTGCCGTTTGCATAGAGCTCTTTCTGTGCATATGGATTCTATATGTGGGGTGTGTCACATAACGAGTGAGACAAGATACTCACACCTCTAATTGTAAAACGTTAAATTGCAGCCTAACAATTTCTGATAAACTTTTTCAGGGTCTGGTTTCAAACTTTTTTTTTATTCAGTCAGACTTTCTCCTGAGTATCTCTTGCCCTCCTCTTTTGTGGCTGGGCAGCTACACGAAATGGAATCAACACAGTTGCTTGAGTATAGTTATTTTCTTCTGTAAAATACATCTGAAAACTTTTCCCATTGAATTTAAATTTGTTTGGGTTTTTATGTTTTCACAGGTAGCAAATGGGAGGTTCTCAAAAACACGGGGCAGAGGAAATAGGGCTTTTATTTCAATAAACTTGCAGAGAGCTGTATTGAAATGGCTTCGAAAAATCAAGCTGTAATCCACTGAGTCTGATGCTGACAGCCAGGTTCCTTAAGGACGTGGTACTTACACGGTGGTGGGTGAGAAGCTCAACACGAGTCATCAACATGCCCTGGTGGCCCAGAAAGCCACCCCATCCTGGGCTGCATCCCCAGCAGCGTGGCCAGCAGGGCCAGGGGGGGATTCTGCCCCTCTGCTCCGCTCTGGGGAGACCCCACCTGGAGCTCTGTGTCCAGCTCTGGAGTCCTCAGCACAGGAAGGACATGGACCTGGTGGAACGGGGCCAGAGGAGGCCACGAGGATGCTCAGAGGGCTGGAGCCCCTCTGCTGTGAGGACAGGCTGAGAGAGTTGGGGGTGTTCAGCCTGGAGAAGAGAAGGCTCCAGGGAGACCTTAGAGCCCCTTCCAGTCCCTAAAGGGGCTCCAGGAGAGATGGAGAGGGACTCTGGATCAGGGAGGGGAGCCATAGGATGAGGGGGAA
>NW_015090814.1:3112836-3129458 GCF_001431845.1 Calidris pugnax
GCCCAGAGAAGCTGTGGCTGCCCCATCCCTGGAGGGGTTCAAGGCCAGGCTGGATGGGGCTTGGAGCAACCTGGTCTGGTGGGAGGTGTCCCTGTCCAGGGCAGGGGGTTGGTTGGAACTGGGTGATCTTTAAGGTCCCTTCCAACCCAAACCATTCTATGACTCTATGATCCATTTGTGATGTCTCTGTGTATCCTGCCTAGTGACTTTTAAACCCATCAAACTCTGGCTAAAATTGGCAAAGGTGACAGGCGCAGGATGGTAATAAATTCTACTCTTTTTTTGCCAACTCTGGCTAAAATTGGCAAAGGGGACAGGAGCAGGATGGTAATAAATTCTACTCTTTTTTTACAAAATTCAAGAACTGGTTAGAAAAAAAAGATTCCTAGGCCTCATTCGAGGGAGGGGCTGAAGCGTGACCCGAGCCATTACCTGCTTTTCTTCTTCACCATAGAGAGAATAACAGCTTTGGAAAAAAAAGATTCCTAGGCCCAGTGTCCTCATTCAAGGGAGGGGCTGAAGCATGACCTGAGCCATTACCTGCTTCTCTTCTTCACCATAGAGAAAATAACAGCTTTCCAAATAATTGTAATGAAGTTTGATAAATGAACCAAGAAGAGAGAGCAAAAATTATTATATGCTGCTATTCTTCAGAAACAGTCAGAAGATGAACTGGTATCTCAGAATTACTTTGTCAAACACTGTATAGAGAGCAAATCTGAGTATTCACAACGTCATTCTTCTTTGTTCTTACATAGTTGTAAGATGCTATTTACATTTTATTTATCCCTGGCTGATGTTTTACTCAAGTATTTGTGTTAAACCATTTTTGCCACTTCCACAATTTTACCCGGTTTCCAAATAATTGTAATGAAGTTTGATAAATGAACCAAGAAGAGAGAGCAAAAATTATTATATGCTGCTATTCTTCAGAAACAGTCAGAAGATGAACTGGTATCTCAGAATTACTTTGTCAAACACTGTATAGAGAGCAAATCTGAGTATTCACAACGTCATTCTTCTTTGTTCTTACATAGTTGTAAGATGCTATTTACATTTTATTTATCCCTGGCTGATGTTTTACTCAAGTATTTGTGTTAAACCATTTTTGCCACTTCCACAATTTTACCCGGTTGTCACAAGAGGAATTTTTGAAGTGGAAAAGGAAGATGTTCCACAAACACTTGGTAAAACGAGGAGCTAGTTTGGAGTCTGTATCACCCTATAGAATACATACATCTTGTTTCAAGTTGGAAGAATATCTGGGTTTTTCCAGTTGTATCTCCAGCTTTGTGGAACCCAGACTGAAAATGAGATTAAAAATATATGCTTCATTCTAACCTCAAATGATAAAGGGAATGCAACTTGTCGTCAGCCAGAGAGGAAAGTTCAGCTGGTTGTAATTACTAAAGATTTCATGCTCTTAGATGCAGGGACATAAATTAATTTCCTTTTATAACAAAGCAATGCCACTGCTGTTATTCACAAGCCCTAAGGTGATTGGGTCTAAACCAAACAGAAACTCACACAGGAAATGATGGACAAATTACCCAGGAGTTGAATGCACGTTTCAGTTGAAAACAAAGAGTTCCTAAAACAATATTATTTATAATCCCCTCAAAGGGCTGAAGCGTTTCCTATGGGATGACCTAAACAGGCAAAGTATGCAAAACAGAGTAAACACTCTTTGTGAACTGCATTATTAAGAATCACTAATTAAGGTGGTAACATCTGACCAACCGGAGACGTAGCGATGACCTTTGGCGCACGAAAAGGGTGATACCTACATATCCTTCCCCATCTGGATTTTTAAAGGGCCCATGATCAATCTTCTTATTTCAGAGAGGAAAAGAGCCACTTGCTCTGGCAAAAAAAAAGTGCCTTGCTAAAGTTTCTGCACTCCCAGATTGTGAAAAGTCAGGAAGAAACCCCACTCTCCTGAGATGCGGTCCTGTGACCTATCCACTGGACCATGCTACTTCCCAGGATACTGTAGTTTGCAGAAAGCCCTGTATGAAGCCATTTTTCATAATTAAAAACAAACCAAACGTCACAGCAAATATTTCATATTTTAAGGAGTTTCATCTGAGGCTCAGAATAAACTCGCCTAAATTACATATTTCCTCGTGGATATTATTCCTGGGCTCTGGAAAGTGAAACTACAGCTCATAAAAAATACACCGCGAGGAACGAGATACTTCATTAATCCCTTAAAGGTTTAGCATAATTGTTTTTAGCTCCAGAAAAAAAAAAAAATCCTTCAACTAAATGGAGACTCTCTGATGTCAGTTCTTCAGGACTCAACACTAGAAAAAAATAATTCTACGTGCATGCAATTAATCTTATGCATTATCACCCCATATTTTAATCATTTTCACCTCTGAGGGACTTGCACCCTTAAAATGATGCTGGCTCAACTCTGGAGTATTTAAATAACGTCTGGTTATGTCATTTCAAAAGTATTTGGGGTTCTCTTTTTATCTTAACCTAGTTTGTGGTATGATATGCAAACTCTTTTGTATTGGGATTTTGGTTTGTGGTGTGGTGTGATATGCAAACTCTTTTGTATTGGGATTTCGGTAAGTATTAAATATAGTTTATAAACATAATTATATGTTCATAGCATAATGAGAGTCCAATCCTGATTTGGACATTTTGGGGTACAGCAATAAAAAAGGATAAAATAAATAGAATGTTTATTAAAGAGAGAGTAACATACAAGTTTATTTTAAAACACTTATCTAAAGTTAAAAAGTCTCCAAGATTTAAGCAAAGGGGGAAAAAAGAGATAATTAATGATTAATAATATTTCGTTTATTTTTTAACCTTCTAAACAAAATAGTAAGATTGTCAACACAATCACAACTGGTCATCACAACAGGATGCCCAGGAGCCAGCAATGTGCCCTGGTGGCCAAGAAGGCCAATGGCATCCTGGGGGCCATCAGGAAGAGTGTGAGCAGCAGGTGGAGGGAGGTCATCCTGCCCCTCTGCTCTGCCCTGGGGAGGCCCCATCTGGAGCACTGGGTCCAGTTCTGGGCTCCCCAGTTGCAGAAGGACAGGGAACTGCTGGAGAGGGGACAGCAGAGGCTACAGAGATGATGAGGGGCCTGGAGCATCTCTCTGATGAGGAAAGGCTGAGGGACTTGGGTCTAAAAACATTGTCTGTATGAAATTGTTCTATCAAACCCCACATCTGGTAATTATCTCAACTTTACTAGCTCCAATTAAATATATTTTTCTCGTACCGTTGAACGCTGCTGCTTTAAAACTTTAATTTCTGCTTTGGGGTGTCTGCAATTCCCCACTGAATGATACATTTCCATTGTAGAACTTGCATCTTGGCTTCAAATACACTGGAATCCGTTCGGATGAAAAGCCCCAAATGAGGAATAGCTATTAAAATTTCCAGACCAAAACAAAACCAAAACCCACATCAAGGCAGAGTTAAAGCTGCAAAGGAGTCTCAGTTAGTGAAGGTACAAGGCGTAATGGCGTATTGTATAAAGCACCTTGTAAGTTATACTGAAAGCAAACATTCCAAAAACGCCAGGAAACTCGGGATTAAGGATAGAAACTTCAAAAGAAATCCAAACATCTTCAATTATTAGAATGCAACAAGCAACAGAAGGCGAGCAGGAGAAAAAATAATAAATAATACCATAAAACCAAATTATTAGTTTTGTTACTCGACTACTTAGGAATATAAAGTGACCATCATATGAAGCTACGAGTGAAATCATGTTGTATCCCACACTGAGGTTCCATCACTGCAAGAAACAGCCATTTCTGGCTGGGCCAGTAAAACTAAATCAGGAAAGGCTCCACTAGATTTAATAACTTGTTAAAAGATAAGCAATCCTTAAAATTAAACACAGAACCTGGGCTAATCCAACCCAGCAGACACAACTTTTCTACGGAATAGTAAGAAAAAAAAAAACCAAAAGAGTAAGAGGAGATGAATGTTTGATAAAAGAATTCCAGCTCCAAAACACTTGTTCATTTTCAAAATTGTTTTATTGCAGTCGGATAATCGAGATAAATACCTAAGAGCAAAATCCAGTAAGTCACATTTATTTTACTTTTGGAACAATTCTCCCAAACTGGTGGTGTTTTATGATAAAGAACAAAAAGCTGCGCTACATTTGGGAACATTTTGTTCTTTAAAACCAGTCAGACAGGTGGGGAATAGTAAAGTACTACAAATTAAATGAATAATTTTCCACTTCAGCTTTATTTCTCAAATTGAACAAGTCCAAGCGAAGGAAACCATGACTTTTTGTCTGCTTTGGAGATGCGTATCAGCTGGTGATGCACTTCAAGCTATATTAATTTGATTAAAAAGTTTATCCTTAATAACCTGGGACATCAATCCATGTATAGCTTCTATGGTGGTCTTGCAGCTGAAAAACAAGCATAAATTCAAGGTTGGCCAAACGCTGAACTGAACTGTCATTTTATTTGAAGATCTTCAGCTGGTTTGGAAGTTCAGGGTGCCCATAACCCCATGAATCTTAACAACTGTCCAGAAAAGAAAAGTCACACACAGCAATTTAAGCCATTGCTGCCAACAGCTTTTTGTTAATTGAAAAGCAAACTGATGAGTGCTACACACACACACAAAGACCAATTCCAGAAAACTTCTTTCTCTGGCAATTTAGGACATCTTACATTCACAGAAGTGAGTTCTGTGGTTGTTGAACCAAAAAATACCTGGAGGGGTTCAAGACCAGGCTGGATGGGGCTTGGAGCAAGCACTACACACACAAAGACCAATTCCAGAAAACTTCTTTCTCTGGCAATTTAGGACATCTTACATTCACAGAAGTGAGTTCTGTGGTTGTTGAACCAAAAAATACCTGGAGGGGTTCAAGACCAGGCTGGATCTCAGAGAAGTGAGTTCTGTGGTTGTCTGAACCCAAAAACACCTGGAGGGGTTCAAGGCCAGGCTGGATGGGGCTTGGAGCAACCTGGTCTGGTGGGAGGTGTCCCTGCCCAGGGCAGGGGGGTGGAACTGGATGATCTTTAAGGTCCCTTCCAACCCAAACCATTCTGTGATTCTATGAACAACAATCCCTTCCAGTCTTACAATTTGTAAACTAACTATTAATGATGACTAAATAAAAACAGAAAAGAAAAATCTCTAGAAATGCTGCAAGAAATGATACAGCAGAGCGATGAGAGGAGTTATTTCACGTAAGCACATGAGAGGAATGTGAAAATAAAATGTGGTCAGTATTAAGGGACCAAACAGGGATCCAAATTCAAAGCAAACTTGTCAGCAGCTCCATCCTTCTCACGTCTTTACAGCATTGCTATTGTAACTCTTTCCCTGCAGGAACTGGGAGGTGTCACCCAACCTGGCTGTGAGTCTCCCCATCCCCCAACTTGATCATGTTTGTTAGAAAACGTCAGAAAGCTGTTAACTTTCCCTAACAAGGAAACAAATCCACTGTCCCAACAGCAACTCTGATTTATATGTATTTAGGATAACATTTAGCAATGACCATATTGCATTTGCAGGTATTCCCCCACTGCTTACTGGAGAACAGAAGCTTGTCCTACACAAGTTGACTTCTCTCTCTATGAAAGCAAAGCCCACGGTCACCTGAGTCGTACCCAGCAAGTAATTTTGTTATAAATCAGTCTCTTCACACGAGGCCTCCTTTCTGTCTCTTGATTTTTTTTATCTATCATTAAACTCACTGCTCATCTGGCATCTCAAAAATCAGTTCTATGGCACGTGTTAACGCGGGGCGGTGTGGTGGTGGGGGAAACAGAATGCAAGAAAACTCTGCTATGTATCAGGATAAAATGAGGAGGAAGAGGCTCAGAAAACCTCCAAATCCAAAAAGTAGAACATCCCAGGTTTTATTGAGCTTTTGCAGTCTATTCCAAGGGATTCTACAGAATTTCTAACAAGCACTTACTCCTAAGAGCAACTATTTGCTATCAGGCAGGGTAGCTAAATATAAAGGCCAGAATTTCTGTAATCTACTTCTTAAAAACAAAACCACAAAACAACAACAAAAAAATCTCCCTCATTTGTAGAAAATGGATGTATTAATTAAGAAGTATGAAAAAATGGAAGTTCTTAATTTTTAAGTGAGTGAAAGCATTCAACAAGTGTAAACTAAACTTAGTGGACTGTTAGCACTAGTTCTTCAAATCACGTTCTATATAATAATTCTATTTACTGTTAGTTTAAACCCAATTAACGACACAGTATGTGCTATTTTCCAGCAATGCTACCATTTTGCATGACAAAAAGCATCTTTTTCAGTTTGCTGTATACGGATGGAATTTAACAAGAATTTTTTTGTTTAATAAAACTATAAACTAGAGCTGCATTTATTCCAGAAACAAAGACTGAAAAGTCATTGTAGGTTTAATAAAGGCAAGATTTTCTTAAACTTTCAAAAATAACTGGTGATATTTGGAACATCTCATGCCTACCTATAATCTAATCATTCTTATCTATAATCTTGGTAGGTTATAATTAAGGCATGATAAAAGTTTAAAACAAAGTAACACTTTTTTTACAGGGCAGAACCCAAGTTTGCATTATCTTACCTGTCTCTTGTTGCTTTTGCAAGTTTGTCTTCTGATTTCTTATCATGAGTCTCTAAACCCAGGATGAAACTGCCCCTTCCAAGCTGAGCTTCTGACTGCTCTAATTTTTCAGACAAATCAAAGACTTGGCCAGTGGTGTAGTCGGCATTCTTAGGAGAGAGAAGGCAATAACCACATTGAATTCCAAGCTATAAATTCAAGCATTTCTACACAAAGTAAACAGAATCTAGAAAAGAGCCTTTGAGACTATAGGACTGTACATTTTTACCTACATTTGCAATTGAAGTGATACAGAACACGAGTGGCACGTGAGTGGTGGTTGAGAGAACAGAAGCTTAAATTAACATCTGACAAATGCTCAATACCTCCAGCCTGAAATGGGACCTCGTTACCATTTCCACACCCAAAGTTATGAAACCAAGAATCTGTATTTGCAATTGAAGTGATACAGAAAACGAGCGGCACGTGAGTGGCTCATTACGTCTGGCCAGAAACGGGCACTCATTACTATTTCCACACCCAAAGTTATGAAACCAAGAAAGAGTTAGATAAAACTCAGTTGGTTTTGACCAAGAGGAAAGGTCTAAAATTGATTTTTGCAGAAGAAAGGTTTGGATGCTGAGCTGTGACACTGAAGGTCTACCTGCAGTATTTCTGCTGCAACCTTGTTTTAACAGATCTGTTATTTGGGGTTTTTGGTTGGTGTCATTTTTTTTTAGGTGTTCAGTTATTCAATATGATTATTCGTTACGGTGATGTAAAGAGAGAGAAGGTCAAAAGGTGTTTAAGACAAAATCTAAGTGTATAGAGAACTCAGTAAAATTAAACATAAATTATTCCCACCTTCTAAAGAGCAGATATAAGGAACATTTCAGTATTTATGATTAGGAAAACCTTCCTTTCTTGTTTAATCTGACAAATGGATTCTTAATGTGGTTCTATACCTATCAGTGTCCCATTAAGCACTTTATAGGAGAGGGTCTGGCTTTCAGCACTAATGAATTAACATATGCAGATACTTACAGTAAGCAAACTAGAAGAACTGAGAGTGTTCACCCAGTACTTGTTCCACAAAAGCTCGAGCAATTTACGATCCAAAGATGATTTAAAGTAGGAGACTTCTAGAGCGTAATACCTTTAAAAACAAACACACAAACAAAATAAGCTTCCACCTAAATGTGTCTTGTTTGTCTGTGACACCCAAAGTACGTGCATCTCAAAAAATCCTTATCAATGGCAAATATCTTCAAAAATTCAAAGCACTGAACAATAAAAAAATGACCCCAAGTTCCAATTCTACCTCTAAAAGTTTTTCCAGATGTATTTTATATAGAGCTTTAATACAGGTGCACACAACTCCCACACATAGTGCTGTGTTCCATTTAATGAGATTGCAGGGCTTTTTTAATTATTCTCTTAACGACTTCTTTGCAGTGGAACGATGCCCTGTTCTATGCTTGGGATCTTCAATTCTGTAATAACTGTTACTTACAGACGACTGCAGCTTGGCATATATCCCCTCTAATTCAATTAGGAATGTCTGATAGCAGTAAAAAAACCAAATAATCTTATGTTCTACCATAGCTATTTTGAAAGCCAGGCTCCAGTGGTGCTACAGAATTCACAAGAGCTGATAAAGCAGATGGAAAGCTGAGCTATGCAAAGGCATTAGCATCGTGAGTTACAGCACCATTAAAGAGTAAACTTCATTGCCATCAGGGAATTCTTGAGCAGGTTATCAATAATCTTATTTTCTCTTGATTTCTCTGCAAAGTTATCTTGCTTGTTATTTCTGTAAGAAATTCCACCTGAATTAACAGTGCTTTAAAATCTACCAAATAATTTGTGATAGAACAAATACCCTTATTTCATATATGCTGAGAAAAATGAGGTACTAAGTCAGTTCTTCAAAGGGATGTGTGGAAGATTCAAAATTAGAAATCCAAGCTGTTTGAGGAATAGTGTCATAAACTTATTTAAAAGGATTCAATGGAAGCAGTTTCACATTGGGCATTGAACACCAATTAAAGGAGAGAAGTTTGACTAAGATTATCCAGACTGCTACTATGAAGCAATTAGTAGTCACTGGCATTCCAAACAGACAGGATCATTAAGGATCTAGAGAAGAATTCTTATGAGGAGCAGCTGAGGTTCTTTAGCCTGGAGAAAAGGAGTCTCGGGCAAGACCTTCTTGCTCTCTCCAACTCCCTGAAAGGAGGGTGTAGAGAGGTGAGTGTTGGTTGTTTCTATGATCATCATTCAAGTTTCCTGAACTTCTAATTCTTAGTAAGACTACCCATGCTACCAAGAGGGCAACACCACTCTAGTCTTTTTTATTATCAGTAATTTAGTAACGTGACCAATTTCCAGTTTTCATTCCCTCTCTTTGCCTAACTCTGTTTCCTTCTAGGAAAGGCTAGAAAATATTTTCTTGGTCTGGATGAAAAGAAATGGCTTGTACAAGAAGCCAACTTCCTAAGATGGAGATTATAACAGTAACTATTAAGCAGTTCCAACTTCAAAAAAACCTATCAAGTTGAACTCTCCCAAATTGACCACCTCTAAAAAAGAAAGGATATAATGTATCCATGTTTCATGCTTAAAAGCATGGGTTTATGGCCAAGAATGGTTAAAACTACCTTTTAATTCATGGAAAGTGGTCCAGCAAGAGAGAAAAAGCAGTAATCCTTCCTGTTCCTGATGTTACTCTTGAAGCAGCTGCACTTTCCAATCCAAACAAAGAAAGAAACAATCTTAACAGCGATGGAAAAACCTCCCAGTGATGCAGGAGGAAGAGATTGACCACATTTGCCACTGCTCAGAAGAGCAAACAGAGTCTCCCTGGCCCTGCTCATAAATCCACACCTGACCCTTTCCTCCCTGCCCTGCGAAAGGGCCACCACCTAAAGGTGTTCAGGAATCAACTGTTAAAGCTTTTAATTGGGTTCATCTTCATCTTTGAAACACTTCTCCCTTCAAATACCTCCTGATAAATGATAATAACACTTTTTCACAAAAACAACAGCGCTACAGCAACAAAGAACTCCAAGATTTGAAATGCTCCAAGGAATGTACTCTTCTGTAATGCATCACTAACCTAAAGACAAAAATCACAACTTGTGTTAGAGACAGTAGTTTTTATATTACTTACTGTTTACAATGGACACCAAAGTCTTCTATTTTATTAAGTGGAATAGTCTGGTATTCAGAGGGACCTTCATCTGGAGGTTTGTAGCCCTAGAAAATTCAACAGAGGGCAAAGATGACACAGTAATTTTGAGACTTTAAAACACCTAAACTCTTTGAAAGCAAAAATTCACAAAAGTTCTAGTTTATGCAATTCCAGTTTATTTTTCCTACTACCAAATGAACTCTCCCAAATTGACCACCTCAGCGCTACAGCAACAAAGAACTCCAAGATTTGAAATGTTCCAAGAAATGTACTTTTCTGTAATGAATCACTAACCTAAAGACAAAATTTAGTACTTGTGTTAGAGACAGTAGTTTTTATATTACTTACTGTTTACAATGTACACCAAAGTCTTCTATTTTATTAAGTGGAATAGTCTGGTATTCAGAGGGACCTTCATCTGGAGGTTTGTAGCCCTAGAAAATTCAACAGAGGGCAAAGATGACACAGTAATTTTGAGACTTTAAAACACCTAAACTCTTTGAAAGCAAAAATTCACAAAAGTTCTAGTTTATGCAATTCCAGTTTATTTTTCCTAGGGAAAATGGAATTTCCCCCAGTAGCATGAAATTTGGAATTTTCTTGGATCTCAAATTTACGTACGGCTTTACTAGAAGTCATTGCATTTACAGGTCTATCAAAAAGCATGTTGGAAGCAAACTAGGGGTCATAGTTGACATTTTTCAAACAAGTAAGATGACTAGCTAGGATTAGATCATTTCTTAGATCACAGACAGAGCGAGCTTCTTCTCAGTAATATTTCTCTATTCTTGGAAGCGATTTCAATCTGCTTTTGAGGGAAAACAGAAAGCACAAGAAGAGGGAAGAAACATCCACACCTTGGATATGTCTTAGGGATATCTAAAACTTCAGCTTCTTATTCAGCCAAGATGGTGCCACTCACAGCTGCTGACTAGGCAAGAACTGCCCATTGTGAGGACTTCCTAAAAATACACTTCTAATGCTCATTTTCTGTACAGGATTTGGTTTTCAGGTGCAGGATCCTTCTCTCTGCTCAAAATTCTGAAAGTATTTATGAGGTGGTTTTGCCTAAAGAAGTCAATATTCTCCCAAATCATAAATTGTTCTAAGAAGATCTCTCATGTATTTATTTGTCAACAGAAAAATCATACTTCAATGCAACTGGAAACCTCTCAAAAACATTTTTGTTAATTATAGTTTTACTGGATGTCAGACTGAAGTTCCTGATGAGTCAACAGTAACTGGAAATGTGAAGGATATAACTGAATTTTATTAGATTGAAATTAAATAGCAGAGTTATATCTCTGCCAGAAGCATAAATGGAAGACTGCATTTCGAGATCTAGATCTCCAGTATGTGATTTCCTTTCCATATTGTTTAATTAATCCTTTCTTTTTTTTAACATTATTTTATGAAGATTCATAATATTTATTTGAAAGTGAAGTACATAGTTTTGAATCTTGCTTTTCTCAAGCAGATTACAACATAAACCACACTACCAACATTTGATTTTAGGCCTAAAAAACAACAGAGAAGAATTAACATTAATCTATTCTGATGAATGTCACCTAAAATTATAGCCATTAAAAATGGCTATATAGAGCTATATAATTTTAGGACAGCTCCACCATCTAGACAGCCTATTTGATTTAAAGCTGACAAAAATCTATGAAAAACAACTAGGAGGCAATCTTTGTAAATGAAATCAATATCCAAAGACAGGGAATAACCAGTGCATCAGCGCATCTTTCTTTTGGGATGGAAAATGCCAGAACAGCAAGGCAGATCCAACTGTCAGATGCTCAAACTGCAGCAATCTTTAGAACCAATCTATTACTTATTTAAAGACAGCTTAGTGACCACACGTTAGATAATTATAACTGTGTACCTTAGGATATGTCCTAAACGCTCCAAGATTCACTTTTCCTGCAGATATTGTTCTTGTTGGATCAATCTGTAGAAATACAGGTAATGCTTGTTATATGCATTTTATAAATTAATACAGGCGTAAATAAACTTTCAGTAATCATATTTCAGAAACGTAGTTAGTGGAAATCGTATTAGTTTTATCATAAACAGTATTTTTTCAGTTGGCATCTCTTGGTACGAGACTCTCTAAAGAGATGGGATATCAATAGCCTTCTATGGACCAGAATAAACCATAATAAAAATCTGCATTTTAATTAAGACTCTCTAAAGGGATGGGAATATCAATAGCCTTCTATGGACCACAATAAACCATAATAAAAATCTGCATTTTAATCCTATAACAAGTAGGGGTTAAGAAAAGGTATTATGAGATCTGCTGTATTTTGGTGGAAAATACAGGAAATTAATGAAGGAATCTCCTTGCTAACATATTTAATAATGTTCTGTTTAATTTTAAAAGTGACTAAAAAAGAAAGAAAAAAAAACTTCCTAGGAAATTGTTCTGAATCTGTGAAATTATGTCACAGCACAGGAGAACTCACATGGTGGAAGTACTTCTTAATTCTAACATAATTCTTCCATCAGAGCTATATTCCCTTTTACTGCTTCCAGTCTTTTTCCCTTTATTTCCTTCAATAGCAATGGTTATACAAGTAGCGCTTAAGATAAGGTTTAATTTGTGATCTGAAGCCTGGAAGACCCTGAAGGGCCCAAAAAGTTTCTTCAGACTTCTTCTTCAAAGACAGATTTCCTAATGTCTTCTACCTTCCACCAGGCCATTGATTTAATTTAAAAGGCATCTTAGATGCAAAGTGACAGAACTCTGTGCACACCCTTTGCTCTGTTTCCATAGGAAAAAAGAAACAAAGAGAACAAAAGAATCAGGAGAGGCTGAATGTGGATTGCTCAAGACGTATTTTTGAGAAGTCAATCTTTAAGTGAAGGGTGATGTATGGATTTCTGCAGAGATTCCATACCTGGAACAATGCAGTGAAAATACCCCTGGTAAGCAGTACTACTGGTGTGACTGGTGTGTGGCAAAGCAAAAGGAGGGATACCAATTTTGAAAAATTTCAACAAACCAAAAGGAGGGATACCAATTTTGAAAAATTTGGATCTTACACTTCCATCACGCGGAACACACGCTCGTAGGATGTTAACAGACAGAAATCTAAAAATGATTCCCCCCCCAACACAACTTTTATCAACTAGGAGCCAGTACTTACAACCACTGCTACGAAGGGTTCTTGGAATTGCTGATTAAGCATCTGGGTACTGACGTCGATGCCCGAGAGCCAGCAGCCGTAGCCGGGGTGACTGTGGTACCAGCCAATCGCATTTTCTAAGCGACCAACCTGGCAGCAGGGAAGGGAAACAAACCCAGGGTTACACCTCCATCCCGAAAGCACCAGCTGCCATCTGTTGGGCCTTCAGGATGCTACAGCACGGGGAGAGGATTGAAAAAGAACACACACACAGCCTCTTGGGCCTTCCAGCACGCTACAGCACGGGAAGAGGATTGAAAAAGAACACACACACAGCCTGCAATACTAACGTACCGATGCTAAACTAAATATTAAACTTACACCTTATTTTGCTAAGCGATTTTCTAGAAACCATACAATCTGTAGCATTAGCATTCTCTGTTAACAGGTGCTACCACCAAGGAGCCAGGAGCTCCTTCTTCGATGGCAGCTGAAGTACAGAAGGGATTCCACACGGTGAGATAGATGGTGAGGACGCTGGGATTCCTCACCAGGGATATGACATCAATATATATAATCTCATATAATGTCTGGTATGACAGTAGAAAAGGGCTGTTACTACAATAACACATCTCAGAGGCATAAAGAGAGATTACTGATAGGTTTAAAAAAATAACTTGAGGCATGTTTTCTAACACCACACATGACAGAAATTAGGCTCTGAAAGCCAAAAGATGAATTTTGGAGATTTTTTAGGATCAGAAAAACTCAAAATAGCACTTTCCAAATAATACCCTTAGCTATCTCCACAAACACTGCAATAAAACCAAAGAAAACAAAACCAGAAACCAAACCCAGGGAAACAAACACCCATTGCACCTAATTTTGTAACCCTCTCTCAGGAATTATTTACTGGCTGCTCTAGACCAAGTAGAACAATTTTGGTATGACCCTATATACCAGATCCTAACTGAGAGCTGTCTGTTTGGATGCTTCACCTGCTTGGTTTTGCCAAATATCGAATACGTCAGGAAGGTTAAATCAGAAAAACGTTAAGATGAGACAGAACAAACCAACTGGCTACTGAATGGAGCATTTATTTTATTTTTGAATTACTGAATAATATTTATATTTTCTTTGCAATTCCCATAATAGAGGCACCAACAAAACACTAAAGAACATGGTATTTTTCAAAGCCAAATAACACGTTTTTGACTGTATTAAGACCAGACCCTGCCCATGGAGAAGCAAGTACTTCTGCAGGGCAATATATAAACTTGCAATCTAATATTAAAAACAGTTATTTCAGGAACAGCTACGTGCCAAAATCAAACGCAGAACAGCCATCATGCAAGCTCTCCCAGAGCACCAATAAAGCTGAGTTATTATATTTGCACACAAGTTTGATTTCAAAATTTGAAACCAACTACAGATAAAACTGTACAGTATAAACAACTAAAAAACCCTGTTTCCCATCGTGAGTACTCCTATATAAACCTGGACCGCGTTAAACATAACACTAACTGTATGCAAAAATACTAATTTTATGGGATATACTATTTTGAAACCCATCATTTCTACCTAAGAATTGCATAATATGAATATATCTTTAGGTAAAGACATCTTTTAAAGTTACCTACTCTTCTGCAACAACAGTATTAGGAGTAGATGTTTATAATTTCCAGATAAAAGGAACTCGATTAAATAAATTATTTCTGATTTTTCTCATAAATAGGGATGAATTATTAAAAAAGTCCCAGAACACTTCTGGATTATGTTTAATCTTTTCTGATGTTACGATCCAGCCTAATTCACATACCTCTACCTGTATATAAGGCTGTGAATAGAAGTACAACTCTCCAAAATAACCCAAATACTGCTCTGTTATCTGCAGTGAATAAGTAGAGGCTTTCAATTTTAGCTAGTTTAAAATACTTAGAGGATTAAAGAAAAATCAAAGGGTAAACTGGGCCTCAAAACTATTTGAGCTTAGAGAGTTAGCTATTTCAATGCTTATTCTTAGTACAGGATTGCCCTGTACTGGAGGAAGCACATTAGTGGGAGCTGTGATGGGCCGTGCTGGTTTCTACAGCAGCCACAGAGAAAGCAGATTCCTATTTCTGCCATCCTGCATGTGAGAATATTACTGCACATTTTGGCTTAATACAACATGAATTTCTGAATACAGGGTGACAAAGAGGGGGAACAGACGTTTAAATCAGTTGATCTAAATTTCCAAATTATGAATAGTTAAGTTGCACTGAAACTTACTTATTCCTGCACTGGCTTTTTCTTCACAAATGTGTGAAATGAATGCAGTAAGACTTCAGAAACCAAGAATAAGTGTCATCTTCCTGATCCACAAGTAGTAAGTATCTCAGAGAGGTGGTGGAGTCTCCGTCTCTGGAGACATTCAAAAGCTGCCTGGACAAGTTTGCATGCAACGTGGTCTGGATGACCCTGCTCTGGCAGGGGGTTGGACTGGATGATCTCCAGAGGTCCCTTCCAACCCCACATCATTCTGTGATTCTGTGACACATATTTTATATTTTAATTTTGCATACTGTTTTTAGAAATGCAGTATATCAAGTTATTTTAGAAGCACACTCCCTCCTTGTTCCATCCCACATCCTTGTTCCAAGCCACTAGCTGCAGCCACAAAAACACTTCCTGAGTGATTAAAATCCTTTATAAAGGAAAGGAGAATCCAGTACTTGATGATCTACTGCAAGACACAGAAACGTACGCGTGAAAATGTTTGGAGGGCCCTGTCTTCCTTGCTGCCAACAGTTTCTTAGCCACGCTTGATACGAAAACAGGGTATCTGGACAGCCAGGTTATCACTGTGGGAGGAGAAGAAGGGGGACAAGCCAGCAAACCCCAGAATGTTCTTACATGATTAGATGACCAGATCAGGGAAGGGGGGCAAGCCTGCAAACCCCAGAATATGTTCTTACATGATTAGATGACCAGATCAGCAGCCACACCATGGGAGGGAGAGAAACACCCTCTGCCACCATCTCCTCACCTGCTTGGCGTTTTCGATGTAGGCAGCCATGTACTCGTAGGCGGCCGCCTGAGCATTGACGCGAGTCTCGGTGCCTTCCACCGGCAGGGCGAAGCTGTCCATGATGATCATGGTCTCCCCGTCCACCTTGCCCAACATGAGCCCCATCACCTCCAGGTTACCCCCCGACCTGGCGTGCATCACCATCTTCAGGAGGGCCAGCGCCGAGATCTTGCAGTACTTGAAGTAATGGTGGCTGCAAGAGAGAGGCGGAGGAGGCCATTAGGGCCTGATCCACCCACCCAACCGGTACCTCAGGCCCTCAGGCCCCGCCGGTACCTCAGGCCCGGTCGGTACCTCAGGCCCCGGCCTTCACTCACTCTTTGGTCCATGGCTTGGCCGCCAGGATCTCCTGCTGCTGTTTGCGGTCGTACTTGTAGATCTCGTCGATGCTCTGCGCCTCCTGCATGTTGTTGGCCAACTCCCACGTCTTCTGCGCCATCCCGCTCCCTGAGGCGCCGCTCGCCGCCGCCATCGCCTCCTCCCTCCCCCCCCTAAACTTCCCCTCACCGGGCCCGGCCCTGGCCCGCCTCACCGGGCCGCCGGCGAAACCAAGCGAGGCGGGGAGAGGGGGTGGACGAGGGGGGTTGAGGTGGAAGTGGTAGGGTCCGCGCAGGCCCGATGAGAAGCTGTGGAGAGCGGCCCTCCGGAGCGGCAGGGGGCGCTGTTGGGCGCCG
>NW_015090814.1:3129697-3133087 GCF_001431845.1 Calidris pugnax
GTTCCCAAAAATCAGAGGGGCGGTGACCCGCCACACTCTTTGGTTGGTCGCACTGAGGGTTGATGAATCCCCCTCACAGTGACACGACAAAGCCGTGGTGTTTTAGTGAGGAGTTTATTAACTGTGAGCATCCGGGCTCTGGAAATTTTGGGGTTTTTTGGTGCTTTTTCAGGTAAGAATTGGAAAGGAAGGAAGGTGACGGGTAGAGGGACAGGCAGAGCTGACTCCAAATGCCAGTCACAGGGTGCTGAGAGCTGGGAAGTTTGGGTAAAACTTTGAAAAAATCTTTCTTAATGACACGATTACGTGACCGTATAATCTGTAAGTGCAATTACTAAACATAATATATGGTACATAGCGCTTTTTTTTCAAGCTCTTCCCTCCTTGCCACCCTCCCTGCAGTTCACGGGGATGGGAATTGCCATTTTGCCAGTTTTCCTGGTGTTATGCCCCATCCCTGGAGGGGTTCAAGGCCAGGCTGGATGGGGCTTGGAGCAACCTGCTCTGGTGGGAGGTGTCCCTGCCCAGGGCAGGGGGTTGGAACTGAGTGATCTTTAAGGTCCTTTCCAACCCAAACCATTCTATGATTCTATTTTAATACCATGGTGGCACAGAAGAGATGGACTCTGTTTACCTTCACATGCTGATTTTAAATTTTGTGCCCCATTTTCCTGAACAAATAGGAAGGGAGAGACTAAAAAGGAACACAGTAAGCATTACTTTAGATAATAGGCACACAGTACACAGCTAGATACAGTACATACCATACAGTACATACGCACACAGATGCTTTGAGTATCTTGAATACAGAAATGTGCATTATTAACTCTTTTGGGGTATAGATCCAATGAAAATCTCACATTCAAACTTGGCTTATTGTCTTGAGTATCTATATGCTTTATGTTGCCTGGTGTATCTGCTGAAGTTGAAGTCTACCCAGCTTCAGAGTTGCTTTTGTGAAAACTTCCAGTTTAAAAGGGAAAAAAAAAGTTACAAAAACGTAAAATCTTCTGGAAAGTAAAAAAATATAAAATACATTTTTATGGGACATTTTCAGATGAGTTAGTTAGATGAGTTAGTAGACGAGTTAGCGTGCAATGACTAGAAATTATTTGATGGAATTTTGACACTTTCTCTATGTTACTTCTAGTAAGCATTTATCTCAGTCTCTCTGGACATACTATTTTATCTGGACATCTAGCAGCAGTGTGCTTAATGAAATTTCACTATGAATAATACAATGTGTTGAGATAGCAAATAGATCCAAGATTTAAAGATACAAGAGCTGAGAGTTTTTTTTTTTCCAATTTTTTTTTTTTTTTTTAAATAGTGTTTATGAAATATTCTGCTTTCCAAAAAGCATGAAAAATATATTGGTTGCTCCTTATAGTTTTGGAGGCATGCGGTTTATCCTCGGGTGTTCAAATGTTTACGGTGTGTTCTGACATTCCCTTTTGCTGTGTGCACATCCTCATGGAGCAGCATCTCTGAGCTTAGTTTTGACTCAGCTACTTGTACTAATTGCAAGGGTCTAGAACGCACAAAGTGCATTCAGACACGTGGCTAAACTGAAAATAGATTATTTTGTTATGGGTGGAAGTGGTTTTATGGTGGCAGGTTTGGTCTCGGTGCGTTTGTGCCGTCGTGTGAAGCCAGTTGGAAGTTAATGGTTGGCTGTGAGTTTAGTGCTGGCACCTTCGAGATAGTTCCCTGTGTGACTGGGGGGCTGCTGGAGCACATTTTTTTCACAAAGAAGTGTATTGATTGTCTATTTCTGCAACGATTAGTCATGGTCGCTTCACTTCATACAGTAGATGAGAAAATGGATTAATATTCAGTAAGATATTTGCATACTGGTGCAATTTCTGAATTTAGCAGTGGATGCATCACATTCAAATTGCCACTCTTCTGCTTAGAATATTTTAAATTATATTTTTTTCTTTGGGTATAATATGCCCTTTGCTTATCTCATAAAGTTTGCACTCATGCATGTTTTAAGAAGATCAACTCAAGCAAAAGGATATAAGATGTAAAATGTCTAGCTATTTTCTGGGAGGCTTTTGGCTGCTTTTCCTGGCTGTTTTGCTGTATTTAATGTGGCATTATTCATCTTTGCGTTCTCCAAGGCCTGGAGTTGTGAGCTTTCTTTGCATGAATTGAGTTGTCTGTATAGTTTCAACCTTAACTGCTTTGTCTCTGTTCTTTAATTGATTATATTCCTCTTTCTAGCAATCTGATAGGAGCGCAGAAAGCTACAATATTCACTGTGTGCCTTGTAGGAGACAGAAAACATACTGCAAATACTCCTTTCCTTATATCACCTCTCAGAACAGGCTCGGTACCGTTCCAACACAGTGATTTGGAAACAGTTCAAGAGTTTGTAAATGTTTTTGTAAATAGCAGTAAGAAATACAGATGTTGCAGTCAATGAGCTTTTGGAAAGGCTTTTCATTTATGTGCAGTGATTTTCCTCCTGGTGGCTGTGCACCCCTGGGTAGGTGTTGAAACCAACTTTTAAATTCTTTAGTACCACAGGTTGTTTCACCCATTCAGAATGGGGGATGTTTTGTTATTCTTATGTAACCTGATATGCTATTTATCGGTGCCTGGAAACTTACCCTCTTTTAGATTTCTTTTATCCTTTATCAGTGTGCAAAACTAATGAGATTAAAGATTTAGGACAAATCAGATGGGGGAATTTATTTTTGGAATAGATTGTCCTGTATTACCGCTAGGAGTTGTAAATAGGTTGTCCTAGTTGTGCCTCCTTTGTAACAATATTATAATTTTATATTAGGAATCAAAAATGGTATTAATGCAAGAGAAAAAGTTTAAAGGAATACATTTTAATGAATACATCAAGCAGATGTATTCCTTAAGTTAGCATGCAATGACTAGAAATTATTTGATGGAATTTTGACACTTTCTCTCTTTATGTTACTTCTAGTAAGCATTTATCTCAGTCTCTCTGGACATACTATTTTATGTTTGCCTATTTAGTCTCCTATTCTGTTGGTCTTTGAAGTGGCTTTGTGTTGTTTTTTGGCTTTTTTTAAAATTCTTTGATCCTCTTCCCAAAAGTGTTATCTAATATACTTTTGTCGTTGGCCTGTTGTTTACTTCATACATTTTCAGGCTTTAGAAAGATACTGAATCAGCCTCAGTCAAATTGCTGTACAATCTGAGTGTAGGTACCAGGCGTGATGGGATTGCTTAGGAACCTGCATAAGCAATCTATTGCTGAAGTTGTGTGGGTAGAGTTTGAGGGATTTGAGGGTCCTCATTTTCTTCTCAGTTTCATGCTTCCTTTAAGTGTGGAATATAACATATGGGGTTTATTTATCTGTAGGCTTGATTTCACCAAACTTCTCCTCTGGTGGAGCTGGTGAA
>NW_015090814.1:3135824-3160242 GCF_001431845.1 Calidris pugnax
CAGAGGGGCGGTGACCCGCCACACTCTTTGGTTGGTCGCACTGAGGGTTGATGAATCCCCCTCACAGTGACACGACAAAGCCGTGGTGTTTTAGTGAGGAGTTTATTAACTGTGAGCATCCGGGCTCTGGAAATTTTGGGGTTTTTTGGTGCTTTTTCAGGTAAGAATTGGAAAGGAAGGAAGGTGACGGGTAGAGGGACAGGCAGAGCTGACTCCAAATGCCAGTCACAGGGTGCTGAGAGCTGGGAAGTTTGGGTAAAACTTTGAAAAAATCTTTCTTAATGACACGATTACGTGACCGTATAATCTGTAAGTGCAATTACTAAACATAATATATGGTACATAGCGCTTTTTTTTCAAGCTCTTCCCTCCTTGCCACCCTCCCTGCAGTTCACGGGGATGGGAATTGCCATTTTGCCAGTTTTCCTGGTGTTATGCCCCATCCCTGGAGGGGTTCAAGGCCAGGCTGGATGGGGCTTGGAGCAACCTGCTCTGGTGGGAGGTGTCCCTGCCCAGGGCAGGGGGTTGGAACTGAGTGATCTTTAAGGTCCTTTCCAACCCAAACCATTCTATGATTCTATTTTAATACCATGGTGGCACAGAAGAGATGGACTCTGTTTACCTTCACATGCTGATTTTAAATTTTGTGCCCCATTTTCCTGAACAAATAGGAAGGGAGAGACTAAAAAGGAACACAGTAAGCATTACTTTAGATAATAGGCACACAGTACACAGCTAGATACAGTACATACCATACAGTACATACGCACACAGATGCTTTGAGTATCTTGAATACAGAAATGTGCATTATTAACTCTTTTGGGGTATAGATCCAATGAAAATCTCACATTCAAACTTGGCTTATTGTCTTGAGTATCTATATGCTTTATGTTGCCTGGTGTATCTGCTGAAGTTGAAGTCTACCCAGCTTCAGAGTTGCTTTTGTGAAAACTTCCAGTTTAAAAGGGAAAAAAAAAGTTACAAAAACGTAAAATCTTCTGGAAAGTAAAAAAATATAAAATACATTTTTATGGGACATTTTCAGATGAGTTAGTTAGATGAGTTAGTAGACGAGTTAGCGTGCAATGACTAGAAATTATTTGATGGAATTTTGACACTTTCTCTATGTTACTTCTAGTAAGCATTTATCTCAGTCTCTCTGGACATACTATTTTATCTGGACATCTAGCAGCAGTGTGCTTAATGAAATTTCACTATGAATAATACAATGTGTTGAGATAGCAAATAGATCCAAGATTTAAAGATACAAGAGCTGAGAGATCTATGCTATCCAACTTTTTTTTTTTTTTTTAAAAAGTGTTTATGAAATATTCTGCTTTCCAAAAAGCATGAAAAATATGTTGGTTGCTCCTTATAGTTTTAGAGGCATGCGGTTTATCCTCGGGTGTTCAAATGTTTACGGCGTGGTCTGACATTCCCTTTTGCTGTGTGTGTGCACAATCCCCATGGAGCAGCATCTCTGAGCTTAGTTTTGACTCAGCTACTTGTACTAATTGCAAGGGTCTAGAATGCACAAAGTGCATTCAGACACGTGGCTAAACTGAAAATAGATTATTTTGTTTTGAATGGAAGTGGTTTTATGGTGGCAGGTTTGACCTCGGTGCGTTTGTGCCGTCGTGTGAAGCCAGTTGGAAGTTAATGGTTGGCTGTGAGTTTAGTGCTGGCACCTTCGAGATGGTTCCCTGTGTGACTGGGGGGCTGCTGGAGCTCTTTTTTTCACAAAGAAGTGTATTGTTTGTTTATTTCTGGGGGGATTAGTCACGGTTGCTTCACTTCATACAGTAGATGAGAAAATGGATTAATGTTCAGTAAGATATTTGCTTACATACTGGTGTAATTTCTGAACTTAGCAGTGGATGCATCACATTCAAATTGCCACTCTTCTGCTTAGAATATTTTAAATTATATTTTTTTCTTTGGGTATAATATGCCCTTTGCTTATCTCATAAAGTTTGCACTCATGCATGTTTTAAGAAGATCAACTCAAGCAAAAGGATATAAGATGTAAAATGTCTAGCTATTTTCTGGGAGGCTTTTGGCTGCTTTTCCTGGCTGTTTTGCTGGATTCAAGGTGGCATTATTCATCTTTGCATTCTCCAAGGCCTGGAGTTGTGAGCTTTCTTCGCATGAATTGAGTTGTCTGTGTAGTTTCAACCTTAACTGCTTTGTCTCTGTTTTTTAATTGATTATATTCCTCTTTCTAGCAATCTGATAGGAGTGCCACTCTTCTGCTTAGAATATTTTAAATTATATTTTTTTCTTTGGGTATAATATGCCCTTTGCTTATCTCATAAAGTTTGCACTCATGCATGTTTTAAGAAGATCAACTCAAGCAAAAGGATATAAGATGTAAAATGTCTAGCTATTTTCTGGGAGGCTTTTGGCTGCTTTTCCTGGCTGTTTTGCTGGATTCAAGGTGGCATTATTCATCTTTGCATTCTCCAAGGCCTGGAGTTGTGAGCTTTCTTCGCATGAATTGAGTTGTCTGTGTAGTTTCAACCTTAACTGCTTTGTCTCTGTTTTTTAATTGATTATATTCCTCTTTCTAGCAATCTGATAGGAGTGCAGAATGCTACGATATTCATTGTGTGCCTTGTAGGAGATAGAAAATACACTGCAAATACTCCTTTCCTTACACCACCTCTCAGGACAGGCTCGGTACCGTTCCAACACAGTGATTTGGAAACAGTTCAAGAGTTTGTAAATGTTTTTGTAAATAGCAGTAAGAAATACAGATGTTGCAGTCAATGAGCTTTTGGAAAGGCTTCTCATTTATGTGCAGTGATTTTCCTCTTGGTGGCTGTGCACCCCTGGGTAGGTGATGAAACCAACTTTTAAATTCTTTAGTATGAAAAGTTGTTTCACCCATTCAGAATGGGGGATTTTTTTGTTATTCTTATGTAACCTGATATGCTATTTATCGGTGCCTGGAAACTTACCCTCTTTTAGATTTCTTTTATCCTTTATCAGTGTGCAAAACTAATGAGATTAAAGATTTAGGACAAATCAGATGGGGGAATTTATTTTTGGAATAGATTGTCCTGTATTACCGCTAGGAGTTGTAAATAGGTTGTCCTAGTTGTGCCTCCTTTGTAACAATATTATAATTTTATATTAGGAATCAAAAATGGTATTAATGCAAGAGAAAAAGTTTAAAGGAATACATTTTAATGAATACATCAAGCAGATGTATTCCTTAAGTTAGCATGCAATGACTAGAAATTATTTGATGGAATTTTGACACTTTCTCTCTTTATGTTACTTCTAGTAAGCATTTATCTCAGTCTCTCTGGACATACTATTTTATGTTTGCCTATTTAGTCTCCTATTCTGTTGGTCTTTGAAGTGGCTTTGTGTTGTTTTTTGGCTTTTTTTAAAATTCTTTGATCCTCTTCCCAAAAGTGTTATCTAATATACTTTTGTCGTTGGCCTGTTGTTTACTTCATACATTTTCAGGCTTTAGAAAGATACTGAATCAGCCTCAGTCAAATTGCTGTACAATCTGAGTGTAGGTACCAGGCGTGATGGGATTGCTTAGGAACCTGCATAAGCAATCTATTGCTGAAGTTGTGTGGGTAGAGTTTGAGGGATTTGAGGGTCCTCATTTTCTTCTCAGTTTCATGCTTCCTTTAAGTGTGGAATATAACATATGGGGTTTATTTATCTGTAGGCTTGATTTCACAAAACTTCTCCTCTGGTGGAGCTGGTGAACATGCTGAGTGGGGATTAGGATGTCGTATGCAGTCATTCCTTTTGGTTTTGTCTTTTATCTTTTCCATGGCTGTATGCAGCTTCGCAGTGTTTTTAGTTCTGATAAGACTAGCCTAACAAAGAATATTCAAAATTTGAGTGTGTGCCTTAAACCTCACAATAAAAATTAAAGTGAATCAAATTCATGACAACGGAACTGTACAGAAGTTATCTGCATCCATACACAGTAAACAAGATGCTAAAAATTTTGCTCTGAAGGGCTGTCAGTTAAATAGGTACACAACTAATGAAAGAGAGATAATCAGCTGTTCCTCAGTACATGTTTTCTTACAGATGAGTGGCTTGTCTGATTGCTTGTCGGGGCTGTCTGATATTCATGATCTTACACTTACTGCAGAATTTTAGCTGTTCTTATTGCCTCTGCTATTTTATTGGTACAGGAGGTAATGATAACGCTGTTGGCTCCAACTGCAGACACACTATGCATAGATTTTACGTTTTGTAGGGGTTTTGTTGGGGTTTTTTTGGTCTTGTTTTGTTTTTGAGTAAGCTTGATGATTTTTAAGACTCCTCATGATAGTAAGTTAAGCATGGACTTGATTGTATGATTTCGTCCTTCTTTTAGAGTATCCATGTATTTTATACTTTTTGTATCTTTTTGTCTAACGATTTTTTTATCCTGTTTATTTTTTTATGTTGTCTAATTTTGATTTTATAATTAACTAACAATAAGCTTGTGCTAGTGCGTAGTGATGGGCCATTGGTAGACTTGCAGTTAGAAAAAAACCCATAACCCAGAACACTTTAACTAAGTTAGAAAAAAAGATTAGAGAAATATCTTCAGTATTATAATCTGGAATCTTTTAATTTTATCTCTGGTAAAACATCAAGTCATCTCCTCCATAGGTGGGTTTCCTGAGTCAGATGTTTTGTTGACCCAGGAAACATCTTGTAGTTCACAGGCTCGGTACCGTTCCAACACAGTGATTTGGAAACAGTTCAAGAGTTTGTAAATGTTTTTGTAAATAGCAGTAAGAAATACAGATGTTGCAGTCAATGAGCTTTTGGAAAGGCTTCTCATTTATGTGCAGTGATTTTCCTCTTGGTGGCTGTGCACCCCTGGGTAGGTGATGAAACCAACTTTTAAATTCTTTAGTATGAAAAGTTGTTTCACCCATTCAGAATGGGGGATTTTTTTGTTATTCTTATGTAACCTGATATGCTATTTATCGGTGCCTGGAAACTTACCCTCTTTTAGATTTCTTTTATCCTTTATCAGTGTGCAAAACTAATGAGATTAAAGATTTAGGACAAATCAGATGGGGGAATTTATTTTTGGAATAGATTGTCCTGTATTACCGCTAGGAGTTGTAAATAGGTTGTCCTAGTTGTGCCTCCTTTGTAACAATATTATAATTTTATATTAGGAATCAAAAATGGTATTAATGCAAGAGAAAAAGTTTAAAGGAATACATTTTAATGAATACATCAAGCAGATGTATTCCTTAAGTTAGCATGCAATGACTAGAAATTATTTGATGGAATTTTGACACTTTCTCTCTTTATGTTACTTCTAGTAAGCATTTATCTCAGTCTCTCTGGACATACTATTTTATGTTTGCCTATTTAGTCTCCTATTCTGTTGGTCTTTGAAGTGGCTTTGTGTTGTTTTTTGGCTTTTTTTAAAATTCTTTGATCCTCTTCCCAAAAGTGTTATCTAATATACTTTTGTCGTTGGCCTGTTGTTTACTTCATACATTTTCAGGCTTTAGAAAGATACTGAATCAGCCTCAGTCAAATTGCTGTACAATCTGAGTGTAGGTACCAGGCGTGATGGGATTGCTTAGGAACCTGCATAAGCAATCTATTGCTGAAGTTGTGTGGGTAGAGTTTGAGGGATTTGAGGGTCCTCATTTTCTTCTCAGTTTCATGCTTCCTTTAAGTGTGGAATATAACATATGGGGTTTATTTATCTGTAGGCTTGATTTCACAAAACTTCTCCTCTGGTGGAGCTGGTGAACATGCTGAGTGGGGATTAGGATGTCGTATGCAGTCATTCCTTTTGGTTTTGTCTTTTATCTTTTCCATGGCTGTATGCAGCTTCGCAGTGTTTTTAGTTCTGATAAGACTAGCCTAACAAAGAATATTCAAAATTTGAGTGTGTGCCTTAAACCTCACAATAAAAATTAAAGTGAATCAAATTCATGACAACAGAACTGTACAGAAGTTATCTCGGAGCAGCACTATACAGTAAACAAGATGCTAAAAATTCTGCTCTGAAGGGCTGTCAGTTAAATAGATACACAACTAATGAAAGAGAGATAATCAGCTGTTCCTCAGTACATGTTTTCTTACAGATGAGTGGCTTGTCTGATTGCGCGTCGGGGCTGTCTGATATTCATGATCTTACACTTACTGCAGAATTTTAGCTGTTCTTATTGCCTCTGCTATTTTATTGGTACAGGAGGTAATGATAACGCTGTTGGCTCCAACTGCAGACACACTATGCATAGATTTTACGTTTTGTACTGTTGTTTACTTCATACATTTTCAGGCTTTAGAAAGATACTGAATCAGCCTCAGTCAAATTGCTGTACAATCTGAGTGTAGGTACCAGGCGTGATGGGATTGCTTAGGAACCTGCATAAGCAATCTATTGCTGAAGTTGTGTGGGTAGAGTTTGAGGGATTTGAGGGTCCTCATTTTCTTCTCAGTTTCATGCTTCCTTTAAGTGTGGAATATAACATATGGGGTTTATTTATCTGTAGGCTTGATTTCACCAAACTTCTCCTCTGGTGGAGCTGGTGAAAATGCTGAGTGGGGATTAGGATGTTGAAGGCAGTCATTCCTTTTGGTTTTGTCGTTTTTCTTTCCATGGTTACTTAGTGTGCAGCTTCACAGTGTTTTCAGTTCTGATAAGACTATCCTAACAAAGAATATTCAAAATTTGAGTGTGTGCCTTAAACCTCACAATAAAAATTAAAGTGAATCAAATTCATGACAACGGAACTGTACAGAAGTTATCTGCATCCATACACAGTAAACAAGATGCTAAAAATTTTGCTCTGAAGGGCTGTCAGTTAAATAGGTACACAACTAATGAAAGAGAGATAATCAGCTGTTCCTCAGTACATGTTTTCTTACAGATGAGTGGCTTGTCTGATTGCTTGTCGGGGCTGTCTGATATTCATGATCTTACACTTACTGCAGAATTTTAGCTGTTCTTATTGCCTCTGCTATTTTATTGGTACAGGAGGTAATGATAACGCTGTTGGCTCCAACTGCAGACACACTATGCATAGATTTTACGTTTTGTAGGGGTTTTGTTGGGGTTTTTTTGGTCTTGTTTTGTTTTTGAGTAAGCTTGATGATTTTTAAGACTCCTCATGATAGTAAGTTAAGCATGGACTTGATTGTATGATTTCGTCCTTCTTTTAGAGTATCCATGTATTTTATACTTTTTGTATCTTTTTGTCTAACGATTTTTTTATCCTGTTTATTTTTTTATGTTGTCTAATTTTGATTTTATAATTAACTAACAATAAGCTTGTGCTAGTGCGTAGTGATGGGCCATTGGTAGACTTGCAGTTAGAAAAAAACCCATAACCCAGAACACTTTAACTAAGTTAGAAAAAAAGATTAGAGAAATATCTTCAGTATTATAATCTGGAATCTTTTAATTTTATCTCTGGTAAAACATCAAGTCATCTCCTCCATAGGTGGGTTTCCTGAGTCAGATGTTTTGTTGACCCAGGAAACATCTTGTAGTTCTGAGGGAGAAACTTGAATATTACTTAACTATTGTCTTAAGCAACTGTAATTAAGCTTTAAAATTTTGAGGTTCTGATATAGAGGCAATGTCCTATGTCTTTTCTATCACCTTAGAAATGATGGCAGATGATTTAGACAAATCTATTGAAGATCAGAAGGCCAAGTTGGCACGAGATAAGGCAGAACTTGAGAATGACCCACCTTACATGGAAATGAGGGTAAGAGCATTAAATAGCTTTCCTGAATTTAAACACTTCTGTTGCTGGGGTCTTGATTTAAGCATGTTTTTTCTCTGCTCTTAAAAGTCTATTTGTTGTTAAAGTGTATATTAAAGATGTATCTATTAAAAGTAATTTTTAACTTAAATACTTTGTATCTATGTAGATTTTTAAAAACTTGTTTGCCTCCAGGCACACACAGTAACATCTGTGTTTTACAAGTGGGAAAGCTCCTGTAAATGGTTATCCTTGTTTTTTCCCCCATCCCAAGGGAAGGTGACCAGCAAGGATCTGTGCTCTACCCATGCCAGAGCTTTGCTGTTGGGGTGGGGATGGAAGGTATAAATAACATCATTTTGGTTACAGAAACTAGAAAATATAAAAGGCAAATTACTTAATCAAGTCAATTAAACAAAATCTGTTCTTATTGCAATTTTCCTATTAGAAATTTTAGTACCTAATTCTAAAGCTATAAAGTGTTCATAATTTGCAGATCACCATTGTTTGATAGTGCCAGTACCTGCCAAAAAGCTGTATTTAAATAATTAAAGCCAGCTAAGTGTTACGGTAATTAAATAGAGTTCTCGGTTTTGATTTGTCAGTTGTTTGACTTACAAAGCCTCAAACAGTTTCAGCTTTTAATGGCAATTATAATATTGAGTTTTCACTCCCTTTTTTGTTTCATCAGAGCTTTACGAGAATTCATCTTTTCCCTTCTGTGGGTAATATAAGCATTTTTACCTAGTTATAATAATTCTCTCCAGAAAGTTGTATAAATTCACTCCAGAAAGGTAATTCTTGGGGACCTGTGAGGAGTCGTTTTTTCTTTATTTTTAGCTCTTCTGCTCAGAGCAAGTTTAGAGAGAAGGAGAATTATTTCAGCCTATAGTTCAATAAAGTCCTAAGGTGTGTGGTGAAAGTGGAGTAGTTTTAAACTTGTCCTTTCATAGTTTCAAGCAGGGTGCAGTATGTCAAAACTGCCCCTGTAAAAAAAAATGAGAGGATATGTTTAAACTGTGAAGCAATTGTGGATTGTGACATTGTTTATGACATAAAGCACAATATATAAGCCAACATATTTAATTACATGAAATATATTTAATATATTGAAATATATTGAACTAATAGTTCCTGTGTTGTAGAGGAGAACTACTTTTTTGGTACTGTAAGTGAAATGTATAACTTGCTTAATGTGTTAATTCAGCATCACTTTCAATCTCCTCCAGTGCTAATAATTATGTTAATAATGTTATTCTTTTATGTGATATTTCTTTTACCTTGTGATGCAGCAAAGTGTTTTGTTTTGTTTTCAGAATAAGGAATCAGAGAAGCTTTCTGAGACTAGCAAAATGTTAATCTCCATGGCTAAAGAAAATATACCCCCAAATAGTCAACAGAACTATCCTTCAGGTATAGTGCATTTTTTTTATATGTCTTCTAGATTTAAGTAACATCTAGTTATCTTTGAGAATTTGTGGAAGGGAATTGCTGCTTTGTAATTTGTAGTTGTAAGATGAGCATTGTAATTCAAGTGTGTACCAATTCTTCAGCCTTCTGAACATCATGGGATTGTGTGAAATTTTTCTGTAGTTATGTTGGGTTTTTTTGAGTAAGGAAAATACGCACTTTCTTTTTCTTTTAAAGGTACTTCCATTAAAAAAAAAACAAACCAAAACCAAACACAAAAGAAAATATGCACTTTCTTTTTCTTGTAAAGGTACTTCCATTAAAAAAAACCACAACAAAACCAAACACAAAACAAACAACCAAACAAAAACAGACCAAAAAGCTGCTTGGTAAAAGATGTGTCCTTTCCTGTTGTATTTGGGTGGAGCAGAAGCTTTGGAAGTCCATCTTTCATCTGGACTTTGCTGCAAAAGGATACGTTTTGGCAGGGAGAAAAGGATGCCTTTTCTTTCAGCCTATGAGCTTAAGAGTCCTAGTCCAACTTGGCTAAAATGCACATAGTTTAAACTAATTGTTCTTTTAAATGCTAAGTGTCGTTTAAACATTTAGGCATAGATTACAAAACTGATCGTATTGCTTATGTAATTTTGTTATAATATAGTCATTTAGTTTTGGTTGGAAACTGAATGAAGTTAAATGGATAGATTTGTTTTGCTGTGGCTATCGTTTTTAATCACCGTTTTCTTCAAAAATATTTATTGTCCTATTTTCTCCTTTTCTCTGGGTGTTGTGATTTCTGTTTGAAAACCTATGATAGTGTTCCTTTCTCCCTTTGACTGCTTCTGTTACGTGCCACCTGTCCTTCCTTGCCCTATCATCTCCTTTCTGTAGGCACTGCTGGTGAAGCTCAGGTTGGTGACCAGAAAAGTGCACGTCTTAAATTAAAAAATGGAGCCTGAGCTTGTGAATCTGGGGTTCTGAACTGATCTTAGCTGCATAAATAAAAACATATTTTTAATAAGGTTGTTGTATAAGTAAAACTTCCAGCCATCAGCAAGGCAAGCTCCTCTAAAACCTTTACAGGAAAACTTCACTAAAAATTATCTGAAATTATAATTGAATATTTCTTGGTGCCAGGAGTCATCGTGGTTAAACTTGGTTAGAGGACAGCACTTGAATAACTATCTACCTCACATTTTTTGTCAGTTTTATTATGATCAGCTGATTAGTCCTGGTGTTGATTTAATAAAAAAAACAAGTTGTCATCATGATTGTTTGTGATTAACAGAATGTGAAATGGCAAATAAATACAGCAAATACAGAATAAACAAAAGCAGAAAACCAATGAAGAAGAAAGTATATCTCTTATTCTGGTGGAAGAATTCAGACAAATTGTGCATGACATTAGGATGAACATGTATCAACTGGAGTATTTTTGCCCTGCTATGCTCTCCTAAATTAAGTTTTTGAAGCAGGTAGTTTTTAAATATCTCCTAAATCACTACCCATAATAGTTATATCAGTTTATTTCTGGTGGCTGAAATAAGATCTTCTGTAATAAAATTAACTTTAAACCCTCTTTTGTTTGAATACTTCACATATTTGGATGAAAGCACTTGATTCTCACTATTTTTTTTCTGTACTGAATTTTGGTGTTTTCTCTGAAGTTACTGAATGATTCTTCACCCTGCCATGTTAGATGCTTTTGATTTTTTTTTTTTTGGTTTCCTATAGTTAATCCAACAATAATTTCATCTGAAAATAAAAGGCAAATGCCTGAAACAAACCATTTCCTCTTCTGTGTTCTGTTCCTCTTTACGCTTACCCCTTTTTTGAGGGTTGAAATGGTATGTTGTGCTTTAACTGAATTCACCCTTACCTTATGGAGAAAAGTAACTTGTAGGTTGGAGAAGAAGCTCCCACGCAGAACTCTGCAGGCTGTTTCAAATTAGCATAACACATATATATAATTGGGTATTGTCCTTTGGTTCTACAGAACAGCAGGCTGACTCCTCTTTTGGCTCGTGAGGATAAGTTCTGACTTAGCTGAAACTATCCCAAGCCAGCTAAGTGTATTTTTACTATGTATATTTCAACCTTTCATCTGCTTCAGTAGCAGAGAGATTCCCAAGTTAGTAATTTTCAGCATTAATATAATGTCATTTTTATTGCTCAGTCACTGATTAATGCCCTAAACATTTAAAATCTAGGAGTCAAACAACATACCCTGCAATAAATTGGGACTGATACAAGAGTAAGTCTTGAATAACCCTCTCTTACTCCTTGCTCCTCATTTTTCATAGACCACAAGATGTAGAAATGCTTTCAGAGAAACAATAGGAAATATAAAAGGCAAACAGTTGCAATCTGTGTCTCTGGTTGTGTGGTTTTGTGGGACTCACTGGCTCTTTGTGGAGAGGGGTGAAAGTGGCTGCAGAGGTGGGTTTCTGGGGCACAGGATATTTCTTATAAAGTAATTTAAAATACGTTTTGGGAACAAAAACCACCTTGCCTAGCATTATGTTTTAAGAGTGCAGCTGTTATAAGACTTGACAGTAATCTTAGGAAAAGTACTAAATGTGTGTTTTGGGTCTACTACAATTCAGAATCACTGAGGTGGAAAATAAAAATGATTAATATTATCTTATGGTCAGATTTCTTCTAGTCGTGTGGAAGGCAACAGATTTTTCATGTGCTTTGGGCTAAACAAATGGCTTTTTGTTTTCTAGTTGCAGAGTATATTTTCTTTGTGTGAAAGTATATTTTCTTGTGTGATAAATGCAGCTTAAAATATCGGAGTAATTTAGAAACTAACATGTCAAAGGAGATTCTTTGGAACTTACATTGACAAACCCAATAGTATAAAACAACCTAAATATTATATGTGTTTGTCAAACTATTCAAATAAATTCAGTTTATGTTGCTTTTTTTTTTTTTTCTAGTGGGGAGAAAAAGCAAAAGAACTAGAGGAAAACTAACATCCAAAACCCAATCCATTTTCCTAAAATACTTTCTGCCCAACTACTCATGGAAGGTGTTTTTTATTTGAGTGGTTTTGTAATTGGTGGTTGCATAGTTCTTATTTTTCATTCCTGCTGGCAAATAAAAATCCAGACGTAGCTTTTGCAGCGTGTGCTTTGTATTGATACAAAATAATAGAATAATAATATTTAACGGTGTTAAACTTTTAGGTGACTACGGCTTGAGTTTACCTCTTGGAGAAGAATATGAGCGAAAAAAACATAAACTCAAAGAGGAACTTCGACAAGATTATAGGCGATATCTCTCTCAGGTAAAGCTTCTTGTCTGGTTGCCTGAGTTTAGTGAGTCTTTTCAAATGACTCTCTCATTTTAATTGAATGAAAATTAATAAAATCTTTGAAAATCTTTATGAGAATGCATTACTTATCCATGATGGCTGATTTAGAAGACTCAAGTAAAAGTAATTTCAAAATTTCATCACTGGGAAGGGTTATATATTTTATTTTAGGCTTCTGCAGATCTCTCTCCATGAAACTACGTATTATGTAGGACATTTTATTCTGAATACTTCTACTTATCTCTACTTCTTTCGTAGTTTCTTCTTAAGAATTTAAAATATCATCTCTTACTTCCTTAAGTACTTAGGTATTCTGTGGTCTGTAATTCAGGTAAGAATATTTCTATAATTAATGTGACTCCATTTGACAGCTTGTTTTCAGGTTTAGCAGTAAAAGAACTGTGATGTTCTGATTAGCATGATTTATTAAATGTCACAAGAGTTTAAAATTTAAATGGTATGTATGAAATGTCATAATCTTGGGAATATTCTGTATCCCTTCTCAGTCAAACAGGAAAAAAATCAGGAACCATATAATTTCTGTTGTCTGAATATGCTAAGTATCAGTATCTTTAGTTCTTGTAATGAAAGAATGAATTGGCTTTAAGAAAAGAAGTCTTTTTTGTTAAGTCAAATATTTTTTGAATGAAAGACGCTTTTTGAATAGTATCTTTTCCCTGACTTTTAGGGTATTTCACAGGCAAAAAGAAAGGTAGGGTGCCTGCAATATAATTTTTTTTCCCTTCAAATTAGTCGCTTTTTGCTTTATTTGAAAGCTTTGTGCTCTTCGAATTTAAAAAAGAAATCATTACTTTTTTGTGCTTTGTGTGTTTGTGCATGCGGTAGTGATTAGTTGTGATTAGCAGCATTGTTTGCTTTGTGCAAAATGATTGCTTATATTTATTATTTGCCATTAATCAGATTTTAAAACACTTGATTTCCTTTTTTTTCCTTTGCAATTGCTGTTGTTGCTGTCTAATGCTGACTCTACAAAAGGTTTTCTTTTAGTAGACATTTGCATCAAGGCTTATCAGTTAGAGAAAAATTAACTCACAGATGTTAAGAGTTCAGATTTTTTTGTTTTTCTTGCTATACATATTTTATAAAGCTGGAACAAAATAGTAAACTCTGAAGTACTATAATATGTCATTGGAACCAGGGTCAGAGCTTTTTTCTTCCCTGTCACTGGGAAATCCCATCGATGGTGTTTAGGAAAGTGGTGGAAGCAGTTATTCAGCACCGAGTGGCCAGAATGCAAGAATACAAGTATTTTGAGGGAAAAAATAATACCGGAGGCACACCTTTGCAAGCTCTGTTCAATTACAGTAATTTTAAATTATTTATATCATTATACTGTGATGTATGTGTAATTTACCCAACACTGTCCACCCAGGTTGTTCAAATTTAGCAACTTCTGTAAAGGACCGGTAGGGAACGTGGCAGAAACACAGCTTTCTGTTTTTTTTCTGGGGCTTTGAATAACATACATATGATGGAAATTTACTATATTAACATAAACATGCACTACAATTCCTGAATAACAGTAATAGCAGCTTTAACCAAAATCATAGAATCATAGAATCGTCTAGGTTGGAAGAGACCCTTGGGATCATCGAGTCCAACCATCTATCCTACTCTACAATTATGTTTTTATAATTGTTGCTTCTTGTTTAATATTCAGGTTATTTTCAAAGTTAGAATATTTGTTAAAACTTAATGTTTAATATAATTTTTATATTAACTTCAAGTGTTTTTTTTCTCAATTGAACTTCAGTTTTACAAATTTAGGTTTACAAGGTGGAGGTTTTTTTTTGTAAAGCAGTAAAATGTCACCTATTTTTAATATACAGAAACTAACTTACAGAATCCTTGAAACAGCATAAGAGGGAAGAAGTGACAAACACTTTCAAACTTAAGCTTGAAGCTTGACAAAGCCCTTTACTTTCTGCATTCCTTGATTTCTGTTCATTCGTATGTTCCCAGAGCATCCTGCATTTTCAAAATGGGCACGTTGTCTTCAGTCTTTATTCCATTAAATTGAGCAGATTTCTCTCAGAAAATATAATTGCTAGCAACTATTTAGTAAGTAAGATTTGATATTTAAAAAATATACTTAATGATTTTCCTATATTTTTTTAATGTAGAAAAATTACCTGACTACTGGTGAAGTAGATCCATACACTCAGGGATTATCTCTTCCTATTGATGAGCGAAGGTCGGCCAAGGTAAATATCTGGAGGAAATTAAGTAAGTGGTGTATAACTTGAAAATGAACTTGGATGTCTAAATTGATGTGGAAAAATTATTTCCACTTAAGTTTTTTTTGTTTGGTTGGGTTTTTTTACAGTGTTTATAAATGGACATTTTTGGAGGTGGTCATTAGAATAATTTTCAGAAAAGTAAAGTCTTTAAATGTTGCTGCTGTTTGTAAATTTTTAATCCTAGGTTACATGTACTCTTAATGTGTAGATAATTAGATGTGTAATTCTACACAGATACTAATCTGAAGTTTGCTACTTCTCATTGACACCTGCAGGGCACTTCGTGTGTTCTAAAGCTCTAGTGGTTGTGCTTGGGTTTTGTTCAGCAATAAATATCGACCTAATAAAGAACATTGTTTTTTCTTATATGGATACTTTTAAAATTTATTACTCTTCTTACTGCAGCCTGGGGATAATTTTAAACATAGTTGCTTGTAGTTGTTTCTACGGTGATATTAGTTCCTGTCAGAACTAAAGGAATCACAGAATGATATGGGGTTGGAAGGGACCTCTGGAGATCATCCAGTCCAACCCCCTGCCAGAGCAGGTCCACCCAGAGCAGGTTGCACAGGAACGTGTCCAGGTGGAGTATGAATGTCTCCAGAGAAGGAGACTCCACCACCTCTCTGGGCAGCCTCTGCCAGGGCTCTGCCACCCTCACAGGAAAGAAGTTCCTCCTCATGTTTAGGTGGAACTTCCAATGTTCAAGTTTGGGCCTGTTCCCTCTTGTCCTGTCCCTGGGCACCACTGAAAAAAGACTGGCCCCATCCTCCTGACCCCAAACCTTTCAGTATTTATAGGGGTTGATCAGATCCCCCCTCAGCCTGCTCTTCTCCAGACTAAACAGACCCAAGTCCCTCAGCCTCTCCTCATCAGCGAGATGCTCCAGGCCCTTCATCATCTTTGTAGCCTCTGCTGTCCCCTCTCCAGTAGTTCCCTGTCCTTCTGGAACTGGGGAGCCCAGAACGGGACACAGCTTTCTGCTGCACACAATTTGTTTTGATGTCTTTGTGTACACTTAATCTACGTGCATATCCTCATGTCATCTTTTTTTTTTTTTTCTTCTGCTGCACACAATTTGCTTTGATGTCTTTGTGTACACTTAACCTATCTGCTTATCCTCATGTCATCCTTTTTTTTTTTTTCCTAACAGCTAAATCCAGAAATCTAAATAAAGGTTGATCTGGTATTTCATGTATTGCCTGTTGTTAATATAGGAATATTCCCAATTTCCAGTCTTCCCTTGAGAGTACAGTTAGTAATGTGTTTTGTGCAAGGAGTACACGTTCTCTCTCTGTGTTTAGCCCCTTTGATCTCCCTGAGGTTTCTTATCAAGTTTTTGGTCTTGCTTTTCATGTGTTGGAGAAAGAGACCATCCATAACAATCTCTGTGCTACTGGAGGTTCCTGGAGGTTAGAATATGAAGATGCAACAAGCATGTGTGGATTTTCTAAGCCTCTCACTCATTCTCTGATGCAGAGGGTAATTCTGTGAAAGCCTAAATCGGTCTTACAGGAGTTACCTCTCCTCCCATCCTCACACTGTTGGCCTTATATTCCCAGTTCCTTTCTTCTTGTTGCTTGCAAATCAATCCAGGAAGTTGAATCAGCAGAAACATTGTAATTTAGGAAATATTTTTGCTGACTCAGCAAACACTACTGGTTGGTTGGTAGGATCAGTCAAACCCCTGTGGAGATGCAAGGCAGAAAGAGAAGCTGTTGCTGGAGGAGGACTGTGTTGTTGCCCTCCTGGGGGTTGTATTTGGGTTTGGTTTTTTAAGCTAAATTTCCTTTCAGTTGCATTGCTGCTCTGTGTATGGAGCCACACTGTCACCTTGGTCTTAGCCTTGCTGTGCCCTTGCCTGAGAGAGTTGGGGTGCTTCAGCCTGGAGAAGAAAAGGCTCCGGGGAGACCTTAGAGCCCCTTCCAGTCCCTCAAGGGGCTACAGGAGAGATGGGGAAGGACTCTGTCAGGAAGTGTAGCAATATGGGGTAATGGTTTTAATTGAAAGAGGGGAGGTTTAGGTTGGATATTAGGAAGAAATTCTTTGCTGTGAGGGTGGTGAGACACTGGAAGAGGTTGCCCAGAGAAGCTGTGGCTGCCCCATCCCTGGAGGGGTTCAAGGCCAGGCTGGATGGGGCTTGGAGCAACCTGGTCTGGTGGGAGGTGTCCCTGCCCAGGGCAGGGGGTTGGAACTGGATGAGCTTTAAAGGTACCTTCCAACCCTAACCATTCTATGATTTTAATTATGTTTTCTGCCTCTCTTGTGCTGGCAATAAAGTTTGGCCACATGAGGAGCCAGGTGAGAACTCAAATAAGTGAAAATGGCTTGTTATGAAAAACCCCCAAACTCCAAATTATACTGGTGTTTAAAAAAAGGGAGCAAGAATGAAATGCTCAGGAAGGGGAAAGGACTTGTTCTTAGTGACAGTGTGCATTTGTGCTGAGTTCATGTTAGCTTCAAGTTCTTGTGAACTTTGTGTTCACCCTTGCAAGTCTGCATGCTCAAACAGTGAAAGAGAAAGTGTCTTTGATAAATTTTGTGGAAATTAAAGACGTATCTGCACTGGGAACATGCGTGATCATTGCTGGTTTTCTATCATAGCAACTCAACATTGGTTGAGATTTTCTGTATGAATGCATTGTATCCTTTTTACCCATTTATTTATCGCTACTGTAGAACCCAAAAGCAGCCAGAAGATGTCACCCTGTGCCCTGCTAAAGGGCCAGCCTCTGGGCAGACAATGATGAGAGGTTAACATTTGCATTTTGTTTTCCTCTCTTAGGTAAAATGTGCAGTCACACAGCATATTGAATTTTCTGCTGAGTGTTTTGCCACCTGCTAATGACAATGCTCGTTTCTCAGCTTTGGAAAATACCCCTCGGGCAGCTTCCGTAGCTGTCTGCAGATTTTATATTATCACTGTCAGAAAACCTATAGACACAAATTCTGGAAAAAAAAAAACAGTTTGGGGGAGCACTGGTTTCATTTGCAACCCTCACTAAGCTGGTATTTCCATGGTGATTGAGATATAATTATTTTTGCTTGAAATTTGTTCATGGAAAAATAAATTTATATATAATGTACAGATTTTTTTAATACCTTTTGCTTTCTTCTTTGAAAGTACTGCAGTGGAGAAGAGCATGATTTGTAATATTGTAATATAATTATCTTTTTTCGTTTATGTGATGGTTGGAAGGGGGTAGCATAAGAGATGTCCCACGCTCTAAACATAATGTACTAATATCAAGAAATAATGCAAATTAGAGTTTACTTTGCCTGGAGACTTGTATTTCATATTATATTATTAGGCTGTTGATGTATAGCTCCTGCATTCTGTAAAAGGGGTGGCCAAAAAAGCTATCTCTTTGTGTAAAATACAGCCTGAACAAGCTGGTTATAAATATTGTCACCTTGCAGAAGCAGCTAGGATGAAATGGCTAGATCTTGTTTTTCTTAGTTTTCCTTGCATTCTTTGCACTTTTGACTCATTTTGTAGTCAGCTTAACTACCCATTTGAATTTGACAGCTCCAGTGATATCCTAAACTGTAAGCTATGATCCTGAAACACATATTGTCTACACATGTATTTGTTGTCCTGTTTTAATTATGAATGGGGCAAGTCACAACTAACCTGAACACACAGAAAACAATCATATATTTAAAAGCCATCTTTTAAAAGTCACCATTCTACGATACCGTGATTTGTAAATACATTCAGATTGGAAATTGGAAGGTGATTTCTAATTGTCAAAGGAGTGAGACTTTGGAACAATTTTGGAATAAATTTAGAAATTCCAACAATTTTGGAGTAAAAACCTAACTGGTTTTAAGATGGAACTTGATATCCAGTGGCATTCCTGGGGACTAGACTACATGCCCAAGGAGCTGACTTCAGCTGATTTCAGATTAAGAGAAAGTACTATATTCAAGAATGAACAAAAACCTCAAAGCACTTCAAGCCCTATTTATTTGTACGTCACAAAGGGGGGGGGGGGGGGCTTGCATGTATTCATGTAATACCACAGTTCTCTGAAGTTAAAAGCTGCTCCTCAAAAATGCAAAATTATGATGCCCTTTTCAATGCCTGTTTCAGGAGAAACTACGGCTTGAAAGAAACAAGGAGTACAATCAGTATCTCAGGGACAAAGAAGAATGGAATGAAAGGCTAAGGAAATTAGGGAAGAAAAACACAGAGGTAATGCAGTTTTACTGAAGCTGATACGAAGAGGAACATAAATGATCTTGTTGATTGTTTGATCTTTGATGAAGACATACAAAGTAAGATAAAATAAGCAAAGAATGTCGTTCAGTTAGGCCATAGGTTTTTAATATATCTAGAAAGTCCTGGTTACAAGTCATACAATACAGTTCTTCATTCCTACTTTGGTCCTGTCTATCTGGTAGAAGGATGATTTCATTCTGCTCTGTGTCTGAAGCAAGTCCCTGGATTGTTCTGGGTGATAAAGGTGGTGGCCAAAAAAAGCTGTCTATTTGTACAAAATGTTGAGCTCCACACAGTGTTCCTTAGCTTTAATTTGTTACTTGCTTTTTCTTTAGTCTTTGTCCAGTTCATGAGGAAGCAAGTGCTAGCTGTCAGATATGTGGTGCTGAGCAATTGTGACTAAAAAAATCCCAGTATTTAGTACTGAAAATGAGCCAGACACATGCAGAATTGAACTCAGATCTTAGCTGAGGTGTTTGATTTGTGTGACAGAAGGCAGCTGAGCACCACGAAGGTACTCCCTTGCTCCCCCAGTATTGTAAACATGTAAACATCCCTGTATTATCAACACTGTTTTTATCACAAATCTAAACCATGGCTCCATACAAGCTGCTGTGAAGAAATGTAACTCTCCACCAGCCAAAAGCAATACAACAGTCAAGAGGGCATTTTTAGGTCTCATTGTTGGTCTCTGTTGTGAGACCATTTTTTTTTTTGTAATCTGGAAGCAAAATACTCATCTGAGAGAGCTTCCGTACTGCTTGTAAACTGTGAAATCTTGTGTAGAATGGGTAAATTTTCTTTTTCAAATATTGTTGGTTTACCTTAGTGATGGACTGCAGTAATTCGGAACTCTCATTGAATGCAGGTTAGACTTCCACTTTTTTTAAAAATGGGAATTCCTTAGTGTACCATTCTGTGAGAGCTGGGTCGTTCTATGAAGGGACTTGTATTTGTACTCACAACAGCTGCAAGTTTATTGTCTTTCTTACAACAGTCGGGAAGTTCAAATGCCCATGTATTTCTAAGTTCTGTCCGAAAGACTGTTTTTTATCTGTCTGCAGAAAGGTTGTTGTCTTATGAGAAAGATCTTTTCTTCCCAGTGCATTGGAGTGTCATATAGTTGAAAACTCTTGTAATTTGTGGAGACAGCTGTAAGGCAGAATTCAGGCATCCTTTAGATGTTGGAATTTAATATCTGATTATTGCTGGCTTCTTCAAGGGTTGGAGCACTACACAAGAGCAACCCCTAGGAAATACGTGGCAAAAATGCAGCTTGTGTTTGTGTAACTGGCTCTATAAATCTCTGAAGAATTTTTCTATATGTTTAGGCATTTATAAGAACAAACAGGGGGAAAAACCGGTGAGGATTTGTTGAGGTTCATAGAATCATAGAATCGTCTAGGGTGGAAGAGACCCTTGGGATCATTGAGTCCAACCATCTCCCCTACTCTACAAAGTCCTCCCCTACACCATGTCCCTCAGCACTGCATCTAAACGGCCCTTAAACACAGCCAGGGATGGTGACTCCACCACCTCCCTGGGCAGCCTGTTCCAATGCCCGACCACTCTTTCGGTGAAAAATTCTTTCCTAATGTTCAATCTAAACCTACCCTTGTTGGTTCTTCCATCTCTGAGGGATATCTGACTTTGAGTGTGAGGCAAATGAATGGGTCTCGTGATTAGATCTCAGGAAGAAATTTTTTTACTATGAGGGTGGTGAAACACTGGAACAGAGAAGCTGTGGCTGCCCCATCCCTGGAGGGGTTCAAGGCCAGGCTGGATGGGGCTTGGAGCAACCTGGTGTGGTGGGAGGTGTCCCTGCCCAGGGCAGGGGGGTTGGAACTCGATGATCTTTGAGGTCCCTTCCAACCCAAACCATTCTATGATTCTATGATCAGTGTACGTGACCTCAAAAGTTTGATCCAACAGTTTAGATAATCATAGGATACATTTCAATTGCAAGGGACCCCTGGAAGTCACAGTCTCCTGCTCAGAGCAGGCCTAGCTTCACAGTCTGATCAAGTTGGTGAGGCTTTGTCCTGTTGAGTTTTGAAAGAATGGAGAATCCACTGTTTCACCAGGCAACCTGTTCCACTGCTTAACTGCTTGATTCAAACTTCTTTCCCTCTGTATCCCATTGGAATTTCCTTTGCTGCAACTTGTGACTGTTGGTTCTTTGAAAATCACGAAAACCACAGACTGCAGTCACTAGCTCCTCCTGTCCCCGTGCGTGGCCTCCTTAACCTTCTTTTTCCAGGCTGGACAAACCCAGCTCTGTCAGCTTCTCCTTGAGGAGCCTTAACCGTCTTGGTAGCCATTCTCTGAACTTTCTTCAGTTTGTCATTGTCCATCACTAGTTCCTCCTGTCCCTGTGTGTGGCCTCCTTAACCTTCTTTTTCCAGGCTGGACAAACCCAGCTCTGTCAGCTTCTCCTTGAGGAGCCTTAACCGTCTTGGTAGCCATTCTCTGAACTTTCTTCAGTTTGTCATTGTCCACGGGGAGGGGGGAAACTGGGCACACCAGAACCTGAATACTGGATGAATACCAAGCTGAGGAGAAGGATTGCTCCCCTTGACCTCCCGAGATGCTCTTGCTAACGCAGCCCTGGCTGTGGTTGGCTGTTATCACTGGAAGGGGATGCGCTGCTGGCTCATCTTCAACTAGTTACTGCTAATCCAGGCCTTTTTCTGTGAGACTGCTCTCTAGATGGTCGGTGCCCAGCCTGTGATGAGCTTTTTTGTCAGTGTATTTCTCCAGTTTGGCAAGACCCTTCAGAGTGGCAGCGGTACCCTCTAGAGTACGGATCCCTCTTCCCAGTTTGGTGTCATTTACATCTTTCATTTATTTTTCCGTGACATTTTGTAAAGTATGAGTTACTGAGATGAGTTACAGATGAAAGATTAGTGCGCAGAAATGCTACGGGATTTATCCAAAACCATGTTGTTTGCTAGAACTGTGTATTGAACACTGCTCCAGTGTGGCACAGGGTTGTTTTATATCAACTAAGCCATCCTTTCTCATAGAGACATCTCCTGTGGAGCAAAGAAATTGATTAAGAATCACAGAAATGGTCAGGTTAAAAGGTTGTGCCCATAGGTAGGAAGTATTACAAATTTGCTTGAATCGGGGTAGAATAAAGGTATCTAGTCTTTTGATGAGGTATATAGTTCAGTGCTTTTTTTGATTCTTTGCACTTCTGAATCTGAAGGTCAAATTGGAGTTGGTAAAAGGCCTGTCCAGGGTTTACAGCTGTTCTTCTGAAAATGTTAGATAAAAGAAAGAGTGCTTTTTTTTTCCTCAAGAAAAAAAAGAAATAAAATCCCAAGCTTTTAAGTGCTCCTTGAAGTATTTGTCTTGCTCACCTCCTACCTTTTCTGCAGTACCTGTTTAGGGATTGTTTGAAGAAATACAAACCCAGGGTTTTGCTCAACGTAATTTGTTTATATTCATATCTTTTAATATTTTTTTCCCATTAAACAGAATGAGATGGACAGGAATAAAAAACCTATTACTATCACCAGACTCCAGCCAGAGCTACGTACAGAAGTACAGCCCTATAATACCGGTGTAGAACCTCCCAAAAAGGATGCCTTTACTTCTACAGAAGATGAAGAGCTGCTAAATAAGAGATGGCTGGAGGAAGACAGATATCATAGGTTAGATGATGAGGTTGAATTAAGAAGTCGACTATTAAATAAAAGACTTGATGAAGATTTGGATGTTCCCAGTCGAAGGCATCGTGGATTTCCTAGCCAATCTGGAATTGCGATTAGGAAGCATCACAGACTTGATGAGGATCGTGATTTTGGTAGAAGATACTACAGAATGGACTATGATCCTGAGATAAATGAAGAAATGGACCCTAGATGTAGATGTGAAAGCGCTTATGACAGAAAAACTCCTCGGGTTTTTTATGCTGAAAGGTATTCTTAATTCCATTTCCTCCTTTATTTCTGTAGTTCTTGTTGACAGCCACGGTGTGCTCTCATTGAAAATTAGGTTTCACATGGGAAAGTAGGATTTTTGTGCTTACTTTAAAAAGGAACTTTGCAATAATTTTTAGAAAAATATTTAGTTGAAAATTAGACAGGTTTCACATGGGAAAGCAGGATTTTTGTGCTCGCTTTAAAAAACTTTGCAATAATTTTTAGAAAAATATTTAAAAATTGAAGCAGTACCTGGGACTATACATCGTCCATTAGAGAGCGTTTTATATATTATGGCAAAGCAAGGATACTAGAGAAATTTGCCCAGAAAAAGAAACCCACAGTACATTTTTTATGACGAGTATTTTATCAGAAAACATTAGTATTTGAGAGCAAAACCCTGCACTGGGAACCCAAAATTCCATGTATTTTCTTAGTCTGTTATAGCTGTAGCAAGTCAGGTTTTCAATTCAGATTCCAAAATTGGTTTGAGTTTCTATTTTTGGTGTGTGCCATTATGTAAATGCAAAAATATATTTTTTTAAAAAGTCTCTTTTTTTACTGCATGTCTTGCTAAATGGCAGACTTCAAAAATATGCATAATTGAACCAAGTCCTGACAGTGTTAATAGATGCTAATCTCAGTCATATCTACACAATTTGAAATAAATATTTAAGAAAACCCAACCCAAACCAAAGAAGGTGTTTTAGATAAATCATTCGGTAGGAAAACTGTTCAATATGAAATACTCTTTACGGTGTTAAATGATAAAACAGTTTGGTTACTTTGGCAGAAATTGTTAATTTTTCTGTTCTAGCTCACTCATTTAAAAGAAAAATATCAAACAATCATAACCTTCCCAATCACTCCCAGTTTGGCCACCTCCAGTTATTCCATTGCAAGAACCGGTTGCTCTCAAAACCTGATGGGCTGTGGTGTGAAATAGTACCAAATTTGAAACAGATGTGGTTTATACAGCTAAATTTGAATGAAATAAAGGAGCATAAAGCAGTAAAGTTTCTTGTAAATAAAATTTACAAAGGTGTTTGAAAGAGTGTTCAATTGTTCACTTTACAGACCTTGGGAACGTGAGTGTTGTGGATACTTTCTCTTTTTTTTTTTTTTTTTTCTTTTTTTCCTACCTTTGTGTTAAGCCCATTGCCAGAATTATTTTACTGCAGTAAAAAAGAAAACATCACTGTCTTTTTCCCTTGTTAGGTAAAATAACCTCTTCTTTATTCTAGAATTAACACTTCTAGAAAAAACAGAAGGCAAATTGTACCAGTCTCGACATCCTCTTTCATTGTTAAATGATCTTTTGAGTCATTGTTTACAGGGGTAATTTTCTGGATAGTACTGCAAATTATTAACTGGGAAAAACAAACCCTGAAATGCTCTTCTACTGCAAAAGCGTTTTCTAAATGGAATGAATTCATGCTGCTTTTCCAGTTTCAAATGCCAATGGAGTTAAAATAACTTCTCTACAAAAATAGCTTTTGATATTCTGATATTCTCTCTCAGCCTTTTTTTTTTTTTTTTAATCGTAAAGGAATTAA
>NW_015090814.1:3160438-3207223 GCF_001431845.1 Calidris pugnax
TTTTTTTTTTTTTTTTTAAATCGTAAAGGAATTAAGTAACTATGAAGAAAATGAAATGTCTGGGAGCATTTGGGAGATGCAGACTAAATAAATGGGTTATTTCAGAGTTTCAGATGGTGTGTTCAGATGTGCTTCTAAAAGCATGTATTTATTCATACAATGTTTCTGGAAAAGACTGGTAAATGGAAACAGCGGTTTAATAGATGGCAGGAAGGAGATTGCCTGTTTTCTGCGGAATGAGATTCAGAGAAGAGTATGTAAAATACAAAAATTGTTCCATCCTGTAGTGTAATATTGGAGGAAATGAGCAGAGGAGGTTTTAGGGTAGGGTGGTCTTGTCCTACAGCTTTTCAGAAAGAAAAATATTAGAAGCTTGACTTGGTGTCTAACAACATCCATATTTTTGAGACTAACTGCAGTGTTAATCCTCAGTATTAATTAACACCCAGAGAGATAATGTTCTCTTTTTACTAGGTAGCTGTTTGCCTCTGTTTAATAATCGTACACATTCTAATATTTAAATAAAAATGACCATTGGATAAAGTTTGAGGGTTTACTTTGTTTCTCGAAGAATATATACAGAATTATATATGTAAAATATCAGCAACAGTGGTATTTGAACCAACAATAGACAGTGTCATGTTGAACAGAAACATGCTATTTTTTAATTATTCTGGAAAATCCTGATGGTGCTTATATAAATGGCTGTGACCAGTATATCACTGGGCAATTCATTGCTTATTTGGAGAGGCCTCTGAAACAGTTCCAGTTTTCTTTTTAAAGCAAGTACAGAAGATACTCTTATCTTTGTTATTGGCAAACGTGGTGCATCTTCTTAAAAGAAGTTGCTGGAACATCATCTGAATTGCCTGAACTTAAATTTGTACATACAATTAAGGTTTGGGTTTTTTGGTGTGTATTTTCAATTTTGATGACTTTTTATTGAAAATTACATATTTTTTTTTTTAATTAAATGTGCTTTATTATCTCCTACTTTTTTTTTTCCTTCTCAAGGAGCTCCACTGAACCTTTGATGAACTGTATTCAGTCTCTCTTCTAGAAGAAACACATCTTTTAGTTACGGACAGTCCAGCTTCTGAAGAGTTAGCTTTTTTTTTTCCTTCTCAAGGAGCTCCACTGAACCTTTGATGAACTGTATTCAGTCTCTCTTCTAGAAGAAACACATCTTTTAGTTACGGACAGTCCAGCTTCTGAAGAGTTAGCTTTTTTTTTTTCTACATTTGAGTCAAAGTCAGCTTTTCCACAACACGTTTGATTCATGACAGCAACTAAATTCCTAAGGAGGGATGTTTTTATTTGCTGTACTGAAGTAGTTTATGTTTTTAAACGGGCTTTATTAGTTTGGAGACGCAGATATTTGTAATGGGACTTTTCAGAAAGGTTTGTGTTTTGACGGAGGTGCAAGGACTGACTGTGGCATGTGTCAGCAAACAGGAATGGTGACAGGGAAGTGAGAGGAAGTGCAAAATATTTTGGTTCTTGATGAGTGGAATGCTTTAGTCTATCCCCAGCAGCCAGCTTTGTCCTTTAAATGGGCTACAACAGCTTCTTGATTGAATTGGGCCAACATGTCCAGGCCTGCCGTGCTAAACTGGCTGCTTTTTACAAAAAATTTGCTTATTGAACCCCAAGGTTGGTTTCTTTGCTTCCTCCCCGCGTCCTTTCATCACACCATGGACTGGGCTTTCTATTTCCTGACTGCGTTTCAGTCTTACGTGACCAGCCTTCCAAGAAGCAGATGGATTGTTATCAAAAAGATGATCTTGATCATGAAAGAGGATTAGGTTATGCCAAGAGGATGGATGTTGTTCTTTCATGTTGTTCTTGTGGGATGTTAAGATGCCAAATTGATGTTTAATAATCTGCTTGCATCCTTTCGCCTTTGATTATTGGCTTTTATTTAAATTACAGAGCTGTGGATCTTTTTACGTAAAAGAATGAGACATTGTTTGTTTTTTTTTCTATGATTACCTAGTTTGGTTTTTTTTTTGTTGTTTGCTGAATAGTTTGTCCATAGCTCTGTCCAGCTCTGGAAAATATATGGAATCATAGAATGGTTTGGGTTGCAAGGGACCTTGAAGATAATGGAGTTCCAACCCCCATGGGCAGGGACACCTCCCAAAAGACCAGGTTGCTCCAAGCCCCATATAACTTTGTTATCATCTATTTGGTACTTTATTCTTCATCGAATATCTATATTTTATCAAGATAAGTTGAAGTCCTTGTTAAAGAGTGGTTAATTTGCAAGGCAAGAAAAGCCTGTAAATTTGGCTACCCCAGATCTTTCTTGAAGTCCTTGTAGGTAATATGTAGGTAATTCAAATTTTAGCTCCTAAGTTGAAGTCCTTGTTAAAGAGTGGTTAATTTGCAAGGCAAGAAAAGCCTGTAAATTTGGCTACCCCAGATCTTTTCAGGAAGAGCTCCCTTGTGTCCTTTGGAGTTTCAATTATAGTTCTTCATATGTAGGTAATTCAAATTTTAGCTCCTAAATTTTTGTATAGGTGTCTCGTATCTTGATCAAAAGTCACCTCTCAGGTGCAGAGTGAAGGGTAGGTTGTCATTAAAGAAGCTTTTAATACCTGAATTGACTGTTTCACCAGACTTGTCCAGTGTGTCATAGACTTTGTTGGCTCCTGGGTATTAAGAGCAGCAAGGTCTGGTTCAGTTAATGCCATCTGAACCCTGAATGCTCTTCAGCTCTCAGACCCCTTAACTCAATAGTCAAAGGCTGGATGAAAGCAGGTTTGGGAATTCACACTCCAGAGCGAGCGCTGTCTTGACAATGCTGGCAAAGCAAATTATTTCTACAAATTTTGGGTGGTATTTTCAGAACTGGTCCTGCTGTCCGGTGTGCAATCAGGCCCAGGATCCATTTGCATGGAACTGCTGGACCTTCTGTTTTAGTTTGGATGTTTTCAGGCAAGCACAGCTGAATGTTTTCTATTTCTTTAAGGCCCTATCTGGATGGAATAGTAAGAGATCTACCTGCAGATTATGAAGATGAATATAAGGAGAGAACACGAGTGCAGCAGATCTCCAGAACTGGAAATTCTAGGTGTGGTACACAGTGTATTTTTTTTTTTCTGATAATTGCACGATGAAAGGAAAATGTTTATTTCAAATCCCTGATATGTTGTCTGAAATGGCTGATAGTTTTTCCTCCAGCTGGGATGTAGTAGAACAAGAAAGATATGTTTCCTTTGAGAGCAGCTCTTGAAGCTTTCTTTTTGAAACAGCAGACCACCCGTTCTCCAATGTGAAGACTTTCAATGATTAGAATAACATGGAATCCTTTTTTTTTTAATAGTAGTTTTAAAATGACCTTCCCCCCCCTCCCTTTTCTCTTGGTTTTGCAAGTCCTGAAGTGATGTAAATGGATGAGGCAGGAGCAGAACACTTGTAAAGCCCTTACCTGGCCTCTTGACTGGCACCACTCAGTCTGTCAGGGCTGTTGAAAACAGGGCTGTCAGAAACCACAGGTGATGGAAAACTGTGAGAAACACCTTTTTTACCAGGTGGTTTCTTCTACTTGTGACATTTGTTTGGATTTTGGGAGAGCTGTTTTTCTTAAATCCATTGCATAGCCTTGTAAGCGCATCTATCGCCTTTCACCCAGACTGCAAGTACAGTCTCCAGTTTGATCTTTCCATTTTCTCTTCTGTCTTTGCCAGAAATCAGGTACAAATTAGTTCTTCGGCTCATGAACAGGCCAGATCTGCAGCTGAAATGCCGTACGCAACAGGCCTTGTTCTCGGTATGTATAAAAACCTAACTAATGACACTGAGTTAGCCTTTCTTTGCATATTTTATTTTCCTTTGGGAATAATTAAAAACTAGAAAAATTAGCTTTTTCTTTGTGCTAACTGTCCCCAAGACTGGTAAATAAATATCGTTTACAGAGAAAAAAAACCCAACCAAACATGTTTCTTTTCCCTCTTAATATAACTGGCCTTTCTAATTAATTTTGAAGAGCCCAAGTTTCTTCTTAGATCCCATTAACAGTTTAAGTCCTGGATACTTTAAATTTTTTTACAAAATGAAGTATAAGAGGAATATTTACCCCTGTATTGTTAAAGGCATGGTATTGAATTTTAATTGCAGAAATATGGGAAATGGTGCTGTTCACAACCTTGTGCAAGAACAAACGATTCTGACCAACTCTATTCTGATCATCTCTGACTGCTTAAATCTAGCAGGGATAAATTTAAATAAGTATAGCTAATATAGATAAATCTAGCTGTCAAATTTAGCAGGGAACTTAATTGTTGAGCATAGTAGAGAGAAATACTGTTGAAAACAGCATTCCTAGCTCCATTCAGAAAAATTGTAAGGCAAAAATAAAAGAACTGCAGTAGTTCTACAGATCGGAGCCTTTGAAGACAAGCTAGGGTTGAACTGTGGAAAAATTTCTATATATTTTTACATTTGAACCTACCTGATCTTCAGTGTGATGTGTGGCAGGGCAATTTTTTGGAACTGTTTAAAGGCAACATTAAACCAGTGGTCTTGGAACGCTCGGTCTCTCTGATCTGTTCAGTCATCTCTTGCAGTAACTTGAATACACAAAGTTGTGTATTCAACTTCAAGCGGTGCTGCTTCAGAGAATATTGTTAACTATTGAGTATAAAGATTTAGTAAATTAAAACCTGAAACTTGTGGAAAAGAGAAGTGATTCCAGAATCCCCAAAAATCACAAACCGTGAGGTTTGCAACCTTTTGGTCACTTTACAGTCCCATCATAATAATTGAATAAAAAAATACTCTTTCAGTTGTGCATCATGGGTGGGGTTTTGTGGGTTGGTTGATTGGTGCTTTTCGGGAGGGGTGGGAGGCTTTTTATTTGTTTATTTGTTAATTTGATAGTTTGATTGCAGTTTCCTTCACTTTATTGTTCAGGTCTCCTTCACTGAACATTCATAGTGACTTTGTGAATGGAAATGTGTTAGGAGTTCTTGTATGCGATAGTAAAACTACATAGAACATGGTGATGATGGTTTGGTTTGCTTTTAAAATAATAAAAGACTCCACATTTATTGTGGAGGAACTACCACAAGTGAAAGTTTTTTGGGTTCAATAAAATCCACGAGGTGTTATCACTGTTTCCTTTTACATATATGTATCTGCCAATATTTTGTTTATTCTTAATAGTCATGGGAACCATCCTAAAAGTGGAGCAATTTGCTCTCCTCCCTGTGGGTTTTACTCTCTTCAGTTTTAACTTTTATTTTGATCCTCATAATTTTGGAATGCCATAGTGTATCTTCCTCAGTTGAGCATTAGGGGAAAAAAAATTATAAAATTTAAGTCACTTTTTTTAGTTGCTGTTGTATTGCGTAGCTTTCGAAATTTGTAGCTTCCTGACTACACAAAACCAGACAAACTTAGAAAATAGTAATGAAAATTTTAGTAGTTTAGAGCATCATACACCAAACAAACTGTGTCTAAAAACTAGATAGACTTTTTTTTTTCTCAGTAAAGATCCAGTGTTTTTATGCACGTTCCCAGACCGTATACTCTGCTGTGTTTCATGTTTTAAATTGGACTGAAATGCAATGTTTTTGTCCAGTACCTTTTCTGTATTTTGTGGAGTATTTACACAAATGTGTGGACATTTCCATTAGGTGGTCAGGACCGAGAACTTCTCCAAAGGAAAAAAGAGAAATACAGGCAAGAACTGATAGAACAGATGGCTGAGCAACAGCGGAATAAGAGACGGTAATGGAAAGTTACTACGTTTTAAAAGATAATGGCTGAAATTTAAAGGAATTTTGTTAATTCAATGTGGTAGGAATAATTTTCATAACTAAGGAATTCCAGCTACTAGGTAATATTGCATACAATTCAACTTGTTGGCATGAGAACTTTAGTTTTTAGTAAACAAAATCCCCAGGTTTCAATGGAACAAAGGAAAAAACATATATATTTTTCATTTTTAAAAAATTATTTTTAGTTTCCTAAGGGTAAGGAAGCTCTAACTAAAGTTACCTCTTTTGCTGGTAGAGGGTTATCTAATTACTTTGCAAAATTGAAAATGTATCTTCATTGAAAATGAAGTTTATTATGAACTTTTGCTGTAATGTGAATTAAGATCAGTTCTTAAGGAATGTCCTGAAAGGCTGTAGTTAAAAGCAATGTGGTGGTTTGACCTTTTATGAAGTTGAATTTTTATTAGGCAGAATAGATGATCACCAGATACTTCTTAAGAGTTGTGTTTATTTACAAATAATACACAGTATCCTTCTTTCTTGACTCCAGAAGAAATCAAGTGGAATCATGTCTTCTGCTAGCCTGAATTTTCAGAGTTATTTTCACCAGACTTGTCCAGTGTGTCATAGACTTTGTTGGCTCCTGGGTATTAAGAGCAGCAAGGTCTGGTTCAGTTAATGCCATCTGAACCCTGAATGCTCTTCAGCTCTCAGACCCCTTAACTCAATAGTCAAAGGCTGGATGAAAGCAGGTTTGGGAATTCACACTCCAGAGCGAGCGCTGTCTTGACAATGCTGGCAAAGCAAATTATTTCTACAAATTTTGGGTGGTATTTTCAGAACTGGTCCTGCTGTCCGGTGTGCAATCAGGCCCAGGATCCATTTGCATGGAACTGCTGGACCTTCTGTTTTAGTTTGGATGTTTTCAGGCAAGCACAGCTGAATGTTTTCTATTTCTTTAAGGCCCTATCTGGATGGAATAGTAAGAGATCTACCTGCAGATTATGAAGATGAATATAAGGAGAGAACACGAGTGCAGCAGATCTCCAGAACTGGAAATTCTAGGTGTGGTACACAGTGTATTTTTTTTTTTCTGATAATTGCACGATGAAAGGAAAATGTTTATTTCAAATCCCTGATATGTTGTCTGAAATGGCTGATAGTTTTTCCTCCAGCTGGGATGTAGTAGAACAAGAAAGATATGTTTCCTTTGAGAGCAGCTCTTGAAGCTTTCTTTTTGAAACAGCAGACCACCCGTTCTCCAATGTGAAGACTTTCAATGATTAGAATAACATGGAATCCTTTTTTTTTTAATAGTAGTTTTAAAATGACCTTCCCCCCCCTCCCTTTTCTCTTGGTTTTGCAAGTCCTGAAGTGATGTAAATGGATGAGGCAGGAGCAGAACACTTGTAAAGCCCTTACCTGGCCTCTTGACTGGCACCACTCAGTCTGTCAGGGCTGTTGAAAACAGGGCTGTCAGAAACCACAGGTGATGGAAAACTGTGAGAAACACCTTTTTTACCAGGTGGTTTCTTCTACTTGTGACATTTGTTTGGATTTTGGGAGAGCTGTTTTTCTTAAATCCATTGCATAGCCTTGTAAGCGCATCTATCGCCTTTCACCCAGACTGCAAGTACAGTCTCCAGTTTGATCTTTCCATTTTCTCTTCTGTCTTTGCCAGAAATCAGGTACAAATTAGTTCTTCGGCTCATGAACAGGCCAGATCTGCAGCTGAAATGCCGTACGCAACAGGCCTTGTTCTCGGTATGTATAAAAACCTAACTAATGACACCGAGTTAGCCTTTCTTTGCATATTTTATTTTCCTTTGGGAATAATTAAAAACTAGAAAAATTAGCTTTTTCTTTGTGCTAACTGTCCCCAAGACTGGTAAATAAATATCGTTTACAGAGAAAAAAAACCCAACCAAACATGTTTCTTTTCCCTCTTAATATAACTGGCCTTTCTAATTAATTTTGAAGAGCCCAAGTTTCTTCTTAGATACCATTAACAGTTTAAGTCCCGGATACTTTGTTAAGTTTTTTTTACAAAATGAAGTATAAGAGAAATATTTATCTCTGTATTGTTAAAGGCATGGTATTGAATTTTAATTGCAGAAATATGGGAAATGGTGCTGTTCACAACCTTGTGCAAGAACAAACGATTCTGTAGTGACAGGACGAGGGGAAATGGCTTCAAGCTGGAGGGGAACAGATTTAGATTGGAGATTAGAAGGGGGTTCTTTACTATGAGGCTGGTGGAGCACTGGAACAGGTTGCCCAGGGAGGTGGTTGAGGCCCCATCCCTGCAGCTGAAATGCCGTACGCAACAGGCCTTGTTCTCGGTATGTATAAAAACCTAACTAATGACACTGAGTTAGCCTTTCTTTGCATATTTTATTTTCCTTTGGGAATAATTAAAAACTAGAAAAATTAGCTTTTTCTTTGTGCTAACTGTCCCCAAGACTGGTAAATAAATATCGTTTACAGAGAAAAAAAACCCAACCAAACATGTTTCTTTTCCCTCTTAATATAACTGGCCTTTCTAATTAATTTTGAAGAGCCCAAGTTTCTTCTTAGATCCCATTAACAGTTTAAGTCCTGGATACTTTAAATTTTTTTACAAAATGAAGTATAAGAGGAATATTTACCCCTGTATTGTTAAAGGCATGGTATTGAATTTTAATTGCAGAAATATGGGAAATGGTGCTGTTCACAACCTTGTGCAAGAACAAACGATTCTGACCAACTCTATTCTGATCATCTCTGACTGCTTAAATCTAGCAGGGATAAATTTAAATAAGTATAGCTAATATAGATAAATCTAGCTGTCAAATTTAGCAGGGAACTTAATTGTTGAGCATAGTAGAGAGAAATACTGTTGAAAACAGCATTCCTAGCTCCATTCAGAAAAATTGTAAGGCAAAAATAAAAGAACTGCAGTAGTTCTACAGATCGGAGCCTTTGAAGACAAGCTAGGGTTGAACTGTGGAAAAATTTCTATATATTTTTACATTTGAACCTACCTGATCTTCAGTGTGATGTGTGGCAGGGCAATTTTTTGGAACTGTTTAAAGGCAACATTAAACCAGTGGTCTTGGAACGCTCGGTCTCTCTGATCTGTTCAGTCATCTCTTGCAGTAACTTGAATACACAAAGTTGTGTATTCAACTTCAAGCGGTGCTGCTTCAGAGAATATTGTTAACTATTGAGTATAAAGATTTAGTAAATTAAAACCTGAAACTTGTGGAAATGAGAAGTGATTCCAGAATCCCCAAAAATCACAAACCGTGAGGTTTGCAACCTTTTGGTCACTTTACAGTCCCATCATAATAATTGAATAAAAAAATACTCTTTTGAACTGTGGAAAAATTTCTATATATTTTTACATTTGAACCTACCTGATCTTCAGTGTGATGTGTGGCAGGGCAATTTTTTGGAACTGTTTAAAGGCAACATTAAACCAGTGGTCTTTGAACGCTCAGTCTCTCTGATCTGTTCAGTCATCTCTCGCAGTAACTTGAATACACAAAGTTGTGAATTTGTATTCCTAGCGGTGCTGCTTTGGAGAATATTGTTAACTATTGAGTATAAAGATTTAGTAAATTAAAACCTGAAACTTGTGGAAAAGAGAAGTGATTCCAGAATCCCCAAAAATCACAAACCGTGAGGTTTGCAACCTTTTGGTCACTTTACAGTCCCATCATAATAATTGAATAAAAAAATACTCTTTCAGTTGTGCATCATGGGTGGGGTTTTGTGGGTTGGTTGATTGGTGCTTTTCGGGAGGGGTGGGAGGCTTTTTATTTGTTTATTTGTTAATTTGATAGTTTGATTGCAGTTTCCTTCACTTTATTGTTCAGGTCTCCTTCACTGAACATTCATAGTGACTTTGTGAATGGAAATGTGTTAGGAGTTCTTGTATGCGATAGTAAAACTACATAGAACATGGTGATGATGGTTTGGTTTGCTTTTAAAATAATAAAAGACTCCACATTTATTGTGGAGGAACTACCACAAGTGAAAGTTTTTTGGGTTCAATAAAATCCACGAGGTGTTATCACTGTTTCCTTTTACATATATGTATCTGCCAATATTTTGTTTATTCTCCCATTAACAGTTTAAGTCCTGGATACTTTAAATTTTTTTACAAAATGAAGTATAAGAGGAATATTTACCCCTGTATTGTTAAAGGCATGGTATTGAATTTTAATTGCAGAAATATGGGAAATGGTGCTGTTCACAACCTTGTGCAAGAACAAACGATTCTGACCAACTCTATTCTGATCATCTCTGACTGCTTAAATCTAGCAGGGATAAATTTAAATAAGTATAGCTAATATAGATAAATCTAGCTGTCAAATTTAGCAGGGAACTTAATTGTTGAGCATAGTAGAGAGAAATACTGTTGAAAACAGCATTCCTAGCTCCATTCAGAAAAATTGTAAGGCAAAAATAAAAGAACTGCAGTAGTTCTACAGATCGGAGCCTTTGAAGACAAGCTAGGGTTGAACTGTGGAAAAATTTCTATATATTTTTACATTTGAACCTACCTGATCTTCAGTGTGATGTGTGGCAGGGCAATTTTTTGGAACTGTTTAAAGGCAACATTAAACCAGTGGTCTTGGAACGCTCGGTCTCTCTGATCTGTTCAGTCATCTCTTGCAGTAACTTGAATACACAAAGTTGTGTATTCAACTTCAAGCGGTGCTGCTTCAGAGAATATTGTTAACTATTGAGTATAAAGATTTAGTAAATTAAAACCTGAAACTTGTGGAAAAGAGAAGTGATTCCAGAATCCCCAAAAATCACAAACCGTGAGGTTTGCAACCTTTTGGTCACTTTACAGTCCCATCATAATAATTGAATAAAAAATGGTGCTTTTTGGGAGGGGTGGGAGGCTTTTTATTTGTTTATTTGTTAATTTGATAGTTTGATTGCAGTTTCCTTCACTTTATTGTTCAGGTCTCCTTCACTGAACATTCATAGTGACTTTGTGAATGGAAATGTGTTAGGAGTTCTTGTGTGTGATAGTCATACTACATAGAACATGGTGATCATGGTTTGGTTTGCTTTTAAAATAATAAAAGACTCCACGTTTATTGTGGAGGAACTACCACAAGTGAAAGTTTTTTGGGTTAAATAAAATCAACACGAGGTGTTATCACTGTTTCCTTTTACATATATATATCTGCCAATATTTTGTTTATTCTTAACAGTCATGGGAACCATCCTAAAAGTGGAGCAATTTGCTCTCCTCCCTGTGGGTTTTACTCTCTTCAGTTTTAACTTTCATTTTGATCCTCATAATTTTGGAATGCCATAGTGTATCTTCCTCAGTTGAGCATTAGGGAAAAAAAATATAAAATTTAAGTCACTTTTTTTAGTTGTGTTGTATTGTGTAGCTTTGAAATTTGTAGCTTCCTGACTACAAAAAACCAGACAAACTTAGAAAATAGTAATGAAAATTTTAGTAGTTTAGAGCATCATACACCAAACAAACTGTGTCTAAAAACTAGATAGACTTTTCTTTTTCTCAGTAAAGATCCAGTATTTTTATGCAGGATCCAAGATCGTATACTCTGCTGTGTTTCATGTTTTAAATTGACTGAAATGCAATGTTTTTGTCTGGTACCTTTTCTGTATTTTGTGGTGTATTTACACAAATGTGTGGACATTTCCATTAGGTGGTCAGGACCGAGAAGAAAAAAAATTATAAAATTTAAGTCACTTTTTTTAGTTGCTGTTGTATTGCGTAGCTTTCGAAATTTGTAGCTTCCTGACTACACAAAACCAGACAAACTTAGAAAATAGTAATGAAAATTTTAGTAGTTTAGAGCATCATACACCAAACAAACTGTGTCTAAAAACTAGATAGACTTTTTTTTTTCTCAGTAAAGATCACTTTACAGTCCCATCATAATAATTGAATAAAAAAATACTCTTTCAGTTGTGCATCATGGGTGGGGTTTTGTGGGTTGGTTGATTGGTGCTTTTCGGGAGGGGTGGGAGGCTTTTTATTTGTTTATTTGTTAATTTGATAGTTTGATTGCAGTTTCCTTCACTTTATTGTTCAGGTCTCCTTCACTGAACATTCATAGTGACTTTGTGAATGGAAATGTGTTAGGAGTTCTTGTATGCGATAGTAAAACTACATAGAACATGGTGATGATGGTTTGGGAATTTTGTTAATTCAATGTGGTAGGAATAATTTTCATAACTAAGGAATTCCAGCTACTAGGTAATATTGCATACAATTCAACTTGTTGGCATGAGAACTTTAGTTTTTAGTAAACAAAATCCCCAGGTTTCAATGGAACAAAGGAAAAAACATATATATTTTTCATTTTTAAAAAATTATTTTTAGTTTCCTAAGGGTAAGGAAGCTCTAACTAAAGTTACCTCTTTTGCTGGTAGAGGGTTATCTAATTACTTTGCAAAATTGAAAATGTATCTTCATTGAAAATGAAGTTTATTATGAACTTTTGCTGTAATGTGAATTAAGATCAGTTCTTAAGGAATGTCCTGAAAGGCTGTAGTTAAAAGCAATGTGGTGGTTTGACCTTTTATGAAGTTGAATTTTTATTAGGCAGAATAGATGATCACCAGATACTTCTTAAGAGTTGTGTTTATTTACTGAAATGCAATGTTTTTGTCTGGTACCTTTTCTGTATTTTGTGGTGTATTTACACAAATGTGTGGACATTTCCATTAGGTGGTCAGGACCGAGAACTTCTCCAAAGGAAAAAAGAGAAATACAGGCAAGAACTGATAGAACAGATGGCTGAGCAACAGCGGAATAAGAGACGGTAATGGAAAGTTACTACGTTTTTAAAGATAATGGCTGAAATTTAAAGGAATTTTGTTAATTCAATGTGGTAGGAATAATTTTCATAACTAAGGAATTCCAGCTACTAGGTAATATTGCATACAATTCAACTTGTTGGCATGAGAACTTTAGTTTTTAGTAAACAAAATCCCCAGGTTTCAATGGAACAAAGGAAAAAACATATATATTTTTCATTTTTAAAAAATTATTTTTAGTTTCCTAAGGGTAAGGAAGCTCTAACTAAAGTTACCTCTTTTGCTGGTAGAGGGTTATCTAATTACTTTGCAAAATTGAAAATGTATCTTCATTGAAAATGAAGTTTATTATGAACTTTTGCTGTAATGTGAATTAAGATCAGTTCTTAAGGAATGTCCTGAAAGGCTGTAGTTAAAAGCAATGTGGTGGTTTGACCTTTTATGAAGTTGAATTTTTATTAGGCAGAATAGATGATCACCAGATACTTCTTAAGAGTTGTGTTTATTTACAAATAATACACAGTATCCTTCTTTCTTGACTCCAGAAGAAATCAAGTGGAATCATGTCTTCTGCTAGCCTGAATTTTCAGAGTTATTTTAACTACAGAGTTGTGATGTTTGTGCTTTGAAAGAATGAGTATAGTTGTTACTGCTTTCTGGTTTGATAATTTATTTTTCTTTTTTAAAACAAAAACAGTGAGAAAGAACTTGAGCTCTCAGTTGCTGCTTCTGGAGCTCAAGACCCAGAAAAGAAGGTAAAGAACTCAGCTTTTCTTTCACCTATATAGACTTTTAATTACATGTACACTGTGGTTGCTCAGTCACAAAACTCTGTAGGGCTTTTATAGATAGGTAACTGTGTTTTTTTTTCCTAATAGGTCATTAGCATAGAATAAAATTGAAGCCAAGGATGATAAGGTTGTAACACAGGCTTTCAGCTTAAGAGGAAAATATTTTCATGGCAGTTATTGAACGTTTTCCTTTGCTGTGACCAAGTGGAAATTTTGTACAAGCAGTGGGTATCATGGAAAAAAATACTTTGCAGTGGTAGCCAGTACATGCACACATTGCTGCCTTTGGGAATGGAAAGGATGCTCTAGAATATTTTTGCTCTCTTTCACTTAAAATAAAGAAATCCAGTTGTTTTGCAGTTGAGTCGATCTCATTGGAGCAATTTGGAGTTTCAGATTTGTAATGGTTTCTGAAACTATCATATGTAGTATTTTTTCTAGGATTTTATGAAAAGCAAGAGGCTTAATATTGTGTTGCTTGTGAGGCTTAATACAGAGTTACTGCTGTCTCCACTTCCTTAGCGAGGTGATTATTGTACTGAGAATTTTAATTAGCATGTATGAGAGAGCAGATTGACAGCACTAGTAACATTAGTACCAGACTGATTGTCATAGAACCAGTATGATTTGCACGTGTGTCTGTGAAGTGCCCAAAGCCTTTACATCTTGGGTGAAGTTGAGATTGACTGCTGGAATCGTAGGATGGGTAACGTTCTCAAGGAAGAACAAACTGGTTATTAATTTAAGTGGTTAAATTATCATTGGTGCCATTTCTGGAGAGCTCAGCAGAGACGGAAGGAGCTCCAGAAAATGAAGATGAACGATTAGCTGGAAGATGCTGTTTGTCAGCATGTGAGGCAGGAGGCTGAGAATGCCACACAGATAAGCCATGAAGCTGAATCAAAATTCTTACCCTAAATGAGGAGGACACTGACCAGTGCCCTGGCTGCGTGTTCCTGCCCTCTCTGCTTGAAGTATCCCTCCTCCTTGTTTGATCCCTCTTGGTACCTGATTCAGCTTGGTTAACTGGCAAAAACCTATGTCTTTTTTGCTAATTTCATTGGCTTAGAGAGGTCAGTTGGCTAATCAGGGATTCGGATGGTGAAAGGGAGAGGGATGGAGCGTACAGCTGGGAGCCAGGCAGGAAAAGAGGGAAAAACCAAGTGCACAGCGGGCTCTGAGGTCAGTGTAAACAGTTTGGTTTCATCAAAGCTGAGGAGGCAGGAGCAAGCTGTGCTTCATGAAGCACTCCATAGACCTTACACATCTCAGCCAGAGACTGAAAAGGGCCTGTTGTAGGAAAAAAATTATATCCAGAGCAAGTCCAGGGCATGTACAATGTTTTAAAACCATTAATTTAGCTGAAAGCCTTCAATTAAGTAGAATTGGTGCATTCATTAAGCTGCAGTCGCTGTTAGCTTTAAATTGCCTCTTGGGGAGGGATTCTAATTAGGTAGATTTCTTGATTAATTACAGGTTGGTTAAATAGCAATGCCTGATTAAGAATCTATAAATGTAGGCTGGTGTATATAGTGCTTGTTTGAAAGAAAACAATCCCCAGGATGAAGTGAGTACCGGAGTCACATCTGAAATGAGCCACAGAGCTGAAATCTGGGGTGCTTTGGGAACAGTTCACATCAAAATTATTAGTGAGAAAGGCTGTTTCCAGTGTTTTCCTGCTCAAAGACACTGGATTTGAAAACACAAGTTTAAAAAAAAAAAGTCTGTAGACTGCTTTGTAATTTTCAATTGCTGTGGCTCATTTTTATTGTCTAATTTTGTATCCACATCTAGAAATTTGAAGTTAAACTTTATAAGCAAATATTCACATCTAGTAGGATTTGAGATTCTTAATGCTTGTAGTTCATGATTGGTGAGTACTAACTGCCTTGTGTATACTGTCTTGCAGCTAAGTGATGAGGAGGTAAAGATTTAATCTTTTGCTGAAATACTTCTCTATTGTAGGGTGTATGGTTTGCTGTTAGAGAATTAATATTTAGCTGTTTGCTGGTATTACTTTCTCTGTATGCATGTTAATCAAAACACTACAATGTTAGGACGAGTAAATTCGGAAAGAAAATCTGTTTTACTTACATAATGTATGATTTTTTTTCTGGTCTTCTATTATATTGACTGGTTTAAACGAACCTTAAAATATTTATGAGTAGCAGCTGGTACAAGGGCTTTCTGGGTGTGATAGGATAGTTCTGAAACTAACCGACTTGCATGCCTTTGCCTTACCTGCATGTTGCCTTTGACCTTTTTCTGAGGCTGCCAGTTATCAATAAACATTTGATGCTTTAAAAAAACAAAACAAAAATCCTTCAAAATTGTGTAATTCTTACAGTTGGAAAAGCTGATAAAATCAAAGGAATCCAAAAAATAAAATAACAGTATTGCAAGGAAATGTTTATTGGAAGAAGTCTCAGTGTGTGTTTGTTTTTATTTTTACTGATTATGAGCTATTATAGTTTTTGGGGTGAGGGGGTGTGTTTTAGAAACTTTTCTGATAAATAATATGGTAATACTGTCAGTGTAAGGAACCGGTTGTCTGTAATACAGGTTATCTACAGCCACTGCATAAATAGATTTTTTAAAATCATGAGTAATAACTAGGACCATGTACTTCCTGAAACCATGGCCATAGAGGCTGGATTTTGTAAATCTGATAAACACGCTGGATTTCCTTGTAGTGTTAAATTTCCAGGAACTCCTTGCAAGAAAAAAAATATGCAATTACTAGAAATTTGAACAGCTAGTTGGGGCCCAGTGAAGTGGTTAACGCAGCCTAAATGGAGGTTCAGAAGGTTTCCTGGTAATAACAAAGTAATTGCTTTTTTTTTTTCCTCTCTCTTTTTGTATTTTTTCCTTCTTCAGCCAAATAGGTTGAAGCAGTTTGGCTTGACAGCCAGAGCTTCTGAAGAGAATGTGCCCCCTGAAAGGCCTAGGGTGGCTTTCCAAACTCCAGTGCCTGTCCCTTCAGCCTCTCCGGTGAATGAAGACTTTCACAGGGGCCTGGCCAGCACTCTTGGTGAAATAGCAGCCCCCAGGTGCTTTGCCATCATCTTCATTTTGCATGTTAAATAAGCTTGGTGCTGAGCATCTTATTACTACTGAGTGGGTGCTTGTGTAGAATCATAGAATTGCTTGGGTTGGAAGGGACCTTTCAGATCAAGTCCAACCATCAACCCAACACTGACAAAACCCATCACTAACCCATGTCTCTAAGCACTATGTCTGCCTGTCTTTTGAATACCTCCAGGGATGGTGACTCCACCACTGCCCTGGGCAGCCCATTCCAAGGCTTGACAACCCTTTCAGTGAAGAAATTGTTCCTAATCTCCAACCTGAACCTCCCCTGGTGAAACTTGAGGCTTTTTCCTCTTGTCCTGTCACCTGTTCCTTGGGAGAAGAGACCAACCCTCCCTGGCTACACCCTCCTTTCAGGGAGTTGGAGAGAGTGAGGTGGTCTCCCCTCAGCCTCCTTTTCTCCAGGCTGAACACCCCCAGCTCCCTCAGCCTCTCCTCACAAGACTTGTGCTCCAGACCCCTCACCAGCTCCGTTGCCCTTCTTTGAACACGCTCCAGCACCTCAATGTCCTTGTTGTGAGGGGCCCAAAACTGGGTGCAGTTCTCGAGGCAGGGCCTCACCAGTGCCCAGAACAGTTCACTTCCCTAGTTCTGCTGGCCACGCTGTTCCTGACACAGGCCAGGATGCTGGTGACCTTTGTGGCCACCTGGGCACACTGCTGGCTCATGTTGAGCCAACAGTTGACCAACACGCTGAGGTCCTTTTCTGTGGGGCAGCTCCAGCCGCTCTGTCCCCAGCCTGTAGTGCTGCATGGGCTTGGTGTGACCCAAGTGCAGGACCTGATACTTGCCCTTATTGAACCTCATCCCATTGGCCTCTTCCCATTAATCCATCCCATCCAGATCCTTCTGTAGAGCCTTCCTACGCTCAAGTAGGTCAACACTCCCAGTGTAGGATAAGAGTCATACTATAAAAATGATAACCATGATGGCTGTGGGTGTAATATTGAACCATATGTGAGGGTGCTTGGGGTGCATGCCCAGTGGTGTCCGTATTGTTAGAAGGCTGGTGTGCCATGAGTTTGGCCCCTGTTAATTAAGCCATCTCCCAGGGGTGGGCTCAGGAATGCAGTGTAGGCAAGGAGAGCTGCCACTAGACACAATGTTTGAGACTAAACTGTTTTGGGAGAAAGAAGGAGCTTTAGGCATGTGGCTGAAGCTGGACTGTGCCACTTGCTCTTTGACCAGAGACTAATCCTTGGCTTGGAATAGTGTGGGTTCATCATGTACTACTCCCTAAGGGAAGGTTCATTTCCTACTGAGACTTATTGTAACTTGTTCCTGCACGGCACTAATGAGAGGTCTTGGGCTGAGATAAATCTAGAGTTTTCCTATAGTGAATTCCCTCTTTTTTTTTTTTCCTTTATTCTTTTTTTTTCTTTCTCTTTTCTTTTCTCCTCTCTCTTTTCTCCTCTCTCTTTTCTCCTCTCTCTTTTCTCCTCTCTCTTTTCTCCTCTCTCTTTTCTCCTCTCTCTTTTCTCCTCTCTCTTTTCTCCTCTCTCTTTTCTCCTCTCTCTTTTCTCCTCTCTCTTTTCTCCTCTCTCTTTTCTCCTCTCTCTTTTCTCCTCTCTCTTTTCTCCTCTCTCTTTTCTCCTCTCTCTTTTCTCCTCTCTCTTTTCTCCTCTCTCTTTTCTCCTCTCTCTTTTCTCCTCTCTCTTTTCTCCTCTCTCTTTTCTCCTCTCTCTTTTCTCCTCTCTCTTTTCTCCTCTCTCTTTTCTCCTCTCTCCTCTTTCTTCTCCTCTTTCAGTTGTGCAACAAAACAAAAAATTGTCTTCCTTTTTTTCTTTAAGGCTTGCGCCGATGCCGCCGCCGCCTCCACCACCAGTTTTGACAGACAACTATAGAACACCTTACGATGACGCGTATTACTTTTACGGGGCAAGGAATCCCTTGGATCCCAATCTTGCATATTGTAAGTTGATGATTTTAGTCGGATTGGCTGTAAGAGTGGTTTGGCTCACTGCTTTTAATCTAATTAAATGATGAATGATGTAGAATTAGTTACAGCAACTTAAACCCATTTCTTAGATGTGTGTTGAATGAAAAGTAGCCTTTTTTTTCAATGCTAGTTTTGAATGAAGTAGTTTTCTCCAACCACAACAGGGGCTATGACCTCCAGAAATCTTGTTCATCTCTTGAACAAGCTCTAGTCTAAGCTACTTAGCCATTACTCCTACCAGATAATTTTCTTCATAGTTTTGATAATTAAACATTGTTTTCTAAAATTGCTTTAATCATATTGTAATACATGTTTAGGTGTTGTTACAATTTCAGATATAATTTCAAATATTTTTAAAGGGACTGTATGAAGTAATCAAACGTTTTATTTTAAAAACTCCTTTTTAATCTACCCTTCGACTGCTTCATGATGATTTGAAATTTCTTCCGAAGATCTAATCTAAATTTCCCCTCTTTCAGTTTAAAACCATTACCCCTTGTCATGTGACTCCCCTCCCTGATCCAGAGTCCCTCCCCATCTCTCCTGGAGCCCCTTTAGGGACTGGAAGGGGCTCTAATGTCCCCCTGGAGTCTTCTCTTCTCCAGGCTGAACAACCCCAACTCTCTCAGCCTCTCCTCATAGCAGAGGTGCTCCAGCACTCTTGAGCATCTTCAGGGCCCTCAGAATCACAGAATTGCCTAGGTTGGAAGGGACCTTTAAGATCATCTAGTCCAACAAAAAAACCAAACCAAACCAAAAAACCAACACTAAACCATATTCCTGAGCACCATGTCAACTCATCTTTTGAGTATCTCCTCTGGACTTGTCCAACAGGTCCATGTCCTTCTGTTGGGGGCTCCAGAGCTGGACCCAATACTCCAGGTGCGATCCAAGTTAAAATAAAGGAGGAAAAAAAACCTTACAGTAACTCTTTTACTGGTTGTTTTGAATGAGATTTGTATCCATTGGGGAATTTCAGGAATGCTAGAGATTTAAGAGCAAAATTTTTTAGGGTTTTTCTTTTTGTCAGTGTAAATTTCTCCCTATTTTGAAATGTGATAGTTTACGGTTTGAGAAAGTGGTTTTCTTTTTGTTTGGTTTTTTTAAGTTCCAGGCACCTTTTTTGCCTTTTTTTTGTAATCTTATTTTCAGACCACGGTTTCAACTCTCAGAAGTTTGAGGGGTTTTTGTGGTGTTTTTTTTTGGTGTAGGTTTGGGTTGTTTTGTGTGTTTTATTTTGGTGTTTAGTTGCTTGCTTGTTTTTTTTTTTTTTTTTTTTACCCTTGTATCAATATAAGCCCTAGGTTAAAATGGTTAACAGTTTAGATTATTAAAGAACTTAATACTTAAAATTCACATATGAGAGTTAGGTTGTCTTAAAGCTATTTCTTTTTGTTAGTTCATTGTAGAATAGGTCAGTGGAGACATTTGTCAGTTTTAAAGGGATTTAGTTGAATTTAAGGAATAGATTTATACCTTGGCGTTGTGTTTCTTGCTTTAGGGAGTGTTAAGGATTACTTAAGTTTGTTATAGAAGTTGAGAATCTTGTTTGTAATTCTGCAGTCACAGAGTTTGAGCGGTGAGTTCTGTTCTTTTAAGTAGTGGCAAAAGTTTATTTTTGAGCATTCAAAATAGTAATTTTGTTTGGTTTTTCATCCCTTATGTAGATGGTACCGGTATGATGGCAATGCAACCCACACCTCATCTGGATCCTCCTTTGGGCCCAGCCCCAGTAGAGCCATCTCTGTAAGTAGTATCTGTGTTCATATTCTTTGTTTGTATTTATCTGTATGAATATGCTTTTCGTGTTGGGAGTCTTTTGCTGAAAACGGACATGCCTTTGAATTAAAGTCTTTTAAAGACAACTCTTCAAACTTCTAATTAAGGGTTTCTATCTAAACCGTAATTCAGTCAACTCCTATTTTTATATGGCTTTATGAAAATGTTTGAGATTATAAATTGCCAAGCAATTTTTTTAAAGTTTTGCCCCCTCTGGACCCTGTGATGTTTTCCTTTTATATGTCTGATTTTCTAATTCAGAAGTAGCATTGGACAGAGGAATACAGGAGACAGACAAAGAAGCACAGGAGTATTTTCTAATGAAAACACAAAGCCTTCCAAAGAGGCAACATTATCTTACCAACAAGAATTACAACAGCAGGTACTGAGTAAAAAAGCTTCTGACACTTTCTTCTTTTACTTTTTAACATATAATGTCGTAACTCTAGCACTCTTTCAAACATATTTATTTAGTTTACAAACAAAAAGCTATCTTGACTCTCCCTCCCTTCATCACTTCCTTCCTCCTATTCCTCTGACCCTGCTTTAGCTCATTTTAGCATTTCAGGTGGACAGTAAGCTCTTCAGTTTTTTTGTCAGAGGAAGAGTGAATGTTAAGACTGACAGCAAACAGATCAGTTCCAGGCGTGGAGTTTTTTATAATTATTTTAATAATTATATACTATATTACAAAAATTATATCATATATTGCAGAAAAAAAGGGATTAGTTGTGTTGCTCTGATATTCCTGTTGAAAGACTGCTTTTGAGCATTGTTGCTATAATTATTGGGAATACTCTAATTTCAATGAGTTCTTTGTGATTGTTTGGACAGTAATTTAAAAGCTTCCCTAATGTTTACTTTTAGTATGTTTGTAGGTGGTGTCTCATCTATTTTCAGCTTCCTTTCTGATAGACTAGATAAATTTCTTGTCTCCTGTCTTGTAGTAAACATCCTAGTTCCTTTCTCATTTTATTGGCTTTTTGCTGCTGCATCTTATGGGAGTTTTTATTTATAAAATATATTTGACCATGATAAGACATCATCTCAGAAGAGATTTTGCTAGAACCAGTTCAGTGGCTCTAATATTTTCTTACCTTATTCTTCTTTATGTATTTCTTCAGTATTGCTGTAAAAATATTCTTCTAATTATGGTTGTGCACAGGGATTAAGAAAGGCTGGCAATCAAGGTCAAATTAAGAATAAAATAAACATTTAGGAATAGTGTCTGATATTGCACTTGTGCTTCTCTGAAGACATTTTCTTCCTATAGTCTTAAGAAGTACCTTTTATCTTGTTATGAGAGACTGCACAATTTGACATAAAGGTCTAATAGACGTGGCACGACAGTCTTTCAAGGTTATTATGCTGCTAATTAATGAAAGCAAACAAAACATATTCTTTTTTTTTTTTTGTATAGGCAAACCTGTAAACAGTTGACAGGGCTAGATGGGTCTTGGTGTTGACTCATTATATCCCTTAAGAAATTGTCTGACTCCTTGATAAAGGGCAATGTTTATCTAATGCACAGAAGAAATAAACTTAAGAAAAATACATTAATATATTTCAGCTATGTAAATAGCAGCTTATGTTTTAAAAGCCTTGAAAAGAAGTTGGACTTTTTTAATAGGTATTCTCTTTATAAATGCTACATTAAATTATTAGGAGACTTAGTTGTATAAACGTAAACTGATTTTGAAGAAAAAGAACAAACCATGTGAGCAGTTCTGTGTTCTTTGCGTACATCATAATGTATGCAGAAAACCAATTAATGAGTGGTTATAGAATTGTGTAACATTCTACTAAGGCATTTATTGTTAAGTCTTTATCTCCTGTCATCCCTAGTCTAAGTTGTGGTTAAACACAACGTAGGGTTGACAGAAGCAAGTGCTGTAATATTGTAGAATTTTGCCCGTTTGATTTCCAAGCACTATAAATTTCTGTATCGCAAGATCCAAGGATATGGGGCTTTTGATCTACTGTGAGTGTCTGATGGGAATGTTTCTGGAATTTATAGTCTTATATTGTGTATCTGTATGTTTCTTTGTGATTATGCACATTTTGACAGCAGTAGTCAATGCACTCTCTGCAGTGTAGGCAGTGAAATGTTTGCAATTTGCTTGCTCTGGATGGGGAAAATGGGTAATGATAGCTTGCTCCATTAACTCCTTATTAAAATTATACTTAATGTGATATTTTCATGCAACTGATTCGGGTTTGTTTGGGTTTAGATAAGAGAGAGAGAGGAACGACGCAGAAGAGAGAAAGAGGAGAAGGAACGCTACGAAGCCAAGTTAGAAGCAGAAATGAGGAATTATAACCCCTGGGGAAAAGGTGGTGGTGGTGCTCCCCTCAGAGATGCAAAAGGAAATCTGATAAGTACGTTTGCCAAAATTATGAATGATGATCTTTTTAAGGTTGATGTTTTCTTGCTCTTGCAAAGGTTCTATTCAGATATGTTATACCTTGTTATTCAGGTATGTTAGACCTACACTGGTAGTTCTTTTAAAAAATAGAAGTACTTGTTTCAAGCAGATGCACTCTGGGAATATATTAAGTGAGTAATTATTTTGATTTCAGTAGAATTGTTCAAAGAGCACAAGTTGAACACAATACATCAACTATAAATGAATTCCAAATGCAATAGTAAAGGGAGGAGGAGGAAAACAAGCTGTTAGAATCAGCTGCAATACAAATATGCTAAAGTTTATTGTGAAGACTTTAATTTAGACATTTTCCAGGAACAGGATTTTTTTTATTGTTTTTATTTTTTTAAAGTCACTTCTAAGCTTAGAAAGCTCTACTTGTGACATTGAAAATGGCAGCATATTTGAATAAATATATAAAGCTAAGTGAACTGCTTAAATTTCCCCAAGTAATACTGCTGGTAAATGGCTGTATAAATAGCAGTCACATAGCAGTAATGTTTTTTAAGATTTATTTTTTTTCCAAGTGTTGGTTTAGGCAAGATGGGAATGTAGTGAGCGGGAAGATAGCTATGATGGGGGCAAGTTGTTCATCCACCCCTCCAGTAAATTGGAGATAGATGGAAGATTAAAACTTGAATTCCTGATTCTAGCTCCTACTGAATCCTACAACAATATTTTATCTAAAATAAAAATAGTAGTCACTAGGCACAATTAGATTTGTACATTTCAGAATAAAATTATCAACACTAAGTTCATTTAAGTGCCACTTGTTGAACACTCTCCCACAGTGTATAGAACAGTTTTGGAAATCCCCTTAATGGTATCTCATTTAAGTGAAGTCAAATGGGCTTGAAACTTTTTGCTCTTCCTCCCACCCCCAGGAATTTGAATGCTTCCAATTAATCTGGGAAAAAAAGAGAAAACCTAATGAATTACCCAGAGGAGGTGAAGGGTGGTCTTTGAGACAAGCATTTCTCATACGCATCCAGGGGTATCAGTCAGTTTCCTCTTGGTGAAAGTGTTAGCAGTTATGGTCCAAAATGAATAGAAGTGGTAACTTCTAAAGTGAGTCAGTCTTACAATTTAAAAGCTATTCATTTCTGATGTGAAACAAATTGATTTTCTTGTTATTGGAATATGATGATGAAGTCTGATTAGATTTTTAAAATATCCCTCTCTTTATCTGGTGATAAAATATGAAAATTTTCAAAACATGGAACACTTACTGGATAACAGTTTATATATAAATAATTAGTTTCAGTTTTATGATACCTGAGCAACATATGGCTATATTCACAGTGCAGTTTGAGGGCAGGAGGTAAAGGTTAAATGGTTTTTAAAGATTGTGTGCCTAAATAATAAGTTTAGAAGCTTGTGTTGAGGATCCAAGCTTGTGTTTATATCCCCAGAGCAGATAGACGTGTTCATGCTGCTTAGCTTTAGGCACTGCATTTAAGTCTCTGGCTTCTTTCTCTCTATATATAATGGTGTGAGTATAGTGGGCCAGGGGAACGTGTAGAATCATAGAATTTAGGCTGGAAAATACCTTTAAGATCATCAAATCCCACCATTAAGTTAGCACTGCCAAGTCCACCAGTAAACCATGTCCCTCAGCACCACGTCTATGCTTCTTTTAAATGACTCCAGGGATGGTGACTCAGCCACTTGCCTGTGCAGCCAATTCCAAATCTTAATAACCCTTTCCATGAAGAAATTTTTTCTGATATTCAGTCTACACGTCCCCTGAGACAACTTGATGGTGTTTTCTCTTGTCCTATCACTTGTTACTTGGGAGGAGAAACTGACACCCACCTCTATAAACCCTCCTCTCAGGGAGTTGTAGAGAGCAATAAGGTCTCCCCTCAGCCTCCTTTTCTCCAGGCTGAACGCCCCCAGCTCCCTCAGCTGCTCCTCACAAGACTTGTGCTCCAGCCCCCTCACCAGCTCCATTGCCCTTCTCTGGACCCGCTCCAGCCCCTCAGTGTCCTTTCTTGTCATGAGGGGCCCAAAACTGGACACGGCGTTTGAGGTGGGGCCTCACCAGTGCCCAGTACAGAGGGATGATCCCTTCCCTAGTCCTGCTGGCCACACTGTTCCTGACACAGGCCAGGATGCTGGTGGCCTTCTTGGCTACCTGGGCACACTGCTGGCTCATGTTCTTCTGGTTGTCCACCAACACGCCCAGGTCCTTTTCCACCAGGCAGTTCCAGCCACTCTTTCCCTGTAGCACTGCCTGGGTTTGTTATGATCCAAGTGCAGGACCCGGCACTGAATCAAATAGAGATTCAGTACTTAAAATAACCAATACTAAAGCTAAACGTGTTTTGCAGCTTTAGGGAAATGAAAGAAACACGTGATTATCAATGTGGTCTTGTCAGTCATTTTTGTGTTTGAACTGTTTATCTTCCCATTTCATAGCATTTTTGGGCAGGGGAGAGGGGAGGTGTGCTATGAAGATTCATTGCTGGCAAAAAACCACAAACAAAATAAATCTTTTATTCAGTGAGTTCCTGATGACTAGTATTTCACCTAGAACTTCTATATTCTTGTCTTTGCTTAAATTTTTTGTTCCCATAGTTGGTGTGCCCAGGAAAAGCAGAGTCTGCTCCAAAATCCCTGTATTTTTGAGAATCTATGGTGAACATGCCTTTTATGAGAATAAAATATTATAAACAGTTGTTTCCCCTTTCCTTTAGCGGACTTGAATTTGATGCACAAGCAAAACGAAGATGCATATCATAATCCAGAGGCAAGACTATATGAAGATAAAAGGGCTATTGTGTCTGTTGACCTAAGTTTGGCCTCCCCGAGACCTGAGAACACAGAAGCATCTACAAATAAAATAGCAGGTTTTTAAGAATACTGTATTACAGCTCTAATTATTTATAGGTCTTAGTAATCAAAATTCTCTAGTTTCTTGACTCCTTTCTTGTAGTCCTGTAGTCCTAGTGTTAGTGCTTTCTACCTCTGAAGTTGGTCTCCTGCTTCTTTCCCAAACTTCTTCATTGCTGTCCCTGTGTGCATTGATAATGTGATTTCTTATTTGTCTTGTCAGTTATGATAGATAATAAGTGTGTTAGTGCTGAACAGTCAGGATCAGTACATTAGTTTTCCAAGGTCAACGTTATATTATCAAATCTTCCTAGACATTTGGTTTCCTTTTAAATGATACAGTAAAATACAAGAATATAGTAGGACAGAAGGTGGAACTAAAGCAGGGGGAAGGTCTGCAGATGTATGATGTTACAGGTTAAGATGAAATCAGTACAGTAACTAGGTTAACGAGTTCTAAAAAGTTCTAAAAAGTGACTATTTAAAGGCTGGTGCATCTTTCTCTCACTTCTTGTGTTTTGTGGGACGTCTGCCTGAGAGAAGTGTGGTGCTCCAGACCTGTCCCCAGTTTGGGATGGGCAAGGGTCAGGGCTGGAGATGGTCTCCTCAGGTCACCTTAGGTGCTGCTTTTCTTGCTTCTGTCTGAACTGTTGCACTTCTGTGTAAAAAAATTAAATAAATAAAAATTACATGGTGTATGGGGCATGGATCTACTTCGTAAGATTGCGATTCAGTGTCCTGACCACTGGCTGTAGAATCAGGTTTTTTTTATTCCCTCTGTCTTTCCTCTTGCTCTTTCTCCCTAACATGCTGTATGTTTAACCACGTAGTAGGGAGTGAAAGTGGGCAAGGTCAATAAAGCAATAATGCAGAATAACAAAGAGCCCCCAGGCTGGATCACTTATTTTGGGATCAGAAGATGGTGCAGATCAGCAAGGGGAGCTTCATAGTCTTGCACCTTCCATTTGATCAGTCAGACAGTAGAGTGGCTTTGTGTAGGTTTTGGTAGCTTGGTTTTATAGTGTTTGTTTTTAATTTTTTTTACACTATTCCCTTAAAGAGGAACTTGCAGGATAGTAGCTGGTACACAGTAAGTTCATTCCATGATATGTTCCATATCTGGTTCCATTGCCTGTCTCGTGTCCGTGCCTTTTAAATGGAGTATAAACTTCAGTCTGACTTTCTGCATGGAATATAACTTGAGTGAAGCCAATCCATGCTGAAAGAGCCACTTACAAATGTAGTTATACTTTGGAAGGATTCAAACAGTGATTCCTTGTGAGGAAAAATAATACTGTCCTCAAAGTGTACTCCTTGGTGTGCAAGCACGTGATTCTAAGGCCAGGCTGCAGCAGTAGGTGTGTGCATTCCAATGGGAATAAATGTATGTGTTATTTCACTTTTATCTGACCTGGGTGGTCCATCACTGTGTAGGGAAGAGTCAAGGGGAGACAGGAGAACAGCTACAGCCCAGCTCAGCTCAGTGGAGCTGTGGCTCTTGACCATCCTTGCACCATCCTTTGAAGCAAGGTATGAATGAAGAACGTGCTGTGTCAGGTGAAAAATTAACACAGCTTACTCTTCCTTCTCTTAATTCCTTTCTCCTCTGCTTCCTGTTGGGAATTCTGTTCTGCAAAAGCAGCTCTGTTTGGTATCTGAGTTAATCCTCCTTTCTAGAGCTTTTGGGACTGAGGTGTTGCTTCCAGCACAGCAGAGGAAATTGAACCGAAGGAGACGTGGCACTTCAAAATTCATAGTGTGGAAGATACCTTGCACTGGCAGAATTCAATTTCCTGACTGCTTAGAATTTTATTTGCCAGTTTGGGGCTTCTTTTTTTTTGTAGCATCCGTTGCTATTTTACCTAAGCATTTGTTCTCTTAGGATGTTTTGTTTTTGAAGAGTGAATAAGCCTAAGGAACAGAACTGTGTGTGCTAAGTCAGAGTAATTGCAAGCAGGAAAGTTAGGAGATATAAAATCTTTGCTATGCGAATTAACTTACAGATAACGGGTAGATTGGACAGTAGAATATATGGCTTTTATAGCTGTAGTTTTGTAAAAAGACAGCTGGCTTGGACATTGTTAATTGAGCAGTTAAAACCTGGCAGGATTATAGGCAGACAATATATGAACTTCTAATCACAGTTATTGTTTCCAGCTGTACCCTTGAATTATGGCTGTCATAAACTACCTTTTGAAGCAAATGTCTCAGATTCCTGCTTCTTCACTCTGCCTTGCTGTCTTAAATACTTGCTTTGATCCTTATCTGTAACTCTTTTTTCCCTCCCCTCCCCTCCCTTTCTCCCTCCTTAGGTTTTACATTTGCACAGACCTCTCCTTTTGCTCGAGGGAATGTGTTTGCTGAACCACCATCTCCACAGCATCTTAAACGACAAGAGTCATACAAGAACTTCCTTCGTCTGCAGGTGAATGCACACACCACTTATCGTTTTGTTAAATAAATTTAAAAAAAAGAGAGATTACAGTCAAAGAAAATCATCCCTGCTGACCAAAGACCTTATCCAGTCACAGCCAATTCTGTACATAAGATGTGTACTAATATATATATATATTCTCAGATTTTTGCCTTACATAAAGAATGCTTATAAAACTGATGCTATTAATAATTGGATTCATTAATCTAGATTAAGTCCTTTTTTTTTTTCCCCGGAGTACTGCTCTCTAAGTACAGTACTGAGCTCTCAAACTGTGCATACATAAGTACAAGTGTGCATACATAAAGATGTAAAGAAACAAAGATGTTTGCCCTTGGAAGGCTACGTGATATGAATGCAGGTTCATCAGAATGAAGTAGTGATCAGTGAGACAGTAATAATGTAGTTATTTATTGATGAGTGTATAAAATGTGATTGTTATTCTACTAGTTTCTTATGTTACAAGAATTAAATGTCAATTTAATTAAATATCAATATCAAGGAAGTCCTAGATAATTTAAAAGAGTAACGAATTTCATACAGTAGTTTGATGGGGATCTCTTAAAAAGAAAAGATGAAGGCCTTTTCCATGTACAGTGCTGCCAAAAGGAATAAAGAATGGGCAGACCTTTGACTTCAGTGAGTCAGTGCTGTATCTAAAAACATAATTGTGGAAAGGAAAAACATAATTGCTAGGTCTTCTTTCTTGTTGTGGTTTCCCATCTTCCATTATTTAATCAGTGAAGAGAAGTGTTATTCCAGCACATCCGGCGTAGAGTAAGCTTTAGTAGCATTTGTAATTAGTGTTCTTACTGGAGGGTGGTTCAGTGAACAGTGGCTAAAAAGAAGTAGCAAAATATCAGCCCATTTTAAAGGAATTCTGAGGCTAAAATGTAGGTCTGGCCCTAGAATTAATTCAGTTGCTCCATGTGATCTCTGATTGTGCACGTAGGTACTGCAAAAGTCCATAGAAGATCATGATGGTAAATGTTGTTCATCAGATTATTGCTGGCTATTGGCAATTGAGTACTTCTTTCTCTATTTCTTTAGAAATAATAAATAATAAGTTTTCTTTATTTCTAGATCGAAGAAAAGAGACGTAGGGAAGAAGCAGAGCGAGAAAAGCTTAGAATGGAAGAAGAAAAAGAAGAGAAACGTCTAGCTGAACAGAGGATGAGAATTCAAAAAGCATATGAAGATGAACAAGAAGAGAAAAGGAAGAAAGAGGAGGAGGTGTAGTATTTCCATAACTTGGCTTTTTCCATCCTAAACTAACCCTTTGTAATATCTGTCCTCCAGATTTTTAAGATGAACTGAGGAAGTATCCTGTGAACTGCTCTTTGTTTTTAAATGGGTCTATGTTAGCCATAAGAGAGGTAGAAAATTGTCAGTATTGACTAGTACATTCCTCTCACTCTTTGTTATACTGCCAACTTGGAAATACTGTTAATTCTTCCAAGAAAAATTACATAGCTTTATAATTGACAATGGTGCTCCCCTTTCTGCAGGAAATTGTTTGTGAGGCAAAAAAAAAAAAAAGCTTTGTCAAATCAGTGAATTAAAAAGCTTTTTTTTTTTTTCTTAGTCTCTAAAATCTAGCTGCCATGGAATTATTTGTATTCTGAATGTAGCTATACAGGAAGATTTCTTAAAGCCTTTTTTTGAATTGGCCAGGGTATATCTTTGAGGTAAGAACACTGCTTGTTTTGGAAGAACGCCAAGCGAATCTAATTAGTACTGTTCATGGAGGTAAACTTGTGATTTAATTCAAATCCAAAAGCTTTATTTATCATCAATGGAATGAATTTGCATCATTCAGAATCTCATAAATAATTGTAGGAAAAGGACGCAAGGCCATCAGAGATGGAATAATCCTTCAGTATCCTGTGGGGTTATGAAAGATCAGTTCAGGATGTAGGACTTCAAGATAGAATCATAGAATGGTTAGGGTTGGAAGGGACCTCAAGGATCATCAAGGATCATCTAGTACCAACCCCCCTGCCATGGGCAGGGACACCTCCCACTAGAGCAGGTTGCTCAAGGCCCCATCCAGCCTGGCCTTGAACCCCTCCAGGGATGGGGCATCCACAATTTCCCTGGGCAACCTGTTCCAGTGTCTCACCACCCTCATAGTAAAGAATCATAGAATTGTCTGGGTTGGAAGGGACCTTTCAGATCATATAGTCCAACCATCAACCCAACACTGATAAAAAACCATCACTAACCCATGTCTCTAAGCACTATGTCTACTACCCATCTTTTAAATACCTCCAGGAATGGTGCCTCAACCACTTCCTTGGGCAGCCCATTCCAAGGCTTAATACCCTTTCAGTGTGAAAATTGTTCCCAATATCCATCCTAAACCTCCCCTCGTGAAACTTGAGGCTGTTTCTTCTTGTCCCATGGCCTGTTCCTTGGGAGAAGAGACCGACCCCCCCTGGCTACCCCCTCCTTTCAGGGAGTTGGAGAGAGCGAGAAGGTCTCCCCTCAGCCTCCTTTTCTCCAGGCTGAACACCCCCAGCTCCCTCAGCCGCTCCTCACAAGACTTGTGCTCCAGACCCCTCACCAGCTCCGTTGCCCTTCTCTGGACCTGCTCCAGCACCTCAATGTCTTTCTTGTCATGAGGGCCCCAAAAAAGATTTCTAATACAGAACACTTGGCTTATATTCTAGATCCTCTTCCCTGGTAGGAGCAAGTTAGTTGGATGAGTCTTCTGGATAAGAGCTGGCCTAGTATACAGTAGGAAAGTAACTGCTATCATTGCTAATTAACACAAAACTAAAATAGAGACTTGATGATGATTTTCTGTGTGGTCTTGTGACAGGGTGGTACGTGTTTGCAGTATGTTTTGTCTGAATCTGAATTTTTGGAAGTGACGCCTGCAGTTTAAGCCCTAACTGGCAGCCGTTCTGGAGATACAACCCAGTGTTTACTGAAGTTATTATGAATTGTGCTAAGTGATGTCAGCAGAGCCAGGACTGCAGATGTTTAATATTTGCACGGCGTAGTTTTTAATTTGACTGTTTGAAATCAGCCTAATGAAATATGCTTTTCACTTCGGACTAATCGCTTTGATGTGTAATTTTAACTTCTCGAAGAAAAACAAAGCAAAACTTTAATAATGTTGAGTCTTTTTTATGTACTAATAATGTTTATGTTACAGCGGAGATTGAAAAATAAAGAAATAATTCGATTAGACGAAGAGAGGCAAAAAGAGGCAGAAAAAAGAAGGAAAGAAAGAGAAGAAAAGCAAGATGAACAGCTTAGACAATATTTTGAGAAAGAAAAGATGGAAGAGGAAAAGAAGATGGTATGTATCAGTGACTTTCTAAGATACAAATAATTCTTCCTAATATTTAAAAAGAATTGAATTTTAAGGAAATTGTATGATTTTTCAGACCTCTACCTTGTTCCCCTGTTAGTTTATCAAGCTATGGTACAGTTAGCTCACACACACCCAACAGCTGACTGAAAAATCAGAAATACCACAGTGGAAACTTTTCTTGCCAATCAAATGCACATTAAAAAAATAGTAAAAACAAGATATGTAAGAAAAATCATGCACTCTGTAGTTAATTTTTATATCTACTGTGAATTGCCATGGCCTGCTTTTGCTGACGTCCAAATACAGATAAAAATAAAGTTGTATATTTTAAAGGACTGGAGGACTGTTTATACTTAACAATCATGTTCTTTGTAATTTAATTATTTTTCTTTTGAGCTGGATGATGTAAGAAGTCCATCACGTAGAGTTCTGATGGATGAAATCTAAGTAAATTATAGAACTGTTTTTTCTCTTCTAGAAATTTCTACATGTCATTTCTCTAAAGCCAACAAATACAATGGAATTGTCTACGGGGGAAAAAATGTGTAACTTTACCATAAATTAAAAAACCCTACATTATAGAAAAATGATATATACTTACTATAAATAGAAAATAAAATCACATGAGAGAATTTTTGCCATAATTTTATGCAGTTAAGAGTTGAAAGCAAATTAAATACAAAAATCATTCTGTTAAGATAAGCAAAAGCATTTGTCTGTCAAATGAAAAATATCGACAAAACTCTTCCTTTCCAAAATAACACTTAATTCAGAATCTATAGGACTGTAGTTTTAGTCTTGTGTTCCTCCTGGCAGGTTTCAAGGCAGCCTTCTCCCATCATTCCTGCTCTTCAGAACAAATCAATAAGAAAAGAAGAACGGATTCCCTCTGCTGAGAGCCATGTATCTTACTATGCACAAGTATGATTTTTATAGTCAACTTTTACTGATTTATTTAAGACAGTACAGTGTATGAAATCCTACCAGCTTTTTAATGTTTGCCAGTTATTACTGGAATACCACAAATTACAGTTACAGTAGTGGTTCTGAGATCATTCATTTCTTTCACTTGATTTAATCTTCCCTGGGACAATTTTTTTTAATAAATTTCTCTTATGAAGAGTAGATTAAATAATTGTCTATGATATTTGAATCTCAGGCTCCACTTTTTACTGGATTTTTTTTTTTTTTACCAACAGTCTGGATGAACTGGGCTAAAATTTTTTAAAAAATGAATTTGCCATGAAAATGATAGTCTGCCAAAATGCTTTATAGCACAGTTGCAGAAAATGTTTTAAGTAAGACTTGAAACCTTATTTTAAACTGTCGCTTTCCCTAAATGTTAGGAATGCTGTGGAGGAAGGTTGGTTTATTTACTGTGTCTTTGCAGTGCTTGGTATAGCTTTGTCTAGACCTCTGAATAGCTCGTTATAGGTATTACCATAGTAATTTGGAATTTGCATTTAAGATCAGGTTTAAAAAAACCATAAGCCTTAACAAGCTGTAAGGTTACTATTTGGTCTTCCAGTAGTAGTGGTAGTTAATGTGAATTGGACACAAGTATATTTTTATTTCCTTATTTTATGCCTGCTATATTTTCTTCTTTTGACATAGTAACATTTCATATTCATTATGATCACTAGGATCCTCCACCACCACGGGTTCCTTCTCCACCTGTGCCTGCTAGAAGAAATCAGTTGCGTGCACTTGGTAGGTATTGTCTTGATTTTTATATTTACTTTCTATCGCACCAAAACTGGTCTCTGTTACAGTTCTCTTTCTTGGCTGCGAAGGAGCAGTCTTATAAAGTTTGCATTTCTATGTGGGTGTTCTCTCTGTCTTGATGTTACCAGTGTATTAGTATTGTGTGTCTGAAGTATTACTACAAAATAAAACTGCATTTATTATGTGTCTTCATCAGGAAATTTATTTTTTGTAAAAATTCTGATAATGGAATAGTCTGCACGGGAAGTGCTGGATCTTTCAGTCAGGACAGTGGTGGCCACTGTGACCAGAACATTGCAAAATGGGAGAGTTTTGGATTGGCTGAGTGTAAAGGATTAGACCAACAATGTGTAGAACTCTTAATATGTAACAATTTCTGCTTTCCTTTGTTAATCTGCCTAATCCTCTGCTCCTTCCTCTTGGCTTTCACTGGTAGTTTGAAAATTCAGACATACTGGGAGGATCTTCTTTGCTCTTTATGTGTTGGTCTTCTTGGCAATGTGTGGGTAGAAAGCAGTAATTTCCTTCTGATTCTTTCTTACAAGTATAAAAGAAAGAACATATGGAATGTAGAAGCAAATGATGTCCTACAAACACTAACCCCTAGCAGTCTGTACCTGGATCCATCCTGTGAAGTTATGGCTGTTCCACTGAATGGAAGGCAGAGTGGTTCTTCATGCAGCTATTGGAAATCAATTGACTCAGACCATCTGTCTTGAGAGAAATAAACTGTTTTAACTTGTGGAGGAACGCTGTCCTGACCACAAAAAAACCTAGCTTAGGCCCAAAGTAGGTCTAAAACTCAACATAAGCACATAGTAAAAATAAGTGTTGAAGGCAGAACTCTTGAACACGTAATAGGAGAGTCTGCACTGAGCAGAGATATCCCACTTTTGAGAAGAAGAAAGGTTGTATCCTTGCTGATACCACCTCAGTTCCTGTCATCCTCTGGGATTCTGAGGACCATGTAGATTTGCTATTTTCAAAACAAGTCTATTTACTGGCAGCGTCCACTTGCTGGTATTTCATAGCTTTTCCTGTTTTTTAAAAAAAGAGAAATGTTTCCATTGAAGTTTGGATGCTTTCTGCTGTTCAGGGGATCTGGTCCTTGTTCTCTCAAAATACAGGCTCTGACCTAATTTCTAGTGCATGGGATTCTAGTGTTTATATTATCCTTGCTTTAATTAACAGTTCATCTTTTTTTTTTTTTCACCTTATATTTATGAGGTAGACAGAAAAGTGTCTGTGACATTCTTTATTTTTGCATTATTTGTGTTAAATCCCAGAGGAAAGAAAAAATGTGATAAATGAATTATCGGAGATGAGGAAACAGCTTCGGAGTGAAGAGAGGCGACTGCAGGAGCAGTTGCTCAATGTGGCCAGTGATGATGATGTACCAGTTACACGGTAAGAATTTCATCTTCAGTTTTAAAAGTCAGATTTTGCACAGGAGCTCAAAGCTACTGTGTATTAGTAGCTGGTATTAGTTGGCTAAAATACCTGAGTAAAATAAAAATATAAAGATAGAGCTTGTATATAAAATTTTCTTTTCACACAACATGTGTATGGAGTTTTTCCAAGAATCTTGGAAAAGTGTAGTGTAAGAGTGGCTGTACTGGTAAGACTGGAAGTTGCAATACTCTGTCTTGGAGAGTGGTCCAAAGCAGATGCCTAAGGCAGAATTTTTTCTCATTACCTTTTTTCTTAGGGCATAATTTGTGTCTGTAAACTGCAGTACTACTGCTGATGAATGTGCTTATGAATGGCATAGTGCTGTGGAAATACTTTCTTTCTTAGTGAAAATCATACCCTTTTTATTTAAAAAAAAAAAAAAAAAGATTTGTTTCCAAAATATATTACTTAATATACCAATTAGTTGGAAAAGACTCATCAGATCACCAGTCTTAGTTCAACTCCATAAAGTTATAAGGGTTTTTTTTTTTTATTTTAAGTAGGTTATCCCTTTTTATAACACAGTATGAAGTGTATATATTACTTAATATACCAATTAGTTGGAAAAGACTCATCAGATCACCAGTCTTAGTTCAACTCCATAAAGTTATAAGGGTTTTTTTTTTTTATTTTAAGTAGGTTATCCCTTTTTATAACACAGTATGAAGTGTCATACCTTTCAAATTTATTTTCCTGTTTTGGTAGCTTTATTTAAGGATAAAAATGTGACCTTTATTGGTGTTATATTTCCATACAACTCATATTACAGTGTTAAATTATATTCTGCTTGTTTTATAAACTTTTCAAGTGGGAGGAGAGAGAAGAATCCCAAGGACATCTTTGAGATGGCCAGGCTTCGTCTGCAGGCTCCAGTAAGGCGACCTTCATCAAAGGAGGCACAAGATCCCGTGAATATACAAAATATCTGGGAATTTAATGAACTTAAATACACAGGCAGGTAGATCTTGTTATTGATGAAGGAGGTAGTGAAACGTCTGTTCTTTTCCTCCCCTCTTCCACGCCACCCAGGATTTAAAGACATAAAGAAAAATTCACCTCTTCACAGTGTCCATACACAACATACTGTGTGGACAGCATTTTGTGTGTCCATGTATCTCTGCGTGGCCATTTCTAGAAAAGCACACAATTTATGGCATTGTGGCTGAATTCTCAGTCAGACCCCCCCCTCTAGTCCTTGCTGCTTAAACTTTTCAGGTCTTTGATATTATGATTTTATTACAGAATCACAGAATCACAGAATTGTAGTGGTTGGAAGGGACCTCAGAGATTGAGTCCAACCACAAAAAAAAAAAAAACAAAAAACAAAACCAACCAAAAAACCCCACCAGCACCCACCAGCACCCACCCCCTAAACACACAACAACAACCACCAAACCAAAAACCATCACCCACCCACACAGCACCCCACCACAAACCAGTAATCTTGGGCACTAGAGCATGCCCTGAAGAACCATGTCTACACGTTTCTTAAATACCTCCAGGGATGGTGACTCCACCACCTCCCTGGGCAGCCCATTCCAATGCTGGATAACCCTTTCAGTAAAGAAATGTTTCCTAATATCCAACCTGTGAATTTATTTTTTTTTACCCACCAACAAAATGTGATTCTGTGTAACTTCCTGTTTCTTCTTTACCAGAAAATGTATTTTTTGAGTATAGTAAAATAGTAAAATTATTGCTAAAGTGGCTCATCCTCTTGGCCGTTGTCACCGGTATTTTCAATGCTTTTCACAGCTTTGTAGCTAGTTCTTTAAAAATGTTTTTCAAAAATACTGGTTTAGGGAAAAATTTAAATTTCACATCTTTGCTGTAGATTCTGAAACGCGTATGGGCTTGAGGCACATGTATCCTGATCCTCCAAAAGATGACCAGACTCTAGAGATTCAACAGCAGGCGCTGCTGAGGGAGCAGCAGAAGAAACTTGACAGAATGAGAATGAGGAGAGAAACAGAAGGTAAGGAATGAACAGTCTGAGATAATTTCAATGAATTTTGTTTATTTGTTTTGCATCTGAGAAGAATTAAAAACCACCAGCTCTAGTCTTACTTCCTTCAAGTTCAATGTCAGCAGCGCAGTACAAAAGTGTAAAACACTAGAGTGCTGGTGTGTCTTCACCTTGGTCTCCTTGTAATGGATTACACTTCTTTTATTTTGGAAGTCTTGAGTTGACTGTACCAAAGTTTCAGAAATCCTTATCTGTAAACAAGCTTTGCTTTAAAAACCACATGTAAAATATCATACCTAGTTTGAGGTTCTAGAATGAAATATTGTTTGTATCGCTTGACAGAGATCATCCTAATACAGTAAAATATTAGCATCCTAAACCAGTAAAATATTTTGGCTGCATATGTCTCCTCTGGAGACATTCAAAACCCACTTGGACAAGTTCTTGTGCAACATGCTCCAGGTAGACCTGCTCTGGCAGGGGGTTGGACTAGATGATCTCCAGAGGTCCCTTCCAACCCCATATGATTCTATGATTGCAGAAGCAGTGAAAAATAAACATAATACCCCTTTTTTGTTTCCTGCACTTAACTCCAAATGTAATGTTCATTCAGATAACTTATACGAACAGTCACGAAAGAGCAATATCTCAAATTATTTTAGATGTTATTTAAAGTTATTTAAAAATATCATGACAGTTCCTTTAACCTTTCCAAAAGTTACAGTTGCAACTATACAAATGAACTCGGGTTGAGTGGAAGATCTCAGAAGAGTATTTGTCTCTGTAATTCAGACTGGCCTAAATAAATTTTTGAAGAGAGAATAACTTTATTTCTGTGGTGGGTTAGCCTTGGGTAGCACCCAAGCTCGTGTCCAGCTGCTTGGCTGCTCATGGTGCCACCTTGAGTAATGTGTCCCCCAACTTGAGCGCTGTGTCCAGTTTTGGGCCCCTCACTACAAGAAGGACATCGAGGTGCTGGAGCGGGTCCAGAGAAGGGCAACGGTGCTGGTGAGGGGTCTGGAGCACAAGTCTTGTGAGGAGAGACTGAGGGAACTGGGCATGTTTAGTTTGGAGGAGGCTGGGGGGAGACCTTCTCACTCTCTCCAATTCCCTGAAAGGAGGGTGTAGCCAGGGGGGGTCAGTCTCTTCTCCCAAGTCACGGGCGATGGGACAAGAGGAAACGGCCTCAAGTTGCACCAGGGGAGGTTCAGATTGGAGATTAGGAACAATTTTTACACAGAAAGGGTTATTAAGCATTGGAATGGGCTGTCCAGGGAAGTGGTGGTCACCATCCCTGGAGGTATTTAAAAGCCAGGCAGACATAGTGCTTAGAGACATGGTTAGTGATGGTTTTTGTTAGTGCTGGGTTAATGGATGGACTCAATTATCTGAAAGATCTCTTCCAACCCAGGCAATTCTATGGTTCTGTGGCCCCTCACTCATGCCCTTTGGCGAGATGGGGGAATCAGGAAGAAGAAAGCTCATTGGCTGAGGTACAGACAGGGAGGTCTCTTACAGATTGCTGTCGTCTTGCACTTTTCCATCTGCTCCACCATGGTCTCCTCCAAGAGCTGCAGGGGAATCTCTGCTCTAGCACCTGGAGCACCTCCTCCCCTTCTTTCTCTGGTGTCTGCAAGGCTGTTTCTCACTCTTTTCTCCTCACTCCTGTGCTTCATGTTTGCCCTTTCTTACCTATATTTTTCACAGAGGCACCACAAGCTTGGCTGATATTCTCTGGTGTCTGCAAGGCTGTTTCTCATGATTTTGTCCTCACTCTTGTGCTTCATGTTTGCTCTTTCTTAACTATGTTTTTCACAGAGGCACCACAAGCTTGGCTGATGGGCTCAGCTGTGTCCCGTGGTGGGTCTGTTGTGGTACCGGCTGGGCACGGGGCAGCCCCTGGTCTCTCCTCACAGAGGCCTCCCCCTCGCCAGACACCCACTACAATTTCACATTGCTCCTTAGCCTTTTTTTTTTTTTAAGCCTTAAACATGTGGTACTGGCTGGGCACGAGGCAGCCCCTGGTCTCTTCTCACAGAGGCCTCCCCCTCGCCAGACACCCACTACAATTTCACATTGCTCCTTAGCCTTTTTTTTTTTTTAAGCCTTAAACATGATGTGAAAGTTTGCCATAAAAAGAACCCAAACATATTAAAGGAAAATAGTTACCCCTTTCCACACCGCTTCAGAAAAACTGCCTCTTCTTACCATTGGTCCTTCCTTGGGGCTCGTTTGCGTTGCCCATTAATTAATAGACCCCCATGTGAGTAAAACTGACAGAATTGATCCCAAGATGTGAAGGGTGACAGTCACTTGCAGGGTGTTTGGTTTGGCACCCTGGGGAGTGGTAAAGATGAGTCCTCTTCCATCTTGGGCAGATGTGCTGGTGCTCCAGCAACGTGTGCAAGATTGGTTACGTCTAATACAACATCACGGTGGCAAACGAGCATGTCTGTACCACATTTCCTGTTAATTACAAGCTCTTGAGTGTCATTTCATGTCTAAATGGAAGTTATAGGGTTGTCTTCAGTCTTCCCCTTTGTAAGAATGACTGGAATGGTAAAAATAATTCACCAGCATCAAGTGAGATCCGGGGGGGTTGGGTTTTGTTTTTCTGCCATTACAATATTTTTCAAGAGGCCAGTCTGAGAGAGGTTTCATGTAATGTTGTCTGGAGAGGAACCTCTACCGGGGGGGTTGGGTTTTGTTTTTCTGCCATTACAATATTTTTCAAGAGGCCAGTCTGAGAGAGGTTTCATGTAATGTTGTCTGGAGAGGAACCTCTGCTGGCTTTTTTTTTTTTGCCTTTTTTTTTTTTTTTTTTTTTTTTTAAAGGAAAAGAGCCTATTTTAGGGATATTCCTCAGAATGCTTCTAGTCTTTAACACCTGACTTTTTTTTTTTTTTTTAATTCATTTTAAGGACAAGCAGCCATTTTAGGCATATGCTACTGCTAATTTGATAATGCAGGGTTACGTGCTGACACCCTAAAGAGGCATTTCCTCGGACAATTTAGATTAGTTGGTAGAAAAGCAGCTGATTTTTTTATAAACCATTTTCCACTGATGCTCATAGAGGGTCCTTCAGTTTCTTTTCTCTCTCTCTCTCCCCAACAGCTCCACAACATCATTTAACTTTACAGTCTGTCACCGTGTACTGAGCAAGAGAATTAATTAGTTGCCGTGTATCTCTCTATTTCCAGTTTGTTTTCCTCAGAGACAAGTTTATCATCTTCCGCTCACTGAAAATAGATGAGAGAGGTTTTATTGTCTGATTTACGGCAGAAAGAAAGAGGAATTAAAGCAGTATGGATTTTTGTAGCGTGGGCAAAATGTCATGTTACAGGCTGTAGTGGCAAAGGCTTATCTCTTTTCCCACACTATGTGTAAGTGTTCTTTATGTGCTATATATACTTTTGCCTTGTAAAAGAGAAATACATGGACTAGTAGTGGAACTATATCCTGAGAAAGTAATGAGAAAGTAATGATTTTTTATTTTTTTTTATTGTCCCTATCTCTTGCAGTCTTCTGGATGCTTATTGTTTTGGGGGATAGGAGGGAAAGGTGCAGGAACAGGTTTAATGGTGCAGTGCTGGGCTCTGCTGGGCTGGAGTTGGGCATTAGGAATGGGTTGGTGGCAGTCCAGGAGGAGTGACAGCACCTTGAGTGTAGGTTCACTCCTGGGGCTTTCTGTGGTCTCCTCCTCAGATTATTACTCCCTGACAGAAGCTGAGAGAACAGATTTCTTCAGTTACGAAGATGATGAGGGGACTAGAACATCTTTCTTATGGGGAAATGCTGAGGGACTTGGGTCTTTTTAGTCTGGAGAAGAGAAGAATGAGGGGGGATCTGATCAATACCTATAAATACTGAAAGGGCGGGTGTCAGGAGGATGGGGCCAGTCTCTTTTCAGCGGTGTCTGGTGACAGGACAAGGCAAGGACACAAGTTGGAACATAGGAAGTTCCACCTAAACATGAGGAGGAACTTCTTTCCTGTGAGGGTGGCAGAGCCCTGGCAGAGGCTGCACAGGGAGGTGGTGGAGTCTCCATCTCTGGAGACATTCAAACCCAGCTGGACACGTTCCTGTGGGACCTGCTCTGGGTGACCCTGCTCTGGCAGGGGGTTGGACTGGATGATCTCCAGAGCTCCCTTCCAACCCTTACAGATCTGTGATTCTGTGATGTCATCTGATGGAGTTTATTTTGACACAGCATCGTTCTTGCTAGGCAAATTGGGTGTTAGATGTTCCACCTAGGGGATAACATCATTAGTCTTGGGTATAAATACGACTGTTTAGCTACACAAACATGCCTGTTCCTGGCAAACAGCTGTCTGGAGTATAGAATAAATATTTTTTTGAGTACCCATAAGTTTTAACTGCAAAACTTTTTCAGAATTCAGCACAACTTCGTGCAGTTTTAGCATTTAATGAAGTGTGACTCCATCTTCTTAAAAAAAATTGGTTTTCAATAGCCACAAAAATAGTTACGCTTCCTTTTGCTGGATAACAAATTAGGTTTTGAACAGGATGGGAAACAGTTGTTTTTGAGTAGTGATGAACAATATAGCTCTAGTGTGAAAAGTATGTTTGCTCTTTGTGAGGGGCTGATGGACCCAGCTTTAAGAAGAGCTTGCACATGCTCAATGTTCTTAGAAATAATGTGCTACTGAATTCTGTTTGATTTCTCTGATTCCACTTAAAGTGACATAATGAAACTGGAATAAACATTGGTGTTTTAAAAATATTCAGTAAGATGTGTCTAATTTTAAAGTAATGCATAGTTGTCTTCATTTTTGTAATAGTGCACTGATAAATCTTTTAATATGTTTTAGTATTAACTGGTTTATGTCAATACTATCATTTTGTCCCTTGTCTGTGTGGCTTTTGTTGCTCAAGATGACGGTGCTTCTGGTGGTAACCCACAAACCATGCGACTGGTAAGAATAAAACAAGGGTTTTTTTATTATATTACTTTGCCTTTTTCGAGTGTGAGAAGTAGTGTGTCTTTCACAGATTTGGAGAAAGGAATTACACTAAAGTGTAACACGACAGCAAGCTTACTTCTCTTTTGCCTGTCAGTACATTCTTTACACTTGACGTACAAGTTGTTTATCTTTAGAGATAGTTTGATTCTTGAACTCCTTTCTTTTTATATTCAATATTATTTTAGATATTATTTTATATTCATATGATGTTAGATTGCTGCTGGGGGTGGGAATTAGTAGAAAAAGCCAAGCCAGAAGCAGTTGCTCTGAATTCAGGTGCCTTAAGTGATGCACGTGGCAGTCAGGGATCAGATCCGTTGTCTCAAATAGGACATTTATTTTTGACTTGATGAAAAGAGCAAGATGAAGTGCATTGGAATAAACTGCAATTCTGCACTAACCCAAAGTGCAGAGTAACAGAGTTTGATTCTGTCTCATGAGAATGTGAAACCATACAGAATGGAAGACTCTGCAAGAGCAAAGCCATGAGCCTTGAGGATAATACTGTGACTACGGAAATGAAACATTTTATTTTCTAAAAAAATCACCTTAATGGGTTTTATAGTTGTAATTTGATGCCTAAAATTCTTCTTCAGAGCAATGCTTTGCAGTTAAGAAATTGTTTTCTCTTCTTGTTTCCTCTGATGGTTCCAAGTGCTTTGATTTCAGAGTGGTTTGCAACAGAAATTGTTCCATAGTAGAATTTCTGTCACAAAGGGTTGCAACCATGCAGTGAACTCCAAGTATTGCTCTTAGTGCTTGTTATTACTATGAAGAAATTCATTACTTTCATGCTTTAATATCAAAGATTGTAATGTGGTGAGAGAAGTGAAACACCAGGAGTCATTCCTCATTTGATCAGTATTGCATACAAACCTTATGCTGCTGTTTGCTCAGCAGAAGCTTGGCAATTAATTTACATTAATTACAATTTGGCCCCAGAAGGATATTGAGGTGTCTGAGTTTGCCTGTCTTCTGTTTTGCTTTTGTAGTTCAGGAATGAGTCTGATGAATTCTTGACAAATTCGCTGTTGGAATCGGATAGTGCTTTTATCGGTGAGTTTATACCTCCCTTAACCATGTTATGAGCCTGCAAACATGTCATTAACACCTAAAGTTAATGATGTTGCTCACTTGCCTTATGCCATACCTCCCATGTTATGAGCATGCAAACATGTCATTAACACCTAAAGTTAATGATGTTGCTCACTTGCCTTATGCCACTTCTCATCTTTTTGTGAGAAAGCATCTTTCTGTGCTTGTTGTGCTCTGACTGGGATTTAGCCTTGTTGAAGGATGTTTTTTGACATCTCCCCAGCTTGGGATAAGGGAGAGCTAATATTTGTTCAGCAAACGTGTTACAAAGGTAGAATATGCAATGCTTTCCTATTGTTCTGCAGCAAATAAAATAGTTTATCAGCAATAACAACTTCTAATTATGAGCTATCCGTAGTGAAATATAAAGGCATTGGGCAGCTGGTGATTTGTTTTATTTTCATTCTTTTCTTTTACAAGCATGCTTGACTTGAAGTATGATGATATGGGTATGAAATAGTGATTCATTCTGAATTACAGACTTTTCTGCTGCTTACACATTACTTCATTTCTCATAACTTGCGAAATCATATTTGGAAACATTGTCACTTCTCAGTCATCTGAAAAAGATGATTTTTAGGGTTTTTTATTTAGATTTTTATATAGGGGACCATGTCTCACATTGTCTTATGTCTCTTTATTCAGCCTTTATATGCATGTATGTAAAACTGCTGGTTTGGATGTCTGTTTCCAGTTGCTAGAAATAATAAGCCTAGAACCTATCTTTTTTAAGCCTCTTTTTTAAAAAACCCAACCAGCTCAGGCCTCTACACATCATTTTCCATCGGCAGGCGTTACGGTACCCTGAAATTCTCTTCAATCTTCTATGGGAAATAATCTTACAAGGTTTTATTCTTTGCTGGAGGGGAGATGCAGTAGATTCCTGCAAGTGGTTTTTAATAAAACTAGATAGGTTTCTATATTCCCATGATTTGTATCTCTGGCTTGGGTTAAAAGCAGAATTTTTCATTCTGTTCACGTGCAAGTCCTGATGAGGCTTTTTCATAGAATCATAGAATCATAGAATTGCCCAGGCCGGAAGGGACCTCCAAAGGTCATCTAGTCCGACCCCCCCGCAGTCAGCAAGGACACCCCCAACTAGACCAGGTTGCCCAGGGCCTCGTCGAGCCTCTCCTTGAATATCTCCAGGGATTAAGCCTAGAACCTATCTTTTTTAAGCCTCTTTTTTAAAAAACCCAACCAGCTCAGGTCTCTACACATCATTTTCCATCGGTAGGCGTTACGGTACCCTGAAATTCTCTTCAATCAATCAATAATCTTACAAGGTTTTATTCTTTGCTGGAGGGGAGATGCAGTAGATTCCTGCAAGTGGTTTTTAATAAAACTAGATAGGTTTCTATATTCCCATGATTTGTATCTCTGGTTTGGGTTCAAAGCAGAATTTTTCATTTGAAATGTATTCAAGCTTATTCTGTTGACGTGCAAGTCCTGGTGGGGCTTTTTCAGGCTTGGTCATTGCATTTGGTACCCTGTGGTCTGCAAAACGTTCTTCTTTGGTTTAGGAAATGTATTATTTACAGACCAAATGATGAGGGGATGCTTTAGGGAGAGTCTATCAGTGTAGAATTGGGCCAAATATCCTGTCCCTAACAGCAGCCAGGGTTGGTGTGTGGGGAAGGTCAGCAGGATGGTGTGGATAAAGTTCCACCCTGTGCCTGGTGTGTCTTATCCCCTTTGGTCTGGTCTGAATCCTCCGCCGGCGTCACGGGGCGCTGCTTGGGTTCATTCACCCCTTCCCCAAGGTTCATGACATTTATAGTCCTCTCTCTCCTGTTCCCTCCTCCTTCCCCTCCAGCTGATTCGAGCAGCTTGGTGAGATGATGGAGTTAATTAATGATACCATAGGCACCAACTAAAGCTTTCTTACCCTTGGCGTTATTTGGGCTTTATAAATAGCTATTAAAATTCTGAATATGAATCTGGTGACTTCCATCCCTGAAATGAAAAATAAAAGCTCATTACCTGTGGGCTGCCTTTTCTGTGAATTGTCCCATGGTCTGAGGGTCTTTTGTGATGTATTTTAACAATGTTTTTCATTTCCTAAGAAGAGCATAAACACTCCCCTCTGGCTTTTGGTGGGGTTTTTAGACACGGGTTTAAAATCTAACTCGATTTTGTAATAGATGTCAGCATTACAAATGAATTTGTCTTCATTTCCTAGGGTTCAGAGATTTGAGGCAGGCAGGAATGAAGAGGTTTATCAATTTCTTTTTCCCCTTTTTTTTGTGTCTCTTGAAACCCTGCATCTCATTAGTGTTAATGCAGTTATTTGAAAGCAGGTCTGCGGAGCAGTGTCTGAATGACAGAGGCTTAAAGGAACAGGCAGCATCTTACACAAAACACTAAAGGTGCAAAGAAATTCTTCTGTAGCTTATACTTTGTTCCTGTTGGGATAAAGTCACACAATTAAACAAAGTTTAGTATTCTCAATAATAGCAATATTTTGAATATAATGAAGTTCAACTGATCCTGTAACTACATTTCTGATAAAGGGATCGTTAGCCATATACCACTTCAAAATATGCTTTAATTTTTATTTTTTTTTTTTACTTGAAACATTTGTGATGAGGGCATGAGTACCTTTGGTGAAACTAGGGGAGGGAAAAGAGGAGAGGGGAATAAAATTTTTACTTCTAGGGAAAAAAACCTGGCAATACAAAAGAATTTTTAATAATACCTGTTGCTGTTTCTTTGAACTTCATTGATGCATCAAATTTATTTTTCAAACCTAAGTATTTCAATTTTCAACCAAAATAATTGTTACTTTAAAAATTTCCTTAGAAGATCTTTGACACGTGTGAATAGGATCTAAAATAGTTCAGTAAAATTTGTTTTCAAATTGAATTTATCTAGTTTACTGATTTTTTGTATTAGCAGATTTAAACACTTTATTACATGAAAAAGCTAAGATATAACTAAGGTGTGACTAAGGCATTGACTACATGATCATATATTCTGTGTAACATTATTGTCTCTTTATGTACGTAGTTTATTATAGGATTGTATCATTTTTATGCCTCCAATTTGCCTCGTGCTCGCTCTTGAGCAGAGATACCCTACTCTTTGGAGTCCTCATTGTCTTTAAAGGTCTAGGTGTAAATGACATAAGGTGGGTGATGGATTTGCAGGATATGAAATGTTTCTCTAGATAAGGAATATCTTGAGTCCTATATTGAAATATCTCTTGCCTTTGCTTCAAATTTGTCTGTTCCTGCTGTTGGGATAGCTTGGTCTTTGTCAGCACCTGGGTGTCACCAGCTTCATGCAGGATGTCCTCGCTGGATGTGTTTAAGTCAAGTGCAATGATTCCCTGGATGTTCCTCACTGGAAGAGGTTGCCCAGAGAAGCTGTGGCTGCCCCATCCCTGGAGGGGTTCAAGGCCAGGCTGGATGGGGCTTGGAGCAACCTGGTCTGGTGGGAGGTGTCCCTGCCCAGGGCATGGGAGGGTTGGAGCTCCATGATCTTTAAGGTCCCTTCCAACCCAAACCATTCCATGATTCTAGGACTCTAATACACTGGCTTGTTTCAAAGTGATGAATGTATTGGGGTTTCTCTGGAAATGATTCAAGCTCTGTTTTTGCAGGTGCTAACGGGGAGACATTTCCTCCCTTGGGAGAAGTCAATTTACCACCCCAGCTTCCACCCTCTGCGAGGGAGAGGAGACGGATGAAGCAGAGAGCACTGGAGCGCGCTGTGAGTTTGACAACCAGATTGGCTTCAATATGGAAGGCAGACCAGGCATCTGCTGCCAGGCAGTTCCTGTGTCCCTGGATGATATGGAGAGGGAGGGGGTACATCTCTAGCTAAAAAATGCCCTGTTTTTACCCAAAGGATTTGTGGATTTTCTGCAGGAGGACGTTCCGCTGGAGCAGCCGCCGCAGCTGCAGCCTGAGGGCTTCTCCACACGCTCCAACTTCAGCCTGGACCTCGAGCAGCTGAAAGGCAGGAATGAAGAGCGGTGGCGCAGACTGACTGAGCTCCAGCAGAAGTCCACTCCCTCAGGTACGCTCCGTGCGGTGGAGGTGATGTAGGGAATGCTAACACTAAGTAATGACAATAATTAAAGGCACTGATATTAATAGCCTTCCTGTGGTTGAACAGTGAGCTCAAACATAGGAATTACTTCTGGAGTTCTGTAGCTGGCGCAAGAGGGTCCCCAGCAAACTTCAACACAGCTTGTTGGAGTGAGTTTAGAGGAGGAGGAAGTTCGCTGATGATACCAAACTGGGAGGGGTGGCTGACACCCCGGGGGGCTGTGCTGCCATCCAGAGAGACTTGGACAGGCTGGAGGGCTGGGCAAAGAAGAACCTCATGAGGGTCAACAGGGAAAAGTGTAGGGTCCTGCACCTGGGGAAGAAGAATGTCAGGCACCAATACAGGTTAGGGGTGGACCG
>NW_015090814.1:3210697-3237675 GCF_001431845.1 Calidris pugnax
ACCCTCACAGTAAAGAACCCCCTTCTAATCTCCAATCTAAATCTGTTCCCCTCCAGTTTAAAGCCATTTCCCCTCGTCCTGTCACTACAGGCCTTTCTAAACAGGTTCTCCCCAGCCTTCCTGTAGGCTCCCTTCAGGTACTGGAAGGCTGCTATTAGGTCTCCCTGGAGCCTCCTCTTCTCCAGGCTGAACAACCCAGCTCCCTCAGCCTGTCCTCGTAGCAGAGGTGCTCCATCCCCCTGATCATCCTTGTGGCCCTCCTCTGGACCCTCTCCATCAGGTCCATGTCCTTCTTTTTCAGGCTTGTTCATTAAATTTGGCAATCTGTAGTCTGCAACACGTTCTTCTTCGGTTTAGGAAACTTATTATTTACAGACCAAATGATGAGGGGATGCTTTAGGGAGAGTCTATCAGTGTAGAATTGGGCCAAATATCCTGTCCCTAACAGCAGCCAGGGTTGGTGTGTGGGGAAGGTCAGCAGGATGGTGTGGATAAAGTTCCACCCTGTGCCTGGTGTGTCTTATCCCCTTTGGTCTGGTCTGAATCCTCCGCCGGCGTCACGGGGCGCTGCTTGGGTTCATTCACCCCTTCCCCAAGGTTCATGACATTTATAGTCCTCTCTCTCCTGTTCCCTCCTCCTTCCCCTCCAGCTGATTCGAGCAGCTTGGTGAGATGATGGAGTTAATTAATGATACCATAGGCACCAACTAAAGCTTTCTTACCCTTGGCGTTATTTGGGCTCTATAAATAGCTATTAAAATTCTGAATATGAATCTGGTGACTTCCATCCCTGAAATGAAAATGTGGGCTGTTTTTTCTGTGAATTGTGCTGCTCCCATTGTCTGAGGGTCTTTTGTGATGTATTTTAACAATGTTTTTCATTTCCTAAGAAGAGCATAAACACTCCCCTCTGGCTTTTGGTGGGGTTTTTAGACACGGGTTTAAAATCTAACTCGATTTTGTAATAGATGTCAGCATTACAAATGAATTTGTCTTCATTTCCTAGGGTTCAGAGATTTGAGGCAGGCAGGAATGAAGAGGTTTATCAATTTCTTTTTCCCCTTTTTTTTGTGTCTCTTGAAACCCTGCATCTCATTAGTGTTAATGCAGTTATTTGAAAGCAGGTCTGCGGAGCAGTGTCTGAATGACAGAGGCTTAAAGGAACAGGCAGCATCTTACACAAAACACTAAAGGTGCAAAGAAATTCTTCTGTAGCTTATACTTTGTTCCTGTTGGGATAAAGTCACACAATTAAACAAAGTTTAGTATTCTCAATAATAGCAATATTTTGAATATAATGAAGTTCAACTGATCCTGTAACTACATTTCTGATAAAGGGATCGTTAGCCATATACCACTTCAAAATATGCTTTAATTTTTATTTTTTTTTTTTACTTGAAACATTTGTGATGAGGGCATGAGTACCTTTGGTGAAACTAGGGGAGGGAAAAGAGGAGAGGGGAATAAAATTTTTACTTCTAGGGAAAAAAACCTGGCAATACAAAAGAATTTTTAATAATACCTGTTGCTGTTTCTTTGAACTTCATTGATGCATCAAATTTATTTTTCAAACCTAAGTATTTCAATTTTCAACCAAAATAATTGTTACTTTAAAAATTTCCTTAGAAGATCTTTGACACGTGTGAATAGGATCTAAAATAGTTCAGTAAAATTTGTTTTCAAATTGAATTTATCTAGTTTACTGATTTTTTGTATTAGCAGATTTAAACACTTTATTACATGAAAAAGCTAAGATATAACTAAGGTGTGACTAAGGCATTGACTACATGATCATATATTCTGTGTAACATTATTGTCTCTTTATGTACGTAGTTTATTATAGGATTGTATCATTTTTATGCCTCCAATTTGCCTCGTGCTCGCTCTCGAGCAGAGATACCCTACTCTTTGGAGTCCTCATTGTCTTTAAAGGTCTAGGTGTAAATGACATAAGGTGGGTGATGGATTTGCAGGATATGAAATGTTTCTCTAGATAAGAGATATTTCAATATAGGACTCAAGATATTCCTTGCCTTTGCTTCAAATTTGTCTGTTCCTGCTGTTGGGATAGCTTGGTCTTTTTTCTGCACCTGGGTGTCACCAGCTTCATGCAGGATGTCCTCGCTGGATGTGTTTAAGTCAAGTGCAATGATTCCCTGGATGTTCCTCACTGGAAGAGGTTGCCCAGAGAAGCTGTGGCTGCCCCATCCCTGGAGGGGTTCAAGGCCAGGCTGGATGGGGCTTGGAGCAACCTGGTCTGGTGGGAGGTGTCCCTGCCCAGGGCATGGGAGGGTTGGAGCTCCATGATCTTTAAGGTCCCTTCCAACCCAAACCATTCCATGATTCTAGGACTCTAATACACTGGCTTGTTTCAAAGTGATGAATGTATTGGGGTTTCTCTGGAAATGATTCAAGCTCTGTTTTTGCAGGTGCTAACGGGGAGACATTTCCTGCCTTGGGAGAAGTCAATTTACCACCCCAGCCTCCACCCTCTGCGAGGGAGAGGAGACGGATGAAGCAGAGAGCACTGGAGCGCGCTGTGAGTTTGACAACCAGATTGGCTTCAATAAGGCAGGCAGAGCAGGCATCTGCTGCCGGGCAGTTCCTGTGGTCCCTGGACAATATCAAGAGGGAGGGGGTACATCTCTGGCTATCTGCCCTTTTAAAAAATGCCCTGTTTTCACCCAAAGGATTTGTGGATTTTCTGCAGGAGGACGTTCCGCTGGAGCAGCCGCCACAGCTGCAGCCTGAGGGCTTCTCCACACGCTCCAACTTCAGCCTGGACCTCGAGCAGCTGAAAGGCAGGAATGAAGAGCGGTGGCGCAGACTGACTGAGCTCCAGCAGAAGTCCACTCCCTCAGGTATGCTCCGTGTGGTGGAGGTGATGTAGGGAATGCTAACACTAAGTAATGACAATAATTAAAGGCACTGATATTAATAGCCTTCCTGTGGTTGAACAGTGAGCTCAAACATAGGAATTACTTCTGGAGTTCTGTAGCTGGCGCAAGAGGGTCCCCAGCAAACTTCAACACAGCTTGTTGGAGTGAGTTTAGAGGAGGAGGTGGAAGGCAGACCAGGCATCTGCTGCCAGGCAGTTCCTGTGTCCCTGGATGATATGGAGAGGGAGGGGGTACATCTCTAGCTAAAAAATGCCCTGTTTTTACCCAAAGGATTTGTGGATTTTCTGCAGGAGGACGTTCCGCTGGAGCAGCCGCCACAGCTGCAGCCTGAGGGCTTCTCCACACGCTCCAACTTCAGCCTGGACCTCGAGCAGCTGAAAGGCAGGAATGAAGAGCGGTGGCGCAGACTGACTGAGCTCCAGCAGAAGTCCACTCCCTCAGGTACGCTCCGTGCGGTGGAGGTGATGTAGGGAATGCTAACACTAAGTAATGACAATAATTAAAGGCACTGATATTAATAGCCTTCCTGTGGTTGAACAGTGAGCTCAAACATAGGAATTACTTCTGGAGTTCTGTAGCTGGCGCAAGAGGGTCCCCAGCAAACTTCAACACAGCTTGTTGGAGTGAGTTTAGAGGAGGAGGAAGTTCGCTGATGATACCAAACTGGGAGGGGTGAGGACGTTCCGCTGGAGCAGCCGCCACAGCTGCAGCCTGAGGGCTTCTCCACACGCTCCAACTTCAGCCTGGACCTCGAGCAGCTGAAAGGCAGGAATGAAGAGCGGTGGCGCAGACTGACTGAGCTCCAGCAGAAGTCCACTCCCTCAGGTATGCTCCGTGTGGTGGCGGTGATGTAGGGGATACTAAGTAATTACAATTCCAGGGTCTCACCAGCCTCACAGCAAAGAAAGCTGGAGGCAACTCTCTGGGCAACCTCTTCCAGTGTCTCACCACCCTCACAGCAAAGAATTTCTTCCTGAGATCTCATCTCAATCTCCCCTCTTTCAGTTTAAAACCATTCCCCCTCATCCTATGGCTCCAATCCATGGTAAAGAGTCCCTCCCCATCTCTCCTGGAGCCCCTTTAGGGACTGGAAGGGGCTCTAAGGTCTCCCTGGAGCCTTCTCTTCTCCAGGCTGAACCCCCCCAACTCTCTCAGCCTGTCCCCACAGCAGAGATGCTCTGAGATGTGCTAAGCTTTTGTCCCGTGTAACGCCTGCCCGTTTCTCTCCATCTCTCAGGTGATGACCTCTCCTTAGGAGACACGGATGACCTGCTGAAGCACCCTCCAGCTGACGATGGCCGACGGCCCGGTTCGGTTGAGACGGTTGCGACCGATCCCTGGCTGCGACCGGGCACCTCGGAGACCCTGCGGGGGCTGATGGCAGAGCCCAGGGGCCCGGGGAAGCTCTCGCCCGACAACACGCTGCCCCTTAGCTGGGGGGGCCTCTCCACAGCCCACGGCTGAGGGGCCTTGGGGCAGAGATGGGGCTGTTCCCCACATTCCAGTTCTCCTCCAGGGACCCTCCTCTTCCCTGTGGAGAGCGTGGAGCCCCGTGTTATCCCTCAAACCAGCAATAATAGAGTAAGAGAAGTCACAGCGCAGTGGGGGTGGAGAGCAGGGATGGAGATGGGGTGGCTTCTATTGCAGGAAGCAGAGGAAGAGCTTGGCCTTTCTGCATCACAGTGAGGGTGGAGAGCTGGGATGGAGAGCAGGGGTGGCTTCTGTTGCAGGAAGCAGAGGAAGAGCTTGGCCTTTTTTTTGCACTTTTTATACAAGTTTCAGCCTCGGTGCTGGACTTACCACAAAAACCCTCTGTGTGTGTGTGTGTGTGTGTGTGAATTTGATATTAAATCAAAGTTAATTTTTTTTTGCACTTTTTATACAAGTTTCAGCCTCGGCGCTGGACTTACCACAAAAACCCTCTCTGTGTGTGTGTGTGTGTGTGAATTTGATATTAAATCAAAGTTAATTTTTAGCTTTGTTTATAGCCAGATTGCGAAACTCTCTAGAATGAGAGTAACCCCCCCCCTCCCCCAGCAGAGGTGCACTTTAAGATTTTACTAAAAGAGTTAACTAAGTTGGAGAAAGGCATTTGCTTTGAAAGCTCAGCGAACGGTTTGGTGGAAAAATGACTATTTCTTACGTTCCCAAACCTGTTACGTGCTGGAAATACAGATGCTGATGCGTATATTTAATTTATGGTTCCGATTTAAGAGTTAATAAATTATTTTGTTACTAAAAATGCGAGAGCAGACTTCAGTTTCCTTAATTTATCTTTTGCTTCAGCTCGTGAACAAACTCTAAGGTTAAGATGGTCTTCAGAGAAGCAGGAGAAACACAGGGAGAAGTTGTATAAAAGCTCAGAGCTCCAGCAAGGCGGACGTGTGGGTGAAACAAGATTTTAGGAGTCCAGTGAACTCAACCATCGAGGTGACTCAAGGGGTGAGGATGCGTCTTTCCTTCTCAGCCAGAGGCCAGAGCTTGACCAGCAGGATAAACAAATGATGGAACAGAAACAGCTTGTAAAATATTTTTTTTTTTTACTAAAATGCTGTCCTTCAAGCTTCTGTCCACCTGCCTGGAGGCCACAGCCAGCGGGAGGTAAGTGATGTTGAGAGAGGGATTTCAGCACAGTGTTGGGCTTTGCTTCTCTCTGGGTTTAGCTTCTTCCTTCCCAGAGAGGAGGTGCCAAGTCAGGGTAATTCTTACCTTCAGTTTTTGGCTCATCAGCTCCCAGCCTTATTGTGGTCATCAGCGTGGGTGTGACACCAAGGGCCAGTAACTAATCACAGAATGATGTGGGGTTGGAAGGGACCTCTGGAGATCATCCAGTCCAACCTCCTGCCAGAGCAGGGTCACCCAGAGCAGGTCCCACAGGAACGTGTCCAGGTGGGGTTTGGAATGTCTCCAGAGAAGGAGACTCCACCACCTCTCTGGGCAGCCTCTGCCAGGGCTCTGCCACCCTCACAGGAAAGAAGTTCCTCCTCATGTTTAGATGGAACTTTTTCCTTTTTTTTTGGTTTTCTTTTGGAGCTTACCCTTCTCTTTCACCCCAGAAGAGACACAGAAGAACCCAACAGTGGGGAGACACACCCCAGTCAACCAAAGAGGTTCCCCCCAGTTCCACCCCAGCTTACCCTTCTCTTGCACCCCAAAAGAGCCCAACGGTGGGGAGACACATCCCAGTCAACCAAAGAGGTTCCCCCCAGTTCCACCCCCAGCAGGAGGGGGTTTGGTGCCTTGGAAAAGCCCAGGAAACTGTAAAACAAGTAGCTGTGGATTAGGCCGGGTTTGATTGCACTGATGAAAGAGTTCAAAAACTTTATTGACCTATAACCTGATTAGAATATGCCAGATGAGAACCAAATATTGTACAGAAAGTTGTACAGAATTGTTTGGTTTGTTGTTTGTTGGTTTTTTTTTTTTCTTTACATAGAAAACTTTACATATCTGTACCATATACATTTTTTTTTTTTTTTTGTCCATCTGAAAAAAATTTCTACATCCATTGTAATACAGAATATGCTGGACAATCTCGTCTTTCAACCATCGGAGCACAATTCACAGTATGAATACATCGCCAATAAATTTAACCATCCCCAAAAAACCATGCCAGATTTGTTACTTGAATATATTCAACATTAAATTCTGTACAGAAGAGTGAAATCTACATCAAACAAACAAACAAACAAAAAAACAAAACCCCAAAACAAAACCAAAACAAACAGGTGACAGCAGACACAACCCAGACTTGTTTGCGGTGATTCAAGTTCCAGTCCTTGAAGGATCATCGTTTTCCATGGCTCGTTATATTTAAAAGCCCTAAAACAAGTATATTACAGGTAAGTTAAACGTCAGTCGTGATATTTCTACCTCTGGTCTTGACAAGGCAGCAAAGCCAACCTCGGGGCTACGATGAAACCAAAAGAAAAAAAGAAAAAGAGAAGAAAAAATAAATCACAACTCCCCCCCCCCCCAAAAAAAAAAAAAAAAATGCCTGAAAAAGGGGGGGAGGTGGTAGTGGAAATAAATAATTAATCACCCACCCCCCCCCCCCCCAAAAAAAAAAAAACAAACCCAAACTTCTAGTGCATTTGGTAAACGATGAAGTGTTCTGGGTTTTTTTTTCAGCAAATCAATGAGACAGAAATAAAACAATGGAGGAAGAACTGTATAGTGTTAAAGAGTTTATATTACAGACCTGCATCTCTGTACATTTTTCACAGAAGGATGATTTACCGACGTCTCAGACAGCCTGAGTGTGCAAAAAAATCTTAGAATAAGAATATCGGACATAGTTGCTAAATATCTTCTTTTTTTTTTTTTTCTTTTTTTTTTAACCATGAACAATAATCTCCCGTTTTCTTTTCGCTATAAACATTTTATCCTTCAAAATACAGCTCTCCTGAGTTGTACTTCTCGCAGAAGCTCAAACCTTTACATCTAAGAAGTTCTTTGGGTACAAGGTCATCATCTCCACCACCCTCCACCAAACCTCTGCTGCTGCCGAGGGGGTCAGGGCAGCCCACGCCCACGAGGGGAACTGTGCTAAAAACCGGCTCCCGGCCGGGCAGGAGAAACCCAGAGAGAGAATCCATCAGGAAAAAAAAAGGGACTGGAGCATCACAAGCCTTAATGACAGTTGGGGAGCATCCGTACCGTTAACCCTTGGCCACGCGCCGCCGCACAGAGACACCGTTTTTAGGGATATTCGGAGTGGAGCGGCTCGGCTGCCCCAGCCCCCCCCCGGTGCCATTTCTTCAGCTGAGGAATAGAAACTATACTCCGAAGTCACTGCCCTGCTACTGCTTGCTTATTCCAGGCTCTTGTTCCGCCGGTTGGGATATTTGGAAAACCACCCCGATCCGCAGGAAAAACCTCCGCAGAACGGCTCGAAGTTCGGGAATGAGGTCAAACTGCATAATCTCACACAGGAGGGGGTAGTAGAAGGAGGCGTGAGCCTTGAACTGAGGAGAAAACAGACAGAAGAAACGACTCCATGAGGCAGCGTGTTGCAAGAGAAGGGTTTTAAATACTCTTCCCCCCAGTCAAGGGGAGAAACCACCCAGCGACCAGCAGCAACAGCTTTGTAACCACAGGTTTAAGTGCTACATGTTGTTAAGTGCCAGTTTTAAGTGCTAATTAGTGCTAGAATAAGACTAGGAGCTCGGACAGAGGCTCGTTATCTACACACAGCTCCTGCTCCTGCTTATCCTTCAAGAGGAAGAATTTCCCTCTCATCAGTGAAGTTCTTTTGTTGTAGCTCCCCCTTCATGTTACAGCTCAGTTTTCTTAGAAATAGAAGGAGGTTGTAAGTATGGATTTATCTACTGTGGAGAAGGAGAAGGTGATGGACATGTAGCACTGGAAGCAGAATCACAGAATGATATGGGGTTGGAAGGGACCTCTGGAGATCATCCAGTCCAACCCCCTGCCAAAGCAGGGTCACCCAGAGCAGGTCCCACAGGAACGTGTCCAGGTGGGTTTGAATGTCTCCAGAGAAGGAGACTCCACCACCTCTCTGGGCAGCCTCTGCCAGGGCTCTGCCACCCTCACAGGAAAGAAGTTCCTCCTCATGTTTAGGTGGAACTTCTTATACTCAAGTTTGTGCCCATTTCCTCTTGTCCTGTCCCTGGGCACCACTGAAAAAAGCCCGACCCCATCCTCCTGACACCCACCCTTTCAGTATTTAGAAGCATTGATCACATCCCCCCTCAGTCTTCTCTTCTCCAGACTAACAAGACCCAAGTCCCTCAGCCTCTCCTTATCAGAGAGATGCCCCTCATCATCTCTGTACCCTCTGCTGTTCCCTCTCCAGCAGTTCCCTGTCCTTCTGGAACTGGGAAGCCCAGAACTGGACCCAGTGCTCCAGATGGGGCCTCCCCAGGGCAGAGCAGAGGGGCAGGATGACCTCCCTCCACCTGCTGCTCACACTCTTCCTGATGCCCCCAGGATGCCATTGGCCTTCTTGGCCACAAGGGCCCATTGCTGGCTCATGGGCATCCTGTTGTCCACCAGGACTCCCAGGTCTTTCTCCTCAGAGCTGCTCTCCAGCAGGTCAGTCCCAATCTGTCCTGGTGCAGGGGGTTACTCCTCCCCAGATGCAGCACCCTGCACTTGCCCTTGTTGAATTTCATCAGGGAAACAGAAGTTCCATCAGAGAAACAGGAGTTATTTCTTTGAACAAAGCCACTAATCCTCTTCCTCAGCAGGAGAGGGGCAAAAGCAACTTAACACCCACTTCTACAGCATTTTTAGCATCTTTTAAATTTTCTCAGACAGGTTTTATTTTATCACTCTCTGCACCCTCACTCTGCATCACCGCTGTCGGCGTCTGCCACCTGCAGCTTCAGCCCTTATCAAGGAGTGTCTGCAGAGCAGCAGGGGGTTTTTTAAGTCAAGGATGTAACTGTTTGTGAAGAACCCGTCTGGAACTGCTTCTTCCCTATAAACATTGTCTTCAACACCATCCCCAACAGCTACTCACCCTGTCATCACTTATCTTCAGGACTTTAGTCAAAAATAAGAGTAATAGATTAGTCCAGGCTTCCCGGTGACTTTCGGAGGTGAGAGTGAGGAAGTAACTCAGAGCCTCGCTGCAGACACTGGACAGAAAAGACACAAAAAACAGTAAATAGCAGTTTATTTTGAGCTCTCCGGCAGAGAGCGAGCTCTGGCTTTACAGTTACACTGGTACAGAGCCCTGGTGCAGAACAGCATTGCTTTAGGAAAGCTACTGGAAGCCTAATTGGTAACAGAAAGCAGTGATTTTGCTCAACTCACACCCAAAGTCCTAGGAGTTGGGTGTTAATCCCGCTGACAAACCCCGATGGCACTGTGTGTGTGTGTATTTATTTACAGTGCATCGTCTGCTCCCCGAGAGGCAGTAACACGCGTGTGACACAGTGATGTGCAGACATTAAAAATTAATCTCACGCTGATTAGTTTTCAGCTTTGCTCCCTGATCTATAAAATACTTTCAATGTGTCACTGCCACGGTTTTAGGCCCTCTGTTGCTTCAACAACTTTGTAAACTAAAACCATCCAGGTGCTCCTCATTATTGACAGTAACGAATAACCCAAAAACTTCTGTGTCCCCACAGGCTGCCCGAGCCCAGGGCTTGTTCCTGCAGATGAGAACAAAGAGCAGCAGTTCCCTAAAACACCTGAGGTTACTGAGCGAACAAAAGCAGGGTTCAGGTGATCACAGAATGATGTGGGGTTGGAAGGGACCTCTGGAGATCATCCAGTCCAACCCCCTGCCAAAGCAGGGTCACCCAGAGCAGGTCCCACAGGAACGTGTCCAGGTGGGTTTGAATGTCTCCAGAGAAGGAGACTCCACCACCTCTCTGGGCAGCCTCTGCCAGGGCTCTGCCACCCTCACAGCAAAGAAGTTCCTCCTCATGTTTAGGTGGAACTTCTTATGTTCCAGTTTGTGTCCGTTCCCTCTTGTCCTGTCCCTGGGCACCACTGAAAACAGACTGGTCCCATCCTCCTGACACCCACCCTTTCAGTATTTATAGGTGTTGATCAGATCCCCCCTCAGTCTTCTCTTCTCCAGACTGAACAGACCCAAGTCCCTCAGCCTCTCCTCATCAGAGAGATGCTCCAGGCCCCTCATCATCTTTGTATCCATCTGCTGTCCCCTCTCCAGCAGTTCCCTGTCCTTCTGGAACTGGGGAGCCCAGAACTGGACCCAGTGCTCCAGATGGGGCCTCCCCAGGGCAAGGCAGAGGGGCAGGATCTGTTGCTCTGCTTATTGAAGAAGAGCGGTAACAACCCCCCACCCTCCCACGTGCTCACAAAGAAAGAAGGTGTCAGCTCCAGGCAGTTCACTGCAAACAGAGAAGGTCTGTCCTTTTAAATGAAACTAAACAATTCTTTTTTTACATCAGAATAACATCAAGGGGTTTAGCTGCAGGGGCCTTACTTGAGCAGCCGTTGCTGGACCTCCTCCCAGGCGCTGGTGCGGCTCTCGTCCATGTACATGCGGAACAGGATGCGCAGCCCGCAGGCCAGGCTGCTGGTCTCCTGCTTCAGAAGGTTGGGCTTGGATTTGCCTTTGAAACCTAGAGAAATTCCAAGCACACATTTAGTTGCCTTTTTTTTCCTTCCAGCCCCCCCACTTCTCCTCCTGAGCATCTTCCGCACGTAGACGGGTAGAACCACCACCTCACATCATTCATCTCTCAGGGCATTTAGTACAAGGGGGTCCTGCTGAAGAGTAAACCTGGGCAGATCCACCATAATTGTGTCTGGCACCTGTTTTTATAGAAGCTTCCAAGTAGAAGTGAAACCTGGTGTATGATAAAAGGGCACCTGAACAACAAACTATTTGGTCACAATCGGATCTTTACAGCGTGCACTTCTTTATTGCTTGTTTTTCATAAAAACCTCTACAATACTACTGCTTCCAAAGCTGTCAGGGTGTAATTAAACTCAGTTTGCTAGTGGAGGAGCCATAGGATGAGGGGGAACAGTTTTAAACTGAAAGAGGGGAGATTTAGGTTAGATACTAGAAAGAAATTCTTTGCATGAGGGTGGTGAGACACTGGAAGAGGTTGCCCAGAGAAGCTGTGGCTGCCCCATCCCTGGAGGGGTTCAAGGCCAGGCTGGATGGGGCTTGGAGCAACCTGGTCTGGTGGGAGGTGTCCCTGCCCAGGGCAGGGGGTTGGAACTCAATGACCTTCAAGGTCCTTTCCAACCCAAACCATTCTGTGATTCTATGATCAAGGCACAGACCAGCTTGCTGCATATTCCCAGTATGCATTCACCATTAAAAATATTAGTATTTTTACAATTTAAAATTTAAAAAAATAATATTAATGTTTTTAATTCCTTTGGTGCCAGGAACAGATGAGACACAGCGCTACAGACAGTCCGTGTTCCACCTGTTTCACAAAGTGACATGTATTTCACTTACACACGGGCAGGTAAAACAACCCCCCAACAACTTTTGGGTTTTGTGTCTGCACCTTCCAATCTCGGGACTCACAGCTACAGCCAGGGATCAGCCCGGCAGCCCTCACCCAGGGAAACCTTCAATTTTACAAAATCCTAAATTTAGGGAATTTGCAGCTGCGCAGATGAGGTCTCCTCCCCTTAGGGACTCCAGGGTTGTTCAGTTACAGCCTGATATCCAATCTTACATTCACCATCAAAGTACTTACAACCTATTTTGGGGTGAATTCAAAGGGAAGTAACACATTCTCCCAGAGTATTTCTCCCAGGCGACCGACTCACCCGCTTTCCAGAGAGCAGTTCTTTGTTCGTTGTTTGAATTAAACGCTTTAGCAAATCTGTGAGATTCCAGCAGACAGTCCAGGAGCTTGAAAAGCTGCTGTGACGTCAGGAAACGATACATCCCTTGGTCTTGGGTGTCCACGTGGACATCGAAGTCCACTGCGTCCCTCTGTTAAGAAAAAAAGAAAAAAAAAAGAGATTTTTAAGTAAAATTAAGAATTTTCTTCAGCAAGCTCCTGTGATATCTCAATCCTACCCCCGTTTTCATTTGTATTTCAACTTAAAACTGTATTAAAAGTTTTATCTGCATCCCAGTTATCAAATCCCTTTGAACGATGCATGTTTTAATCTCCACGCTGTGCTGGCCCAGCACAGTAAATGCCATTTAATTCAAGATGTTCCAGGAATTTATGAAACTTTATCCACTGGAGAAGAAAAAGCTGTTAAAAGGAGAGCCACCGATGGGTTGTACTCACTTGTGCTGCTGCCAGATTCTCCGCATCCTCCTTTTTGCTGGTTGCTGGGAAGAAGACAATGTTGTCGATGGTCTGAATGAGTTCCAGTTGCACAACGCATTTGATCAACAGAGCAGCAAATAACTTCTGTTCTGGAAATTCTTTGGAGGAAAGAAAAAGAAAAGTGCTTGTTAACTAAGGAACTGCAATGCTGTTTTTCTTTTTTGAGCTATTTTGGGAATGGCTTAACTTTAATTTATAAACCAAGCCTGGAATCCACCCATGTGAGTTCCTCCTCTAAACCCAGGGCTGATCATCCCATTAACAACTGGCAGGTTTTAAAAAAAAAACAACCTATTTTTTTTTAAAGTCATGTGCCATATATTGGACAAATATTCAACGTTACCTAAAAGCCACCAGAATTAGTGATCTTGTTGTTAAAATCAGAGCAATGGCAAGAAGCAGAGGCTGAGACTGGCCACGGGCAGAGGTGGCTCTGGATGGCACCGATGCCACCGATGCCTGATTGAACTTGTGGCAAGTTCTGACAGCACCAGGTGTGAGCATTTTTAAGCACTGACACATAACTTTACACAAATATCTTAAGGGTTTGACACTTTCTTCAAATCAGCCTAAATACACTTAGTTTTCTTCCAGCTATTGCTTCTGTTGCAGCCTACACAGAAAGAACTTTGCTCTTAAGAAAAAAAATTACTCATCTATGTAGCATTATAAAGGGAGCACTATTTTTAAGATTCTTCTTTGGGTCCAAAGCCTGTGAGTTCACAACTGAACTCTAGATTTTTAAAGCACAGGTCAAAAATGTGAACCCACAAGAGTCCAACAGAACCCCGTCATACCCCATGAAGACAACAATTCAACCCAGGGTTTGACACTTTCTTCAAATCAGCCTAAATACACTTAGTTTTCTTCCAGCTATTGCTTCTGTTGCAGCCTACACAGAAAGAACTTTGCTCTTAAGAAAAAAAATTACTCATCTATGTAGCATTATAAAGGGAGCACTATTTTTAAGATTCTTCTTTGGGTCCAAAGCCTGTGAGTTCACAACTGAACTCTAGATTTTAAAGCACAGGTCAAAAATGAGGACCCACAAGAGTCCAGCAGAACCCTGTCATACCCCATGAAGACAACAATTCAACCCATGTCATTTTCTTCTCATCACGTTTCTAACTGGTTTAGAACTAAAGATATCAAACATCTGCTACATATGACTCGTAACAGATAAAAAATGCCAAATGAGCAGAAAACACGCACTTGCTGTGGGCCTGGTTTTGCTCATTTCTTCACCTCCTGGGGGCCCTGCGCTGGGCTGATACGGGCGTCCATCGGAAGGTCTGGGCTGAATAGAATCGTGAATATCTACTGACTTCTGGGAGATTGTATCCTGAGAAGAAAGCCAAAAAAAAAAAAAATTTAAATAATGAACTTACAGAAAACTTCTGGGAGCTAATTAATAGTGTCGTGCTTCTCATAGCTTAGTTCAATACTGCACTTTTTCACTCCCTTTAGTCATATTTGGATGGTTGGGCTAGATGATCTTAAAGGTCCTCCCAACCTAGGCAATTCTATGATTCTATTTGCTATTAGAGTTCAAGAAAGATACTAAAACCATGACCTACTAAGAAAGAATTGAGAGTGTACAAGGTTTGCTGCAAGGTTCCCATACTGGGAAATGCAGGATCCACCTTGATCCGCAATAAAAACCTCTGATCTTCCATGAGAATTTGCATTTCGAGGTTTGCTGCAAAGTTCAGATACTGGGAAATGCAGGATCCACCTCTGATCTTCCATGAGAATTTGCATTTCTTTTGTAACAGCTGACAATGGGAACGTGCAGCTCTTAAATGGCAAGTCCAAGCAACACGAGGTGTCATCAAACTTTCACCTTTACTTACCTTTACTCCCTTTGAACGTTCTGAATTACAAGCTCCTGCTCATGTGTCTGTAGGTGCCACAGGAATTTACCCCAGTAAAATGATGGAGGAGGAGAATAAATACGTATCAAAAAAGAAAATGCTCTAATTTAAAACCCCTTTGTCAGAATTCTGCAACGTGTTCTGATTCTCCCCGTTGTATCGTGTTCTTTTGTGAGCCAGAACTCAATGCCCTTGGAAGAGGAATTGCTGGGGTTTTGTTCTATCTTTTAATAAACATCTTCCTTCTCCATCAGTTGAATGTAAAGTCTTAAAATCAATGGTAATACCCATTAGTTTCGTTTCAGAAGGCATTCATTTAAAGAGGGAAATGTAATTAATAACAAATTATGTTATAATTAACTGCAAAGCAGTTATATATCTAGTGATTACTGTCCCTTTTTAATAACCCAGTGCTTCTACTGGCATTTGTTGAGGCTACACATTAATTCCCCCCACTGTGTCATTAGAAAGATTTAAATTTAAGCAAAAGAGTTCCTATGAAGAACGACTCAGCTTCTCATCCCAGTAAATAACCAAGGTTTTAATCTCTATTAAGTATAATTTTACTTTTAATAGATATGGCTATAGACAGCAGAGTGCTTCATTGTATTTGAACTACCCGAAGAAAAATTGGAAGGAAATATCTAAAGCCTGCAAAAATTCTATCCTAATGAAAGGATCCAAACTGTATCTCCTTTAACACTATTTATTATACAAGTTCTGTTAATTTTGAAGTTGTAAAGTGTCTTCTTATGCTGAAGACAAAAAAGATTTTTAAGAACCTTGTTAAACTATTTCAAAAAGCCCTTTCAATTGATTCACGATTAAGATATTTAGTGTATTTGCCATTTTTGCACGCTATTATATTTGACATAAATGGATCACAGCTGCAGACAGCGTTGAGATCAAACTTTTTATACATCAAATCACTGCAACTGAGTCAAGAAATAAGCAGCACGTTCAGTCACGTGGATGTAAAGTACCTGTATAATAAAACTGGCCATCACAAGCTCTCACACTCTGCTGTCAGTAAATTATGTCAACGCTCCGTATCAGTGGAGGAAGTCAGTCTCCCCCAGTAAAACTCATTTGGGACCATATCCTCGAAAATTTTTATCAAATACTTCATTATTCTGTAAAGAACTTCATGCAACAATCTTGGAGAACGTCCACAAAGCTCAACCAATCCTCATCAGCAGTGAAGTAGCTGGAGGGCTGCCACTTGTAGGCAAATCCAAATTTTACATCACTTTATTCAATCAGCGCTACGAAATCCGATGGTTATGCGTATTTTCTAAAATAAACACTATAAATACTGATATTTAAGTTGTTATTACCAGAGAAAATTTTGAGGGAATAAAAAAAAAGTCAATCTAACTGATGATCTTTCCACCTCCAGCGCAGTCTCATCACACCAATGTATCAAAGAGAATATTGAGTGAAATGAAAGAAAACCCACGCCCCAGACCAGAAAACAACTCAACCCCGAAATACAGCGTTACAGGGACCTCCCAGACACAGGCTGTGACCTAAAACACACACACAGCCAAAACACAACCTACAGCCAACTTCTAGATGCCAACTTTGCAGCAAACATACTCATACTTCTTTGTCTCAATTAATTCCTTGCTAAATATTGAGTGAAATGAAAGAAAACCCACGCCCCAGACCAGAAAACAACTCAACCCCGAAATACAGCGTTACAGGGACCTCCCAGACACAGGCTGTGACCTAAAACACACACAGGCCACGACCTACAGCCAACTTCTAGATGCCAACTGTGCAGCAAACACACTCATACTTATACTTCTTTGTCTCAATTAATTCCTTGCTATTTTTAAGCGTTAAATAGCACTTTATCTGGAAAAAAAAACTTCTTCAAGTGCATCATAATTGAAAAATGGGTTTAAACTATGTGTACTTTTTACTTAATCTACATCAAACACATTCATACCAAACTCTTGCCAGCTTTTCCAGTATCACTCACCAGTTTTTCTTTGGCATCAGAGGGAGACGTGGAGCCAAACTCCCCACTGACCGGTCGCCAAGTCAGCAGCCTTGAAAACAAAACACCAGTATAAATTTACTGTCTGAAATACAAATCAGGACTGATATTCTAAAAAGTCCACTTTAGTATGGTGGGGGTTTGGTTTGTTTTAATTTTATTTTTAAGCGTTAAATAGCACTTTATCTGGAAAAAAAAACTTCTTCAAGTGCATCATAATTGAAAAATGGGTTTAAACTATGTGTACTTTTTACTTAATCTACATCAAACACATTCATACCAAACTCTTGCCAGCTTTTCCAGTATCACTCACCAGTTTTTCTTTGGCATCAGAGGGAGACGTGGAGCCAAACTCCCCACTGACCGGTCGCCAAGTCAGCAGCCTTGAAAACAAAACACCAGTATAAATTTACTGTCTGAAATACAAATCAGGACTGATATTCTAAAAAGTCCACTTTAGTATGGTGGGGGTTTGGTTTGTTTTAATTTAAATTAATCAAAGCTAAACATAAAAAGGGTCAGACATAGCTACTTCCATAAATTAATAAACTGCTTTCAGTTTTAAGCATATTCTTTCACACTGAAAAATTGAAGTACTGTGTTTTTTGAACTTCAATGTTTCTGCCAAGTGCCTGGGATGGACAAGTGGATTATGTGCAGGTGGATTAGTTTTTCTCAGAAATGCTGGATGTGGCTCTCGGCAGTGCCCTAAGGCCATCAACGGGCCTTGTTCTCTCACACTGTCTGAAGTTTTACGTGGAATAAGGAATGAATCCACCCCAGGACAAATCACAGAATCACAGACCCCTTTAGGTTGGAAGGGTCCTTAAAGATCATGGAGTTCCAACCACCTCCAACACCTCCCACCAGAGCAGGTTGCTCCAAGCCCCATCCAGCCTGGCCTTGAACCCCTCCAGGGATGGGGCAGCCACAGCTTCTCTGGGCAACCTCTTCCAGTGTCTCACCACCCTCACAGCAAAGAATTTCTTCCTAAAATCTCATCTCAATCTCCCCTCTTTCAGTTTAAAACCATTCCCCCTCGTCCTGTCGTTCCAATCCCTGATAAAGGGTCTCTCCCCAGCATGAACATCTGGAGATGTTCTGCATTCAGTGTTTGGGATATATTCCACCATCACGGTTCTATTTCCACTGCTGGTATGAGGTCCCTGACAAAACTCCTGATCTCTTCCCTGCTCATTTCCTGTAGCACGTTGCCGTCTTGAAGATTTTTGCTTAAGCACTAAAAAATATTTCTACATTAATTGTAACTTAGCGAGGCTCTCTGTGCCTGCCAAGAATTGAGGGAAATTGGATTAAATAATCTCAGAGGTCCCATCATCTCTTGTTCTAGCAAACCTACTGCTACAAAGGAAGATTAAGGTTGTCATTGTTAAGATCTCAAACTGTTTAGCCTCCGAATCCCAAGTGAGATCTTTCCCATTGTGTTAAGGATCCTAAATTAACATATCACTGATCTTCACACAACTAAAGACCATACAAATAAGAAGACAAATCAGAGATAAGAAAAGATAAAATCTTGAGGCATGTAATGAGACAACAAGTACAGTAGAACAGAGAATTGAACTGATTCTTAAAAGCTACCAGGACACAAATTGTAGATTATTCTGGATTAGATGTTGTTAGATACAATGTAATTTATTTTGGGCTATAAAGTCTTAAACTTCCATCTGCCAAAGGAGGCGTTGGAATAATGAGCCATTATGAGCCAGTAGAGGCCAGACCAGTGTCCTTTGTGCAAGGAACCAATTCTAACTCGTTAATTTCCTGAGGACAAGAGGGCGTTCACCCTGGCTTTCTCAGCACCATGAAACTTCAGAAAATTTCAAACTAAAAAAAAAAAACAAAAACAGAATAGCAAGTAAATAAAAAGAAGAATCAAAGAAACTACTAAAATGAGCTAAGGAAGCATGGGCTGGATGAGCAAACAATGAGGAGCACTGAAAACAGGCCTGAAGCAGGTGACACCCAGAAGCAGATGCTATGAACTGGCTGACAGACATAGGAGAAGTAATGACACAGCAGTGGACATTAAGACTATCAGATATGAAAGCAAGTTGTGTTCCACCTCAGTGCTGTTAGGGCAGGGGGAAAAAAAACCCTCATACTTGGTATAATGTGATTTTCAGACCTGATTTCTTGTTATTGTGCTCTATGATGTATATGTATAAGCTGTTACTCAGAATAGTAGAGCTTTGTGCCAAGAAACTTCAGAGTTGTAACAGGAAGGGAAAGACAGTTACCAAATAGGCAAGATAATCTTGATAAAGAGATTAGGACTCACAGAAACACATGATGGAAGTTCACCATCAACCACAGAGTCTTAAATCTGTTAAGACTGTTGCGGTATTTCAGCATTTTGTGGAAAAAGCTTCACACATAATTACAAATAGCAAAGTCTGCCTATCAATAACATTCTTCTGTTACAGAAAGAAAATGACCAAAAGAAAATCAGATAGGATTCCTCAAAAAATCCAACATTTTAAAATTAAATCAAGGTACAGTTTTGGGTTGGGTTTTTCTTTTGCTTATCTCCCATGTGCTATTTCTAGTTTTTAACAATTTATCATTTACAACACAAAAGTAGTATATCTAGTATGCCTAGCACCTAATTTCTCATCATGTTCCAAGAAATTCTGCTTCTATTTAGTCCCCACATAACAGCTTTCTGTCCATGCCACCTATTAGACATCTAACAGTTTGAAATTAGGAAGTTATATCTAAACTATTTTACAAATTAGAAATATTAACAGTCGTCTTACGCGTGAGGGATTGTAGTTTTGAAAATATCCAGCATACAAGTGCAAGTCTTATCCCAGATTTCTAGGGTAAACTTTTCACCATTCAGGATGACAACGTTCTCCAAACAGTTTGTACCAGACCGTGCCAGTTGCTCGTTGTCTGGAAAAGACAAAACAGGGCATTTTGTTTATTCACAATCAACACAGCGAAAACGTTCAATATTGTTTAAGAGAAACTGGTTTGGGTCCTACCTTGCTGCACGCACCAGTACAGCTGTGCAAATATATCATCCAACAGAACATCACTAAGAACTTCCAAATACTGTGTGAAGACATCACAGATGGCGTAAAGTGCGTGGTTGCAAGTCGTTGTCATCCACTCAGCTTTCTAGGATGGGAAAAAAAGCTAAATTACAATTTGGTTTGAGGTGAAACTCGGAGGATACACATCCCTGCACCCCTACACATCCCTCTATTTGAATTGTTTTATATGGACGTGCAATTCCTCTTTCCATCTCGAAACCCCCAAAACTTGGGAGTCCCAACTTTTGCTTTGCTAACCAGTAGGTTTTAAAAAAAAAAACAACACAGAAACAGACAAACTGTTCCTGGAGGCCAGATATTTCTTGTTTAGAAAGGCCTGCAGTGACAGGACGAGGGGCAATGGCTTCAAGCTGGAGGGGAACAGATTTAGACTGGAGATGAGGAGAGGGTTCTTCACTGTGAGGGTGGTGGAGCACTGGAACAGGTTGCCCAGGGAGGTGGTTGAGGCCCCTTCCCTGGAGATATTCAAGGAGAGGCTCGACGAGGCCCTGGGCAACCTGGTCTAGTTGGGGGTGTCCCTGCTGACTGCGGGGGGGTTGGACTAGATGGCCTTTGGAGGTCCCTTCCGGCCTGGGCAATTCTATGATTCTATGATTCTATGAAAGGACCAACATGGACTTCCCACCACGAAACACCGAGTTTGACACAAAACTTAGTGTCTAACCCTACCTCAATATTTTAACAACAAGCTAAGTTTTCTGTGTTTCTTCCAAATATTTTCCAGGGAATCAGAATCACAGAATCTTCTAGGTTGGAAGGGACCTCAAAGATCATCTTGTCCAACCGTCAACCTAACTGACAAAAATAGACACCCGCACAACAAACAAGGAGCATCATCACTAAACCATACCTCCCAGCACTACATCAACCCGTCTTTTGAACACCTCCAGGGATGGTGCCTCAACCACCTCCCTGGGCAGCCCATTCCAATGCCTGAGAACCCTTTCAGTGAAAAAATTTTTCCTAATATCCAGCCTGAACCTCCCCTGGGGCAACTTGAGGCCATTTCCTCTTGTCCTGTCGCCTGTGACTTGAGAAAAGAGACCGACTTCCCCTGGATACCCCCTCCTTTCAGGGAGTTGTAGAGAGCAATAAGGTCTCCCCTCAGCCTCCTCTTCTCCAGGCTGAACACCCCCAGCTCCCTCAGCTGCTCCTCGTAAGACTTGTGCTCCAGACCCCTCACCAGCTTTGTTGCCCTTTTAAAGAATTTAGAAAGTGAGACGTGTCCTTCTACAAATAATCAGACAGAGCCTCCCCAACAGTTGACAATTTTGATCAAAGTCCTAATATTAATAATTTACACATAATTTACATTAGCAAGCCCATTTGTCTTCTACTTCCTTGTCAGGACAGTACTTGGTCCTGGTTTGGCAGGTCAAAACCTGTTTGGCTGGTCAAACGGCTGCAGTGAAAGCTCAACGCTGGTTTTTAAGGGTTTTCTTCGGTTTGTGGTTTAGTTTTTGGGGTTTCTTTCCTAGTCATCAACAAGATTTTAACTAGGAGAACTTATTTCCTTTAGTTGTGGCTTCACTGCTGATCACAAGCCTCATTCCATGGAGCGTGTTGAGGTTTAACCTCCTTATTTTGAGGTTTGCCTGACGCGACTTGATAAACTATATTGCTAACCAGGTTTTGTATCAGAACTATGGATCCCATATAAACTTTCTTCCCTCCCTTTTCTCACCTCAGTCTGCTGCTCTGGCAGCTTCATGTTGTCAAATATCCTGAAGACAATCCGAAACAAATCTTGCCACCAGTGCTTTTCGTACGTATGGCCGTAGGTCTTCATGATTTCAAACATTACCGTTAAGCCCCTGGAACGAAGAGAGAACATCACACATGAAGAGTTACAAAAAGACACAACGAGACCAAAGACGTCCAACTGCAACAGCAACAACAAACTCAAATACTGCTGAGAACATTATACGTGGACCTGGTGTGGATCAGTCACACTAGTACACCAAAATGAAGTAGAAAACCAGCTTGGTTAAAAAGCACTTAGAAGTCACAGGCAATAAGCCAGAAATATTTTTGAAAATTGTAGTAATTTCAAATTAAAAGAGGAAAATAACTTCTTTAGAAAGGACCACAAAAATAAAGGAACAAAGATTTCCAGGTAAGAAATATAGAGGTCTAGAAAGGAGTATTTATCTTCACCAGCTATAAAGGGAGTCCACACGCACAGCTCCCATGTAGATGTGTAAATTTAAAACTATTTGCATACAACCTCTCACATTTAGCATCAGAACTGCAACAGAATACACTTTATAAGGGGAAAGCTATACTGAAGGAAAAAAAAAAGCAGGATTTACATGACATCCTGGTACAGCTTTGCTTTTCAACTGTTTCTGCAATCCTCAACCAGTTAATGACCCACAGTATAAAACCAGTTTTAAAATCCTCAAAGTAAGTATGATGGGCAAGAGCCAAGAAGGCAGGTGGGACTGGGGTCAGGAGTTTTAATTAAAACGAGAAGAAGACTCTAAAGGAATTTTGCTGTTGGGAGTCCACTAAAACAAAACCTACTCATTGCATGGACCATTTTACATTTCTTTTAAACAGAGTGACACAAGGTTATTCATCCAAAGTAATTCCATATTTTGGGGAGGAGGGCAGAATTTAATGCATCTTGACCATTTATGGGTTGACCTTCTACATTAAAATGATGTTTATTTGTTTTATGTCAGGAAAGTTGACTTTCACATTTTACTGTGTTTAAACTGCCTCCATCGCATCTGACTGGAAGTTGAGTTGAGGTGTTTTAAATAGTTTGCAGGTTCCATAACAAATGGAAAACAGTCACTATATTTTAATTTTCTTAAGCTTTAATTTATTTTCAAATGAACTATTTAAATAGTTCTTATCTTTGTGACTTCATGGCTACTCATCCTAAACAGGCACTATTTGGATATTTCACAAAATGTAATACTTATCTATTTAACATAATGCAATCACAACCACGTAACTTCATTATTTATAATGGAAAATAGAAATTTCATATGTAAAGAACAGAGACTTAATTTCTACATCCCAGCATCTATTTAAATGGTGTTTTTAAAAAGTCTGGTGTTCCCAAAGCGGTATCGCCTCAATTAAATGCGCAAGTCATTTCCAGATGATGTTATGTTTACTAATAAATTTGTTTGTGTTTTAAAAGTGCAAAGTAAGCCTTTTAAAATTTGAATTACAAATACTGATTGTTACCTGGTTCTTACATCTAATTTGCATCTATTGATGATACAGGACAACTCAAAGAGAATGGGGAACCATCCTCGTACCCACACTCTGTCCTCGGGAGCTACATTCATGTCATCACTTGTGTATTCCTTGAACGCCTTTAAAAGAAAACAGGGGGTTATACAGAGTTGTAAAAGTAAGTTTTTTCAAAATAAAACACAGTTTGGACCGTAAATAACAATCTCTGCTGTATGAGGCAGAGGCATCATCTGCCTGATGCCTCAGGTGAGCTGGCAATCAAAATAACAACACTGAGAAGGTGAAATGTTTTTCAAAGTAATGCTCAGGATATTATGAAAAATAAACTGAAAAATAAATGAGATGTTACATTGAAGCATCACTTTTTGCTTGCAGTTGAGTCTGAGTCTCTGAATCACTTAAGCACTGTCTGTGTGGATCTACCACAACCTTTTGAATACATCAAGCCTTTTTGCTGATGCTGTTACCAGTTCTTCACACAGCAGAGAGCAGCTCCTGAGATAGGGTGATTTCCAGCAGCTCTCAGGAGCTGAACTGGGCAGATGGGGATGGGTGGTGGGGAATAAAAGAAAAAAAATAAACAAATTGCTGATACTTTCAAAGCCTGCGGCATTTTATACCCCTCTTGCTTCTGAGCAAAGTATTTTTCTCATTAATGCCTGAAACTTGAAGGGAAGCCAATCAGCTTAGCGCCAGGATTTTTTTTTTCCTGTATAAAAGCCCTATTGATTAAAGCAGTTACAATGTAATTAATACAGACTGTACCTGAGGTCTATCAGACACGTATTTTGCACAGTGGCGAATGAGGCGGATGGCTTCCATACTGGTATCCGGGAACGCTGCATTGCAGGCAAACTCAGACAAGCACTTTACAGCATCCTGGAAAGAATCTATGGTTGCTGGGAAGTGTTTTTCAAACACGATTGCTGGGAGAAAAAGGGTGAAAAGAAGAAGAAGAAAAAAGAAAAAAAAGTGTCATGCTTTAAAATCTATTAATTCTAATATGAAGCGATCATAACAGAAGTCACGACGGACTGGTTCATTGATTGGTGCTGTCAAGTGCTGGAGTAGCAATAAAAACTCAACCAAATGAATGCTCAATCAAAGAACATTCTAAAGGACGTTTTATTTTGACAGTAAATAACTGTCTAAAAAACCGAAGTAGCATCTAGTCTAAAGGAGAGAAATTTAACAGTTGAGCAAGAAGAGAGAAACAGGCTTAATGCTTAACACCAGTCTGTGTGATCAGAACAAGAGGGCTACGTAAAGCATGGGGTTACATCTACCAAAGGACCTCCCTCAGCGGGCTTAATACCAGTCTGTGGGATCAGAGCTCAAGAGGGCTACATAAAGCATGGGTTACATCTACCAAAGGACCTCCCTCAGCAATATGGTCCTGCTGCCTTGATTTTAAATTGTCAATCAATATTATTCATCAATGTTGAAAAAGTTCTAGGCATGTGCAGAGGTTGAAACAGAATAAAGAGATTTCTTACGGCACTGAAAGCCTGAGATCTAGATTAGAATGGGAAGAAGGGAGGAAAAGAAAATATAAAAATATCATAGTGCCACCTAGCTCAGCACTTTGTCCTAAACAGGGACATAGACAAGCACAATTCAGAAACAAGGAAAAAGATGAGCAAACAACACAATAGTAAAATGACTAATTGTTTTTCTTTTCTTCTGGGGAGGGAAAAAAAAATAAATTCTTCACTTAAAATGAAAATGTACCCATTCAGTAAAATTACCTAAGGCTTGACTTGCTTTACTATGGAATGCTACAAGACTTTTATTTTTATTTTAAAAAGGCAGAAAGGAAGACATAACTGTAATCTTTTTCAATTATTTTTGTTAAGTATTTTCCCAGAGGATTGGTTGAAAAGTGTAAAACTCTGGTTCTGAAGCAGATGGGGGCTTTACTGGGCTGGTGGTAGAGATAAAGGAAACTTCTCAAGTCTTTGGTGACCTCTGAATATGGTCAATACTCTAACTGTAATCTTTTTCAATTATTTTTGTTAAGTATTTTCCCAGAGGATTGGTTGAAAAGTGTAAAACTCTGGTTGTAAAGCAGGAAGGGGTTTTACTGGGCAGACAGTAGAGATAAAGGAAACTTCTCAAGTCTCTGGAGTCACACACACTTTGGTGACCTCTGAATATGGTCAATACTCACTGACGATGTGTCCCGTGGTCTGGAAGGCGAGCTCCACGATGCTCTCGTCCTGAAGATAACTGTAATCTTTTTGAATTATTTTCATTAAGTATTTTCCCAGAGGATTGGTTGAAAAGTGTAAAACTCTGGTTCTGAAGCAGATGGGGGCTTTACTGGGCTGGTGGTAGAGATAAAGGAAACTTCTCAAGTCTTTGGTGACCTCTGAATATGGTCAATACTCACTGACAATGTGTCCCGTGGTCTGGAAGGCGAGCTCCACGATGCTCTCATCCTGATCCGAGGCTGCCAGGTGAAAGACTGAAAAGATGTTTTTCCAGCCAGAACGAATGTTGGCAGCCTGGGAATTCACCATCTGGGCAATACACCGGACAACCATGTCCCGAATGGTAGGGGACCTAAATTAAGATAACAAACAGTAATTGGTTAAACCAAATTACATAATCAGTTAGAATAGCATAATTCTCCAGCAACTGATTTTACAAAAGCCATCTCTAACATGAAATGCAAAAGTTGGTGCTTACAATTCCTTCATTCACTTCATTTTATGTTATTACCTGTTTCTCTTCATGATATGTTCAAACGGTCTTAGGAAATCCTTCTGGAATCGAAAATTAGCAAGTTCTCCTTTTTCTAAGAACTTCATTGATAATTGCCTTAAGGAGTCTACTGCAAAAATAGCTACATCTTCGTTGGGATTGCAGCCAACCTGAGAAAGAGGAACAGAAATGAGTAGTAAGCTTGCATCAGAATTCTTACAGATTCAGCCCAAGTTGCCTTTATTTTTGCTAACGGAGAATTAAGCAGTACTGAAAAATTAACAAAATTAACCCGTAGCCAATTCCCTAAACCACATTGTTAATGAAGTTCAATAATCCCTAACCAATTCCAGCTACCTTCTACATTATATATCATAGAATCGTCTAGGTTGGAAGAGACCCTTGGGATCATGAGTCCAACCATCTCCCCTACTCTACCAAGTCCTCCCCTACACCACGTCCCTTAGCACTGCATCTAAACGGCCCTTAAACACAGCCAGGGATGGTGACTCCACCCCCTCCCTGGGCAGCCTGTTCCAATGCCCGACCACTCTTTCGGTGAAAAATTCCTTCCTAATGTTCAATCTAAACCCACCCTGTTGGAGCTTGAAGCCATTCCCTCTCGTTCTGTCACTAATTACCTGTGAGAAGAGACCAGCACCAACCTCTCTACAGTGTCCTTTCAAGTAGTTGTAGAGAGTGATGAGGTCTCCCCTCAGCCTCTTCCTCATATCCTAGCATTTAAAACTTTCTAAAACTAAGCAAGCTGCCCAGAAAGATTTCAACAAGCTGTATTAAAAAGGCATGTCAGACATTCACCGTATAAATAGTCCATTTAGACTTGGAACAGAAAACAATGTCTTATCCCAAGCTTCACAGATCACCCCCAAAATTTTAAACACAGAACTAAAGGCAGCCAGTTCTAGATGCAGATAATGAGAAATAACTTTAGGTGTACTCCTGCTTTTACATTTATTATATTGTGTCTCTCTGCCTTCTCTTTACAATGTTTGTGGTGTTTTGAGCTACTGATACAGAAGGACAGAAAAACCAACACAAATCAGATGAGCACGTGATTTTCCAACAAATCTCTAAATTTATTTGTATCAATAATGCAAGGATAAGGCAAGGCGTATGCAGTATGATAATTTCATTAAGAGGGATACCTTATTAAAATGATCTCCAATAACTTCCCAGATTCTAGACCACTGTAGCCTTATCCGGCCCATGTTGTAGTAAGAAATCTCTACGATCTTCTGCAGGCTGAACATCCGGGGGTGGGTGGCAGAGAGCAGCTCATCCATGGACACAGCACAAAGCCAGCGCACGAAATCCACTGTTAAACGAGCACAGATTTCAATGCAATATTTTAAGGCAAAGTTGCTTTGTAGGTTAAAGAAAAGAAAAAAAAAAAAAAAAAAAAAAAAACACAA
>NW_015090814.1:3255723-3338129 GCF_001431845.1 Calidris pugnax
ATTTTTATTTTTATTTTTATTTTTATTTTTATTTTTATTTTAAAAAGGCAGAAAGGAAGACATAACTGTAATCTTTTTCAATTATTTTTGTTAAGTATTTTCCCAGAGGATTGGTTGAAAAGTGTAAAACTCTGGTTGTAAAGCAGGAAGGGGTTTTACTGGGCAGACAGTAGAGATAAAGGAAACTTCTCAAGTCTCTGGAGTCACACACACTTTGGTGACCTCTGAATATGGTCAATACTCACTGACGATGTGTCCCGTGGTCTGGAAGGCGAGCTCCACGATGCTCTCGTCCTGATCCGAGGCTGCCAGGTGAAAGACTGAAAAGATGTTTTTCCAGCCAGAACGAATGTTGGCAGCCTGGGAATTCACCATCTGGGCAATACACCTGACAACCATGTCCCGAATAGTAGGGGACCTAAATTAAGATAACAAACAGTAATTGTTTAAACCAAATTACATAATCAGTTAGAATAGCATAATTCTCCAGCAACTGATTTTACAAAAGCCATCTCTAACATGAAATGCAAAAGTTGGTGCTTACAATTCCTTCATTCACTTCATTTTATGTTATTACCTGTTTCTCTTCATGATATGTTCAAACGGTCTTAGGAAATCCTTCTGGAATCGAAAATTAGCAAGTTCTCCTTTTTCTAAGAACTTCATTGATAATTGCCTTAAGGAGTCTACTGCAAAAATAGCTACATCTTCGTTGGGATTGCAGCCAACCTGAGAAAGAGGAACAGAAATGAGTAGTAAGCTTGCATCAGAATTCTTACAGATTCAGCCCAAGTTGCCTTTATTTTTGCTAATGGAGAAGTAAGCAGTACTGAAAAATTAACATAATTAAACAGTAGCCAATCCACTAAACCACATTGTTAATGAAGTTCAATAATCCCTAACCAATTCCAGCTACCTTCTACATTATATATCATAGAATCGTCTAGGTTGGAAGAGACCCTTGGGATCATCGAGTCCAACCATCTACCCTACTCTACAAAGTCCTCCCCTACACCATGTCCCTCAGCACTGCATCTAAACGGCCCTTAAACACAGCCAGGGATGGTGACTCCACCCCCTCCCTGGGCAGCCTGTTCCAATGCCCGACCACTCTTTCGGTGAAAAATTCCTTCCTAATGTTCAATCTAAACCTACCCTGTTGGAGCTTGAAGCCATTCCCTCTCGTTCTGTCACTAATTACCTGTGAGAAGAGACCAGCACCAACCTCTCTACAGTGTCCTTTCAAGTAGTTGTAGAGAGTGATGAGGTCTCCCCTCAGCCTCTTCCTCATATCCTAGCATTTAAAACTTTCTAAAACTAAGCAAGCTGCCCAGAAAGATTTCAACAAGCTGTATTAAAAAGGCATGTCAGACATTCACCGTATAAATAGTCCATTTAGACTTGGAACAGAAAACAATGTCTTATCCCAAGCTTCACAGATCACCCCCAAAATTTTAAACACAGAACTAAAGGCAGCCAGTTCTAGATGCAGATAATGAGAAATAACTTTAGGTGTACTCCTGCTTTTACATTTATTATATTGTGTCTCTCTGCCTTCTCTTTACAATGTTTGTGGTGTTTTGAGCTACTGATACAGAAGGACAGAAAAACCAACACAATTCAGATGAGCACGTGATTTTCCAACAAATCTCTAAATGTATTTGTGTCAATAATGCAAGGATAAGGCAAGGAGTATGGAGTATAATAACTTCATTAAGAGGGATACCTTATTAAAATGATCTCCAATAACTTCCCAGATTCTAGACCACTGTAGCCTTATCCGGCCCATGTTGTAGTAAGAAATCTCTACGATCTTCTGCAGGCTGAACATCCGGGGGTGGGTGGCAGAGAGCAGCTCATCCATGGACACAGCACAAAGCCAGCGCACGAAATCCACTGTTAAACGAGCACAGATTTCAATGCAATATTTTAAGGCAAAGTTGCTTTGTAGGTTAAAGAAAAGAAAAAAAAAAAAAACCGATAGCGTTTCCATCCAACCTTGTAGATCCCGTAAATATTCTGTAAAGTGCAGTTTAAGATATTGTTATAATTTTGTAAAAAAGTATCTATTAAACAGGTATTCAAGATTTAAAAAAAAATACAGACACACCCCCTGACTACTTTTATTTACTAAAAAACTATTAGTATTTGTGGAAAAACCAGAGAATCATAGAATCGTCTAGGTTGGAAGGGAGCTTAAACATCATCTAGTCCAACCATCAACCTAACTCTGACCAAAAAAAACTAAATAAGAAATAAGCAATATAAAAATCACTAAACCATACTCCTGAGGACTGTGTCTACCCATCTTTTGAACGCCTCCAGGGATGGTGCCTCAACCACTTCCCTGGGCCTATTCCAATGCTGGATAGCCCCTTCCGTGTAAAAATTAAAATAAATAAAACAAAATTAAATACCTTCCGTGAAGAAATTAAAATAAATAAAACAAAATTAAATACTGAGCTTTGAAAAGAAAATCAGAAATATTTCAATTATTTCTAATATTTAAAAATAAGGTTAAGGTTTAAAAATAAGGTCAACCAGGAGGTTGGGAGGTGGGCATAGTTTCTAATACTATTCACTCATTGATAGTGACTGATGAATAATATCAATATACTCAATCACAGCAACGCTTGTAAACCTTCAAAATGATACCCTTTTGTGCTGGCCTATTTTAAAAAGTGTTAAGAAAACGATGTTTTCTGACTTCTTCTGTGCTGAGAGAGCAAGATCCATCAGACACTCCAGTCTGACCAGTACTTTACCATACAAATAGGGGATGTTTATGGTATGTATCATGCCTGATCAAACCCAGTTATGATAAGTATGATTCATAGAAAGGAAGACTGGAATAATAATTTTGGTAAATTCAGACAACATCTACGTAACCTAGAGGAAATCAGGGAGCCAGTAATCACATTGAGGAGAAAAAGGGGTCTGTCAGTAATGCTCCCTGTCCTAAGGCAAAATGAGATTTGCCATATGTTACTATATATAGTCAATCTAGATCCACCGGACCGTACAGCAGCCTTCATTCTGCAACTCTCCTGGCATAATTTTACATCAGTAAAAAGGCTTCCTGCCCAATCTTTGCTCTGTTCCCTCTTGCAAAAAACACTTCTGCTCCATAAAAAAGGAAAAAAACCCACAAAACCTAAAAGCATTTTTAATACGGTAATATTTACGTAGGTTTTTTTTTTTTTTCCAAATAGAGGTGAACTAATAACATCCCATTATTAGCACAGGGTATTTAAATATTGCTTAAAAAGCTTGAGGTGGCAACAGCAAATGTAATACAATACCTGTCTACAGCAACGACAACACTTTGGGAGCTGGTTTCACCAATGGATTCCTGGATACTTGCAATCTGCTTCCAATCCACGTTCCCACCAACTGCAGGAAAGAAAAGTTGAAAAATGGGTAAGAGAAAACACAGAAAGCACCAGGAAGAAAATGGAAGAGAGATCGTGCCACTCCCAGTATAATTATTTTTAATTAATCTCCCTTGCAGGAGCAGGGCATCTCAGTGGATAGCTGCATGTTGGTCCTATTTCTCCATATTCTCTATCCATATATAAACTGTATTAGTCCCAGAAAACTGTCCACTTTTGGAACAATTGTATGAATAAATACAAGTGAAAAAAAAATAAAACAAAAGCACAAGAACCACCAAAAAAGCACAAGCTTAAAGCTACTTCTCAAGTACAGCAAAATTATCACCTAACAAGAGTGAGACAAAAAATCTGTAAATAAAAATAGCAATATTTATTTTGGAGGCTAGAAAGTATAACCCACACCTGAGAAAGCTCATGTAAAGAAAATTTCTGTAAACAAAGTTCTGAAATTTCTAAATCTAATCTCTAAAAGTCCCCTCTACCCCCAAACAAAAAAAAAACCAAAACAACAACAACAGGAATCTTGCAACCATTCTGGGTAATTGCACCTAACCTGTATTTAGGGTTTTTAAGTATGACTCCGAGTCCTGTTGTGCTCTACACGTGGCTGGAGATGACTGGCTGTCACATCCAGACAAACTAACCCATCAGAAGTATTTTTCAGGGCATTTATGGAGTAACCTTTCCATACGTACATGCATATAAACATAACTTTGTACTAGTGTTTCAGAAACTTATAATACTGTTGGGTTTGATCAAGACTTCTCTTGTAAATACAAAACCTGGCAGTAGCAATTAGGTTGAATCTTGGTAATGTGTCAGGAAGGACATGGACCTGGTGGAACGGGACCAGAGGAGGCCATGAAGATGCTCAGAGGGCTGGAACCCCTCTGCTTTGAGGACAGGCTGAGAGAGTTGGGGGGGTTCAGCCTGGAGAAGAAAAGGCTCCAGGGAGACCTCAGAGCCCCTTCCAGTCCCTAAAGGGGCTCCAGGAGAGATGGGGAGGGACTCTGGATCAGGGAGGGGAGCCATAGGACGAGGGGAAGGGTTATAAACTGAAAGTGGGGTGATTGAGATGAGATCTCAGGAAGAAATTCTTTGCTGTGAGGGTGGTGAAACACTGGAAGAGGTTGCCCAGAGAAGCTGTGGCTGCCCCATCCCTGGAGGGGTTCAAGGCCAGGCTGGAGGGGGCTTGGAGCAACCTGGTCTGGTGGGAGGGGTCCCTGCCCAGGGCAGGGGGATGGAACTGGATGATCTTGAAGGTCCCTTCCAACCCAAACCATTCTATGATTCTGTCTTCTAACAGCCCCTAAAATGCATGAAAACCAAACTCCTTGGAATTAGGCATTTTCCTACAAGACTGAAGTGATATTATTAAAAAAATGGTGAAGTTTCCACATGTGCACTGTAACAAGCATTCCAGAAATACAATTCAAATAGAAACATTTTATGCATTTGGGCACAGACTATTTTCCTTCGAAACGTAGTTGACCGAGGGGAAAAAAGTCTTTATGAGCTGGATTTACACCAAGAACTAGCGAATATGATTTAGAGACACCTGACTGCAGTTTACATTCTTGAGCTATTAGGACTTAAACATTTTTAAAGGCCAGTCACTTCAGCGTGGAGAAACTGCCAGCATTTGGAAATAGCGAAGTTGGATGGGTCATCAGGGAACACTAAACTGGAGGAGGCACATTAGAAGGGCAGGCAGAAGCTCAGTGTATGAGACGTTGGCAGAGACATTAATTTCCAGGCCTAAGGTTTCCCTTCAGCAGCTCTTGGCACGGGGGAGGGAGCACAGAGAGGCAGGGAAAGGGGAGCCAAAGGAAAGAAAAGGAATGACTCCAGAATCAGAAAAAATCTCTGAACAGAACACAAAGCCAGTTGAGGGTTAAGATCAGGGAAACCGGTAAAATAATTGTCACTTCCCCCCCCAACTTGTTACATGAAAGATTGAGGGAACACAAAGCTTTTGCAAGGCTGTGGGTGAAGTTGTTCAAAAGGCAGGAGATGCTGAGCATCATAATAAAATTGAAATTTCCACTAGTCAAATGGAGTTTTATAACCTCCTTGATGCTCCTATAGCTTCCTAATACCCTACACCTGCAGGTATTTAACTCTGTTCCTATTAAAAAAAATAATCAACCTTTTAAAGATAACTTAAGGTTATACTGATACACAATTCAGGAGGACGGAAAAGCACATCTCTTTTAGATGATTAGGGTGATTTAGATGAGATCTCAGGAAGAAATTCTTTGCTGTGAGGGTGGTGAGGCACTGGAAGAGGTTGCCCGGAGAAGCTCAGGAGGACAGAAAAGCACATCTCATTTAGATGATTAGGGTGATTTAGATTAGATCTCAGGAAGAAATTCTTTCCTGTGAGGGTGGTGGAAGAGGTTGCTCAGAGAAGCTGTGGCTGCCCCATCCCTGGAGGGGTTCAGGCCAGGCTGGATGGGGCTTGGAGCAACCTGGTCTGGTGGGAGGTGTCCCTGCCCAGGGCAGGGGGTTGGAACTGGATGATCTTTAAGGTCCCTTCAGACCCAAACCATTCTATGACTCTATGATTTATGGAGTAAATTTTGGTTCTCGGGCCAACTGAGAAAAGGCACTTCCTTAGTACAGAAGTAACCAAAAGAGGAGGAAACAGAACTGCAGAATTTAAGCTAAATTCATCTCCCACTTGCTTTGAATACTGCATATTTCTCACAAAGTTTCGTAACAGAATGCAATTGCAGAATTTAAGCTAAACTCATCTCCCACTTGATTTAAATACTGCATATTTCTCGCAAAGTTTCATAACAGAATGTTTAACCTACACAGGCAGCTATATTTTAAAATAAATGAATAATGTCTCATTTTCTTTTTCTTCCCCACTCTCCCATCGAACTGCAGAATTTAAGCTAAATTCATCTCCCACTTGCTTTGAATACTGCATATTTCTCACAAAGTTTCGTAACAGAATGTTTAACCTACACATACTGTATTTTATCTGTTTGGTAAAATACTTGATGGACTAACATTGCACTATTATTAAATCTGGCCATACCATCAGCAACCCATTCTTACTCAGGCAGCTATATTTTAAAAGAAATGAATAATGTATCATTTTCTTTTTCTTCCCCACTCTCCCATCCTAGCAACAATACTTAAACAATACTTAATAACAGCAATAACTTAATAATACTTAACAGAGCCAACCAAATATTCCAGAAATAGGAACAGGTCTACTGAAATCTCAAGACAGTTTCACAAGGACTACTTCATGGTCTCTTCTCCAAACCTCACAATCGACAATAACGAAAACAAAGGACAAGCTGTAGCATTTGTGTGAACAAAGCCAGTTAAATGAAATACTTCGTATTTGCATTACTTACCCAGTCCCAGCCCTGCAAATTCATCGGGTGCCTGGTCTTTTGTTCCAGTGAAAGAACCTTCCCTGCCACGCACTGTCCCTGAGATGTAGCGAGGTTTTACTCCAGTTCCTATTAACTGTGCCAGTTCAAGTTGACTGATGCATTTCAGAATCTATGCCAGAGAATAAAGAAGTCGTTTATCAACAAAAAGCAGCTTGAAATAGTCAAAGTAAATAAATAAACAAACATCTTAAGGCATATTTTTTGAAGAAAAAAATTCTAAACACTCAAGGTCAAACAAGTATTTCTGTTCTCCTGTCTAAAATGAATATGAATTTAAATACTATTGGATTAGTCTCACAATTTTATTTCTCACTTGGACATTTTGCTACTTTGGTTGCATAATTTATGTACAAAAGTATATACTTGGCACTTCCCTAAAAGCCACTGCATTTATGCACAAACAAGCACATAACTGTGTTAGAAATCACTACACGCGCTTTCTTACAGTTTAAGTACAAATGACTCTTGTACCTCATGCCAGGAATTTCCTAAATAGTTTCCATCTGTATGAGCCACCGTGATGAGAGTTTTAATTGTGTCGATATTCTTCTGCTTCATTTCAGTAATACCAGAACTCACTGTAAGTAACGTAAATCTTGCCAACGCTTGGACATAGGCATCTCTTTCCAGCTATAAAGGGGAGAAAGTAAGATAAATTGTCTTGTAAGTACTTTCTCAGCTTCTTGTTCTTAGTACATACAACCTGTGTGATTCCAACAACTGTATCATTTAACCTTATTCTTCCTAGAACTGCATTTCCAAAGCATTCTACATTGAGAAAATAACTCATGTTCTTCTATAGGAGACTGTGGGATAAAATCAGGTGCCCTCTGTTCAGGAACATGAAGGGTAATGTCTGACAGCACAGAAAACATAGGCTGTTCTCAGCTTTCTGGATTTGGCCTTTTTGGGATGCTTTTTTGGGAAACAGGACACTGTTTCAGAAGAAATGTGGCTTCAAAGGTAAACTTTTAATACTCCTGTACTATAGACCTGGACCTACTCTGAAAACATTGCTTTAGCAGACTCTCTCAAGTTGTAGGACATTTTTGGCAATGGAATCTAAATAGCATACCTAAAAGGCATGTTTTGCCAATTCTACAAAGCTGCTCAAAACATATTTGATTTAATCTTTGCCATTTGGAGCATCTCAGCAACTTGTGAGGCGAGACTGTCATCGGTGGGTAAAGAGCAAGTGACCTATAATGTAGCCAGATTAAATCAGTCTTACAAAAAAGCATGTTCCACTTGTAGGAACCTGATTTTTATGTATAGGGTATCTATAAACACCAAAGGAAACTTCTCAAATCTCATATGAACTGATCACAGCAGTAAAAAGGTGATCACAGGTGAGCCCATCAGTGCATTTTACTCTCCTGTGATGTGTGATCTGAAGGCCATAAAGGAAAACGGCTGCACATCAGAGAAACAAATGACAACTGTGAAATATATTTAACTGTTTGGATGTTTAAGACCATTTTCAAATTAAAAAAATAATCATTGAGCACCTAATGAAACTAAATATAAAATATTTCCAAAAAATCCAAGGAAAAATGTCTGTTTAATGGAGAAAACACAAATGCCACAACAGTGGGCAGCGACAGAAGGGATGGATTCTCACAGAGACACACAGCATGGCTCTCATGTTCAAACCCAACTACCACCACTGGCAAAGGCACAGCAAATGCTGTGTAAGCACAGAAAAATGGAAATTTCATGGAAAGAGTACTAAGCAAAGAAGCTTTAGAGTCTACAGACTACACATCTCCTGTAAAAGGAGAATTTCGCTCCCGCCGTCTCTCTCTGTTCCATACAGATATTCCCCCTCTGCCCCTTTTTCTCAGCCATCAAAGTAGGAGAAAGAAAACTAAACAATGAGCCTTGTCCCAGATACTTAAAGACAAAAGCCAGACTGTGACAGTCTAAGATTAAAAGCATCAATAACTAAAACTAGAATCTTTAATTGCGGTTTTAGAGGTGAACATGCATAGCTTAAACTATATTGTGTACTTTAAGAATCTTCTTAAAACTAAAAGCCTCCAGCTCCTGCTATTATCTCTCAAGGTGTGGAAACAGATCTTAATTGTTCTTAGACACCAATCTTAATTTCTGAATCTTTATTCAATGAGATAGGAAAGTTGTTGGCACCAGTTAAGCACGAGAGGAAAAACCTGCTTCCCACAGAGAAGATCCCTGAGTCAGCTCAGGCACAGATTTGCCAGTCTCCTTCAAACCACCAGAGCTATCTGCAGTCAGACAAGGCTGCCACCTCATCAGGACCTCGTGCAATGGAATCATCCCACAATGTACTCAAATCATCAACAAACCAGTCTTGTTTTTAATGGTATCAGCCAAACAGAATTCCCACAGGAAACCAAGAAGAAATATCACTTCTATTGAAAACAAAAAAATCAAGCGTGTAATTTTCAGCAAATGAGAAGTGGTTTTGAAACGTTCAATCAGGTTTGTCCCAAGCCAATGGAAGGGAATCTTAGAGCAAAGGTGTCCTTGCTCTCCCCACCCAAGGCACACCACTGAGGGACTGGGAGTAACCTCTGCAGCTGGTGACACTGATATTTGTACCACTTCCACTTTCCCAGCTTGGAAACAAAAATAACAGGAATGTGAATTTCACTGAGCAGCTGCAGGCTCCAGGGAAGCCTTTGGTAACCAAATTTAAGTCTGTTCAGTTCAGTGTGGGGGAAAATGAAGTGGAAAGACAGAGGAAGAAAACCTTACATGATCTCAAATGGGCTTTTTTAAGGAGCTATATCAGAGATCCCAATGTGCCTTTCCACGTTAGTGATAAAAAGTTATCTAATTTGCTAAATACAAGGTGCAAGGGGAGAGAGAAGCAAAGCATTCACTGTCATATCAGTTCAATAGTTTTTACTTAAAGTCAGTCTTAGAAAGTTGTTGGGTTTTTTGAGTGTTGGGGTTTTTTGTTGGTTTTTTTTTTTTTAAAATGTTTTCTATGTACATGTGAAATAATGCAATATCAAACATATGCCTGTTGCTTGCCCCTCTCTTCAGCTACCTTTAATGGACTTAGAGCAGACCAGTACTCCATTTGTTAACTAATAAGTCTACAATAACATAATAGTATGTTCACTACTGATGATTTTAAAATGGAAAAAAAAATAAATGAAAAATTACCCTCTGGAGCCAGAGAGTCTGGAATCCTTGGCATTGTGCTTAATGCAAGATACAGTCGTGCATTACATCAGGAATGACATTTCCAGTGCCATAACTGTTAAAATGGTACCCAATTCTAGAAGTCTCAGATTAGTATAATCTCTCTGAACTTGAGACCAATATTTAAAAAGCACAGTTCACAGAGATACTATTTTACTTACAAAACAGGACAGAAAGACTCATTCTATAAAACATCACAACAAAGCCAAACAGTTTTGTAACAAAGCTAGAAAATACTTTGATATAAAAGCAATCAGCTTGTGGGGAAACAAAAATTCAGTACATAGGAATGGCAGCACTTACCACAAAACACTGGGAAAAATAAAGGTGACTATTTAAAGCACTTCCAGTCAAATATAAGATGAAGTAGTAATTGCAGAAGCGGGCAACCCCGAGGTATTGCGGTGCAGAGCTTCAGCAACAAGGACTCTTAGAGCCCCCCTAACATTTTGCTAGTAAATAGATCTAAATATTGTCTCAATCTTAATTTTTTACCTGAATGTTGAAAATGCAGGCAATCCTGATCGCACATCGTATACCCTCCAAACAAAGAGAGGCAACTTCTGTGTCATCGCAGTCCTGTAGACCCACACTGAATGCAGCCAGAAAAGGAGTCCATGCCAACTGGAATGTATGCAAAATAAAAGTTATATTCGTGACCTTAGTACTTGAAGGGAATGTTATAAGTCTCAACATCTTGCTGAAGTGTAAATTCCATCCTTAACTCACATCACTAACCATAAGGTTGCCTTTTTCCAAAAAGAAAATGGAATAGAATAGACATTAGGCATGGAACAGGAGAGAAATAATGTATATTGTATGACACTCCCCCCAGATGCACTGTCCTTGTCCCTCAGCAACCAACACACAACCATCTTGAGATAGCTGGAAAAAAAAACACACCCCAAAGTTACATCCACTAGATGTCTATTGCAGTTTTGGTATTCCTGAGATAACCTTTACCTTTGCACAGTGAGAAATAAAGATAGAGTCAATAGTTATTGCAAGAACCAACAGAGTGTATAATAAATAGACTCCTTTATGATGAAAAGTAAATACTTAGATAAGACAAGTTTGTACTGGTAACACCAGAAGGGGAAAATAAAAAGGGTAGGGTAAAGTAGGGTAGCAAACTTTATTAATTCCACTAAAATTACAGTAAGACAACAGTAAGAGACAGAACATGACTCTTTCCTTGATCTCTCTGCTCGTAATTTTGTAGCCTTTTTGTATCTAAGCCACTGCTGATGTTTCCCATTCCTCTTGCCTTAGGTGGGACTGACAGTATCATACGCTCGACTGAAAGTTATTGCAGGAGTCTACATGGTCCTGCCTTTGTGGATGAGGCTCCTTCTCCCACAGGCATGAAAAACAATCAGAAGATGCCATAACTACACATGGTTATGGAGAAGAAACCCCAGGGCACCTAGAACGACTTCAGAAATAATCTTACCTGAAATTACCCCCAATGAAATACAAAGTCAATGGGCACAGCAGGGAGCAACAGATTTCACAGTTTCATATCAGAGCTTTGGTTTCATTTAAGCCAGGAATTCCAAAAGCACTACCTCAGGAAAGCGTTCAACACTTGTACACACCAAACCATAACTCTGGGATGGTACCAAAGGCATCGGATGAATTCCTACATCTAGGACTACCTTTATAGGTCCCTTCTAACTCGAACTATGCCGTGACTCTACGTCCCAGAAGTGGATGTTTTATTCCTTTCCCTTCTAATTTTTCATTCCCATTGAAACCAAAACTAATTTTAAGTATGACAAAACCAAAATACTTGTATTGACTACACTTCTATACCTGAAATAAAAATCCTATGATTTCAAGTTATTCACTACTCTTTATACTTTTGTCCCCTCAACATACTCCTCGTAACTCCTCCCTCGTAACTAGACACTGCTTCTATCAGCACAGAAACTTTTCAAATCCTGGGGTAAATCACAGAATGATCTGGGGTTGGAAAGGCCCTCTGGAGATCACCTAGTCCACCCCCCTGCCAGAGCAGGGTCACCCAGAGCAGGTTGCACAGGAACATGTCCAGGGGGAGTTTTAATGTCTCCAGAGAAGGAGACTCCACCACCTCTCTGGGCAGCCTCTTCCAGGGCTCTGCCACCCTCACAGGAAAGAAGTTCCTCCTCAAGGTTAGGTAGAACTTCCTATGTGCAAGTTTGTGCCCATTACCTCCTGTCCTGTCACTGGGCACCACTGAAAAAAGCCTGGCCCCATCCTCCTGACACCCACCCTTTCAGTATTTATAGGCATTGATCACATTCCCCCTCAGTCTTTTCTAGACTAAGAAGACCCAAGTCCCTCAGCCTCTCCTCGTAAGGGAGATGCTCCTCATCATCTTTGTAGCCTCTGCTGTCCCCTCTCCAGCAGTTCCCTGTCCTTCTTGAACCAGGGAGCCCAGAACTGGACCCAGTGCTCCAGATGGGGCCTCCCCAAGTCACAGTAAAGGGCCAGGATGACCTCCCTCCACCTGCTGGCCACACTCTTCTTGATGCACCCCTGGATGCCACTGGCCTTCTTGCCCAAATGAAACTGTATTAGAAGCATCAAAATCCCTTCTTTAGTATTTTCTTTAATATTTTCAGCAAATCCTGTCAGCCAGTATTTTATATTAAGAAACTATGTGATATTCTAGGTAAATATCTAAACATATATCTTACCTTAAACATGGGTCTCACATGCTCCAGGTGCGTTGCACTAGTAAAAGGTGCCTGGACATGGCTCACTGCCTCCATAAGAGCTTTAGCTGTTTTAGCCATTTGTTCCATTTCCAAATTATATAGAAGTCTTCTCTGCTTTTCACTAGCAACACCTGTAAACAAAGTTTTTACTCTTATTTGTGCATCTTTAGCAGTGGTGTCATATATTGTTACATGGTGTCATATAACAGTTTTAATTTTTCATTAAGTGCCATACACAGATGCATATTTTGCATTATCTTGACTTTCTTATCTTTACCACACCAGCAAGGTATTTCTTTTACAATATAGATAAAATTTACCTTAAGGTAAACTTATATATGAAATGTAACCTAATTTTAAACCTTTATAGAATTTTAAGGTTTCTACCATAAATAGTTCTTCTCCAGCATCTCAACCTACAGCATAAAAACCACATCCACTTAGCTAAATTCACAGTGAACAGAAGTTTCACAGCAATCCATCAGCACAGAAAATAACAAGAAAAGTAAGTGGACATCCTTTTTCTAAAGGAGAACTACCTTAATCCCCTTTTCATTTCAGTAATGGAACCTCCATCTCATCAAGAAAGTGAAACCCAAGTAGAATGTAAGGATCAGCTTTAAAACATTATGTTAATTGAACAAATATTGAAAGTGAGGGATTCTTTTTTCAGATGCAAATTTCCTGTAAGCAATCTGTTCATAAGGCTGGCCTGGGACTTTAAAGTATACAAATTTGACTACATGGGCAAAAAGTGTTTCTTAAAGTTCTCTGTAGAAAAGCAAGAATGAATTGTGGTATTTGAGAGAGATAATTAATTTCAAGAGTGCATAAATTAGGGCTCCACAAACCAAATAATGCAAATTTTTTGAAGATGACAGAGTGGTTATTGCAGGAAAACACAGGAGTTGACTTAGAAATAGAATGAAAAACTACTGTGTTTGTTCTGCACTATGTCTATCGGCACCACTGTTACTTTGTAAAGCCTCAAATGTATTTCCCGGTGTTACTGTTCAACAGCAAAACCTGCCCTCTCCATGGTCAATACACCAAATACCAGGAATTCAGATGGAAAGGGAAGTGAAAATATGCAGTTGCATTTAACACAGACTTGAATGTAGCATCATCCTTTTTGGATATGAAATTAGAAGTTAGGACTTACTCTGAGTTAAGTAAGTGGTGCTCGCTTCATTCATCTCTCATTTTAAAAAAAAGGAGATAACTTCATGAAACTGAAAAGTCAAGACTTTGAAGAAAGCTAATACTGCAACTACTTACTTTGTTTACTGGATTTTGTGGGTATTGTTAGTTCTTTTGTTTCTTTCATTGAAATCTTCTTGCCAGCTATTTCATTATAGATAGCAGACAAATATTCTTCAGGGAGATCTTTACTGTCATTGATACCTCTGTTCATTTTAATATACTGTTCTTTTGTCATTTTATTCTTAACCTGAAACCCAGAAAGGAGCTGTTAGTATCAACACATGAGGCAAGTTCATAGCAGTTACAACACTGCCTATAAAGCAGCCAAACAGATGAAAAGTTACCATCAGGGTCAAATCTGATGACTCAGAAGACATTAGGTATCCAACACATGCAAGACTACACTGTCAAATCCACAAAATAACACAAGACCACGTGGACAGGACAGCACTCATGAACATTCAGTAGGATCCGCAGATCAATTAGACATATATTATCAAAAAATTGGTTTATCTTGTCATACACACCAAGCTATTTTAAACATAGTCCCATAATCCCATAATCTCATAAGAGTTCAAGACTCCAGATTTTGCTTGAATGAATGATGATGGCTAATCACTGCAACCTTGAATATTACGCACTGCAGAAGTGAGCAGTATTTATCAAAATAAAGCTGCATTATTTTCTTCAAACAAACTGAAATCAGCAGCAGATTTGTGTTAAAAAAATCAATGGGTAAATCATTACAGAAGTTCTAGCTTTGACTGTAGGTTAGATCCCTACTGTGAGTACCATAATGGGAAAGCAAATCCACATAATTCCTACTCAACACAGAGTAGGGAAATGATACCTTAGAGGAAGGTCTAAAAAAAACAGTTTAAAAACCTCCATATCCATGAAACACAATACTTTAAAGATGCACAAACTTAAGCGACCATATTTCTTATACACTAATTGGTGTTAAACTGAACCTCAAGCTTTTACAAACACATTGTCACAAACTCCAAAAAGTCAGTGTCTATGGATTACACAAATATTTTTCTAGAAACGTACCTGTGGACTGTGAAGATCTGTTGTCAACATGATAATTGAGTAAGCTAACACATACGCAGTGTCTGCACTAGCAAAAAGAGTTTGCCTGAAGGGGAAAAAGGAGAAAAAGAACAGCAAGTTTAACAGATTAGGATTTTTTACTTATTATTCAGCTTTCTAATGTTCTGAAATATGGCTTACCCTTGGTTACATTCTAAATATCTAGCAGCAAATTTCTCCATCAGGCGATCAATTTTTTGAGCCTCTCCTGGAAGACGAAATCCCTCTAGAAACATGCGCAGAGCTGAAACAAAATCCTTTCCTGAGAAGTCGTGTTGGTCTACGTATGCATACATGACTTCTTTGTTAAATTTATCATTGTCTCCCAGGAACTCCCCAACCTGAGTCTAAAATAAGAACAGAAAAGACAAACTAGTATATTTACACTGGAAAAAAAATAGTAAATTAGAACATCAGAGCCATATTGCCCATATGTCTCACAAAAAGAGAGGCCTATATGTGGTTAACGAAGATGTATCACTTCTCATCTACTCTCAATGTATTTGGCTACATATTCCACCATAATGTTCTTACATGCTCCTATCTGCCTACTTTCCTCCTCCTCTGATTTTTCTCACTTTTCTCTATTAGATGAACTCCACATGTGTACAAGACAAAGTTAGTATTACCAATGATTGTTCTGTGCTGTGATAATTTTTGCAGTTACAAACTTCGTTATTAGAGGAATGAAAACCTTATTAAACTCAACTTCATTCCCACTAGAGCACACATCTCAAACAGATGCAAGTGATGCTCAAATATAAATAGCTGGTACTCAGATACATCCAAGTTGATCACTGGCAATGCAACCCAGTACAGTTAAAAATTACTGTGATGCCTGTATATGTAAACTGAGGTTAAAATTTTGTTTTGATGGCTGATTCTAAGTTCTAATGCTGAAACTTGTGACTTCAGTCACAGCTGCAAGCATGGACATATGCAAGCCTTTCCTTAGAGAACAACAGGGGTGGCTACTAAGCTCAATGGTGCAGATTGCCCTTTCAGAAAGCTAAGTTTTCCATGACAATATCAATATGAGATATTCCCACCCTCCTCAGCCAGATATTGCAGGACCCTTCCAAATCCAGCAACAGCTGCTAGCTGTAAATAAAAATCAAAGAACTAATCTAGACTTATGAGCTGTCCTTTGGGAGGCAGCAAAAAACTGCTGCACCGTGTCATTTTTTTGATGTCTCTGAAGCACAGTTTCCTCTGGCAGTCCCTTAATTTACCAAACTGCCTACAGTTTAGTAAGTTCCTTCTAGTTATATTTGCAACTAAATATAAGTTTGGAGGCAGCTCAAATAGGTCGGTCTTTTCCTTTACACTTTGCTGAACTGCAGGATGCACATAGTATAGGGCACAGCTCTTAACACATACTCCAAATTACTTACAAATTTTGAGAGAGACACACATTTCCTTTTCTTCATTGTACAATAATGTTATACGCTTTAAACCACTATCAAGTGATTTGCAATTAACATTAAGAACATCAACATGAGCAAAAATAACCATGGGGAAAAGAGTTTTCTTACTGAATCTAATCTCTCCTCTTGATGCAAGAACTGAGCAATATCTTCAGGGGTAGTGCCAAGCATTCCTTGCTCCTGCAGGTACTGAATCCCCCTCTTTGGTTTCTTATTGAATCTGTACAATCAAGATCAGGATGGAATAAGAGTTAACTCTTTTTATCCACAAACAAAGCCTTACCAGCTTAAGTAACAAGATTCAATACATTTGGATGAGGTATTGAAAAAAATCTATTTATTTAATATTTTTTCTTTATCAAACTATGCCTTAAATAGGAATGAGCTATTCCCTTCATCATTGGATGATTTTATGGTTTTCTTTCCTTTGTAAACATCCTCCTCTTCCTCTTTGCTACGTAACTGCCAGCATGGCATCCGAGCAGCTCCCAGTACAGAGAGCTGGACGCTGTCATTTATTCTGGCACAAGAGAAGAAAGAAAAAAAAAATCCACAGAAATAGCAAAGTGTTGGCTTGGAAAGGAACAATTGTGCTCTGTTGTTTGGTTTTTTTTTAATCTGTATGAAACAATCAAGAAATCCGTGAGTTGGAAGAATGGAATTGTAAGACAAGGAACCAGGTCACTGAAAGAATCCGAAACCCTAAAGGTCTAAGTTCTCAGGGTCTGAGAAATACACTACAGAAAACGTTTATTTTTGCATAAAGTGACCTCACTGAGGAGGTGAGGTGACAAGCCTGAAATCACACAGAAGATTCACGTCAAACTGCACTGAGAAATTATACTATCCTCCAGTTCTAATTATGACAAATTCATTAATCAGAAGGAAGCACCAACTAAGCACTTTCACCAAGTAAAGTGTACACAAAAGTGGGTCGTATTCAACCAATCACACGAGTTCAGTGTTCTTTTTATCCAAATACAAAAATCTCATTTTTAAACAAGCAGGTCTGGAGAAAAAAGAACAAACATTCAGAGTACTCATCTTCTAGCTGTGAGGAATTAGGTTAACACAAAACACTGTTGACAGGCTCCAAAGGGGACACCATTCAGCACTCTTTCACCAGAGGAAGTGCTGTTACATCCAGAGTTTTTTTCCTAACACAAGATGAGTATCTATGAGGAGAAGGAAGAAAAACCCAGGAATCTTCATAGCTCCAAAAGAATCCACCCTCCCATGGGCGATAAAAGGGCACTCACAAGTCAATTCCTTGTTCTATTATTTCCTTTTGTTGCTTTAGGACCTCAAACTGCTCTGGGTTGTCAGTGCCAGACATCTGTGTGCTGTAACTGCCAATTCCTGACGAAGCGGTAGAATCCAAGGAATTTAAGCTTCCATATCTGTTAATTGTCTCAGGATGCTTGGTTTCATTGCTGTCCTGTTCTGTGGGTTTTTCTTGGCCTATAAATTGGAAAGGGTTATATACATACAAAATACATACAGTGACAAGAAATTAAAATCACAAGTTCTTCAAATCCTCTCTGAAGGTTTCTAAAGCTTCCTAGGGTTATCTTCAATGACCTATTTATTTTTACATCAATATTCTGCTTTTGTTTTGGTTGGGAAAATAACACATACCCCCACAAAAAAAAACCACTACAACATATCAAGGAGGAGTCTTTCAGTCCATCATATACCTGAAATTTAAGCCTTAAATGGATAGAACTTTGTATGTTCAAGTTTGTGGCCATTAATTCTTGTCCTGTCACTGGGCATCACTGAAAAAAGCCTGGCCCCATCCTCCTGACACCCACCCTTGAAATATTTGTAAGCATTGATCAGATCCCCCCTCAGTCTTCTCTTCTCCAGGCTAAACAGACCCAAGTCCCTCAGCCTTTCCTCATCAGAGAGATGCTCCAGGCCCCTCATCATCTTTGTAGCCTCTGCTGTCCCCTCTCCAGTAGTTCCTTGTCCTTCTGGAACTGGGGAGCCCAGAACTGGACACAGGACTCCAGATGGGGCCTCATCAGGGCACAGTAGAGGGGGAGGATGACCTCCCTTGACCTGCTGGCCACACTCTTCAGTGATCTTTCAGAACTTTCCTTTTATTTTCAAGTCCAATGTTACTTTTGACCTGACCTGCAGCACACTATTCTAATTTTTTGAAACAGAGGGTCTTCAAGGGCTTATCATCAGACAAGCCAAGGAGCTGGTGCTCTCCATTCCCAGACTGCCGTGCTACCATCTCTAAAAAGGTTACTACTTCACCTAAGAGCTTTATTTGAAAATTCTGGCATAGCTTTAGTACCTTTCATCTCAGGTCAGATGGAAACAAGATTAAAACAAGTAATGATTAGTTACTTCACTGGTTACAACATGGAAAATTCTATAGCTATATATTACTAAATTAAAAAAAAAAAAAGCTCTCCATCCAGTTTGCTTCTCTAAAAATTTAATCAATATGCAATTAGATGAAATTAGAGGAGCTCCAAAGTAAGTTTTGTGATCCTTTTAAAATTAGAAACACAGAACATAACTGGATTTAGTCATTTTCAGTGTAGTAGCTTTCTAGGGATTCATACAATTAAGAAAAGACAACTTAGAGAACTCATTCAAATGACACCAATCCTCACCAATATTTCTAGCAAAGAAAATTAAGTTTATTCTCTCTCTTTTTTCAATGCAAGAGGTTTTACAATCTGGACACTAACAGTCTCAAAATAGTGAAAAAATGCACTGAACTCCTGCAGCACCTCTTCACTAAAGACAGAAGAAACACATCTCATGTCTTACCAAGAGTTGTCTGAGAATTGGGATTTACATATTGATCCTTACTCCACTCCACCATGCACTTCAAGATCGATACTAAGCATTCCAATCCTTTTTTCCTCAAACTTAATTCCTAGAAAAAGATTTCAAAAGCAATACATTAGTGGAATGGAGAGTTTAGTATTAACCTATCATGCCAAGAAACGTGAAGCTTTTTTCATGAAGTTTGGTGACATTTTTACCTGAACGTTGGACATGCCAAGCTCCTGGCTCCCCCTTCCTTGAGCAATCTTCGAGAGGTCATTAACCAGCCTTTCAAATATATTTGCTGCATTTAGGTCACAGTCATAGTTCACATAGATGTCCACTACACTCTGGGCATCTATAAACAAAGTGACACTGTCAAACTTGGAAGAAAAACTCGGGCATTCAATGAAAGGCAAGAACAGTTTTGTTCTTTAGCATAAAAATGCAAAAACTAGAACTAAACGGTCCTTAATACCTGCACATATCCTTGTCAGCGTTTGTATAACCATCCATTTATGATCAAACGAGCTAGTGGAAGTTTCCAAGATGTACAGGAAAATTTCTTTGAAGAAAACCTAACAAATATTCCAGAAAGAGGGAGAAAAAAAAATAACATCTATTAAAAACACAGTCACTAACTCTGATGGCCAATATTCTGACATAATTCTGAGAACAGCACTTTAGAGGTACAGGAGATAATTAAAAAAGAGGAGGAAAGGAGGAAATGGAAACTTCTGCTTGATACATTCAAATTTGGAATTCAAATTATTACTTATGTAATTCTGGAGTTTTGTCCAGCTGAAAAATAACAGTTTATATTCAACCACTAAAATATCAAAGAACCAGGAATGATGTGAAGTCTTGAAGGAGAATTTAGCCTAACAAGAAGTCTGGGCTGCTGTTACAGTTCATTTGGGATTCTGAAAGGAAAAGTATTATCCATTTTGTCTATGAGATGTTGATATTATGGCACAAACATAACAAACAGCCACTTATGCCCATTTAAAGTATCGGACTGTCATTAGAAGGGAAACATCTTGACACAAAAGAATCACTCCACAGTGTTAGATTATGGGAAGAAGGAGACTGGTTGGGCATTACATAAAAAATGCAGCAGGTTCATTAACAGGAAAGTTACTCTTCCCTAAAAGATGTATCAGTTTTCCCTGAAATCGCTTTAATACAGATGATTTTGTTCAGAATAGAGACTACTTCATCCCCTGTCAATTAGTTCCTCACCAGATCCATTAGTGTTACAGGCACACTGTGCCAGCTGAGCACGCTCAGGGGCAGGCTTTTTCTCAATTCTTCCCTAAGCAGCAACAACTGCTGTTGTGCCAGCTGAGCACGCTCAGAGCAGGCTTCTTATCAATTCTTCCCTAAGCAGCAACAACTGCTGTGACAGCAAATGAACTCAAAATGTGAACTGCTGTGTCGCATCATCCTACACAGCATCATATCACTGTCAAGCATGTCTGAGAGCTCACCTCTTCAGAGCCAGCTGTGGCTATCAAAATCCACCAACATATCATAAAACCATGGCATGGTTTGGGTTGGAAGGGACCTTCAAGATCATCCAGTTCCAACCCCCTGCCCTGGGCAGGGACACCTCCCACCAGACCAGGTTGCTCCAAGCCCCATCCAGCCTGGCCTTGAACCCCTCCAGGGATGGGGCAGCCACAGCTTCTCTGGGCAACCTCTTCCAGAGTCTCACCACCCTCACACTAACGAGTTTCTTCCCGAGATCTCATCTAAATCTCCCCTCTTTCAGTTTAAAGCTGTTCCCCCTTGTCCTATGGCTCCCCTCCCTGGGGGAGAGAGAGAGATGGTCCCTCCCCATCTCTCCTGGAGCCCCTTTAGGGACTGGAAGGGGCTGTAAGGTCTCCCTGGAGCCTTCTCTTCTCCAGGCTGAACAACCCCACCTCTCTCAGCCTGTCCTCACAGCAGAGGTGCTCCAGCCCTCGGAGCATCTTTGTGGCCTCCTCTGGACCCCTTCCAACAGGTCCATGTCCTTCTGTGCCCAGGACTCCAGAGCTGGACGCAGTGCTCCAGGTTGGGTTTCACCAGAGCGTTTTTTTCTAGAACTCTGCTGGTGTCTCAAGCCATCAACCTCCTCTGAGAGCAGCACACAAATAATAAAATATCACTACCATTGTTTTGAGTATTAGATATTCCCTTATACCACACATTTTTTTACAGAGTTTTTTATGTTATTATCCAGGTAAAGGTAGCGTAAGACTAATTTCACTCGAAGTTCCCTGTTAAGGGAAAAACAGCAGCATTGATTTGTAAGCAACTTTGATGGTAAGCTATTTCCTCAAGCAAAATGCACTAACATTGTATTGGCCTCTTTAGAGAAAAAGAGGCACAGCACAATCCCAGTTACTAGGCTTAATAAGGAAAGCACCCCTACGAAACACAGAGTTCAACACGTAACAGATCAAAGACTTTCAAGTGCTTAAATATACTCAAGAGTACTAGACTGATTTGAGCCACAACTTTATGTAATCCAAACAGAGGAAGGCATACAATTTTAATAAAGGTCATGCTATGAGCAATCCTTAGTTACATATTTGCTGTTTTCTGATTTTTTTACTAAAAGAAAGTGATGTTATATACCCTCTGGAATCAGGAAATTTTTTTTTTTTTTTTTTTTACTGACAGAGAATTTAAAAAAAGAAGTCACTGATGGAACAGAGAAAGAAGTTTTAAGTATAAAAATTAAACCCAAATCGAAGTTAGGAGAGAAATTAGCTGGAAGGTCTGCATACTATGAAGACACTTTAGATCTCTATGCTTCCAAGACAGAGGTGACTTCTTGCTTCTGATGTCAACTTTGGACAAGCATATCTTGGAATGAACAGCTTCTCAAACCCAGTACTATTTACATTTCAGATTTGAAAAATATTATCTGTCAACATGTTACTTATTGCAACTCATGTCACAAAGTTGGGACTTTATTTCTTGCGCATCAGAAAAGGAAACCAGAAAAGAGCTAATCATTTAGTTTGGTCAACTGAATAGAAGAGCTTTAAGATTATCCAAGGGTGAAAATGGTAAGTACAGGTAAATGACACCCCAAATCTCCTGGCATCTAGGACTTGATTTGCAGCAAATATATTCATTGACCCACCCATTTAGAAATACAGTTACAACACAATTAAGGTACGACTCAAACTATTTTAACTGTCAAGAGGCAGTGTCTGCTGACTGTTTAAGTCAAAGGAGCAAGGGAGGGTCACTCTCAGCAGAATCTGAAACTATTATTTTAAAATAGGCCAAAAATTTCTTACACAGATGAAGAACGCAGCCTCAATCCCAAAATATAAAGATTTTGCATATTATAAATCAGAGCATATGGCTCTCCTTACAGCTCCAAGACACAAACTGAGTATGAAGTTATCTACTTGTCTACCCACATCTTCTGAATAACCTTTAGGATCAGCAGCTGAAAGAAGAGGAATTCTGAGCTCACAACCAGGAAAAAGAATAAGTTTCTAGAAACTGCTGTCCCTTGTAGTTTGTAAGGGAGGGATACTTTGGCAGCATCAAGCTTTTGGCTTTCATATTTGTGAGGAGGGAATACAGCCCTGCTATGTGCCGATGGTCCTAATTTAGCATATTCCAGAAGCTGCTGCAATGGCATAGGACATCCTATATCCGATTTTCCTCTGCTACGTCTTCATTTTCTGTTTGGAATTTGGGGAAAGGATGGCAGCGATGGAAGCTCATCAAATTTCTGTCAGGGAAGCCGGATTGCTATGCATTTACCACCTACACGCTGACTTGTGAGCTCTGGGAACACACAGTGAGTCCAACACGTTGTGGGAAGCCGGCTGTGCTCGGCCCAGTCAGCCTGACGTTCTGAACACCGCGTTACAGTCCTGTGGAGCACACAGTTTGCCTTGAAAGTCTCAAAAAATGCATCGTATTTTCAAGGCACATTCAATCAATCACCAAACCTGTGTTTCTACCCAAGCTATGCTCAAGGAAATACTGGGAATCAAAGAATCATAGGACGGTTCAGGTTGGAAGGGACCTTAAAGATCTAGAATCATGGGATGATTCGGGTTGGAAGGGACCTTCAAGATCATCCAGTTCCAACCCCCTGCCCTGGGCAGGGACACCTCCCACCAGACCAGGTTGCTCCAAACCCCATCCAGCCTGGCCTTGAACCCCTCCAGGGATGGGGCAGCCACAGCTTCTCTGGGCAACCTCTTCCAGGGTCTCACCACCCTCACAGCAAAGAATTTCTTTCTAGTATCTATTCTAAATCTCCCCTCTTTCAGTTTAAAATCCTATTGCTTCTTCCTCAAAAAGGCATCAAAATAACTTGATAAACGATTAGAGCACAATACTCTTCTGACACAGTACTGCAAAATGAGCTTCTTTCTCCAAAGGTGCCACAACATCTTAACTTATACAACGACATCCAGACATGAAGAAATTCTTGAATTCAAGGTCCTTGTAACAGCCACATTATCACCATTTCTCAGCATCCTGTCCCACACTGAACATCCACGCTCACGGGGCAATCTCTAGGCTTTGGTATTCACATCAACTCCCAAAAGATAAAATCACCAAAATGAACAGCAGGGACGTTTGGCCCAAGGAGTTAAACTGTGCCTATGCCTTTTGAGAACTGAAGAAATGAGATTATCTTATTCAGGACATATATTGATGCAGGCCCTGATAGGCCATAATCAAATAGCTGGGATTTATTTCCCTAGAGAAAGAAATCTGTCAAGTGATCTCAAAGAGAATCCACAATGCATTTCAAGTCATTAATTTTCATTCTAAAATTCCTTTGCAAACGCATATATTACATAGTCTTTTTGTAAGCGTATTCAGTTTCTTAATTGGTACTATGTAGTGCACAGCTAAAATTCCTCATCACATTATTGAACACTGGTTCACTGAGCTTACCCATAAACCCACTCACTTCTGAATTTCAGCACCATTTCTTAATTGGTACTATGTAGTGCACAACTAAAATTCCTCATCACATTATTGAACACCGGTTCACCGAGCTTATCCAGAAACCCACTCACTTCTGAATTTCAGCACCATTCTGCAATAACACCATGCCACAACCAAAACTTCTGCTTTTAAATAATCATAGAGTAACAGTAGTGAATACGGGCATAAGTTACCATTGTAAAAATTCACCTTGATCATAGAGTAAATCAAAGCATGTTTTGCACTGAGAAATTTCTTAGTTGATGTTAATGTCTATTATTAAGTGATGAAATAGCCTACTTCTTTATTAGGTACTTAATTTCACGTTCTAGTTAAAATATGATGGAAATTTTTGTAACAGCCCCACAAAAGTTGTCCCATCACCTTCCACTTCACCAAACGACGCCATTTCACATTCTAGTTAAAATATGATGGAAATTTTTTTAAACAGCCCCACAAAAGTTTTCCCATCACCTTCCACTTCACCAAACGACGCTACCACAAGTGTCACACTACTGATGGTAGAGAGAAAATCTTATCTAATCTCTAAGTATTCCAAAGGAAATGCTGCTCTTTTATTTGAAGGGAGTTTCAAGGGCATGATTTCTGATGGTGGAGAGAAAATCTTATTTAATCTCTAAGTATTCCAAAGGAAATGCTGCTCTTTTATTTGAAGGGAGTTTCAAGGGCATGATTACAAGCAAGTCCATTACCAGCGGGTGAAAAAGAGCTTCTAAGCATGGGAAGATCTGGCAAGACTTACACAAACACTGAGATTCAGAAAGGAAAACTAATTTAAGCTACACACAAATCTAAAAAAATGTTACTTAACATTCTCCCTCCCTCCCCTCCCCCTTAAATTAGAAATTCATATAACATACCTCAATCTGCATCTTTAGATGAGTCTTAAAGTTTGACAGAAGAGTAAGAAATATGGAAAGTGAAAGTTCGAAAACTTCTGGAACTGATGAGACTCCATTTTTTGACAGTGCAACACAAAGGTACTGCTTAATAGCATTAATAAACATCTCATTTGTCCTGAAGACGGGTCCTGCATTTTGCAGAATGGACAGAAGCAACTGCAATGAAAGAATCTTTGATCGCAGTTCATGAGATCTGGAATAAAAGAATGCAGAACATCAGCTCAGTGTGAGTCATAAAACATCCTCTTGAAAAGTCAACACATACCACAAGGGCTTTGTATGTGGAATGCTCATGAGATAAACTCAAATTTGACACAACCTGGTCTAGAAAGAGTCATAAAAAAGATGCTGATCTTTACTGTTGAATAAACAACTCTTCAGCCAAGAAGGTGGGCAAGAATAACCTTTTCCACTTACTGTTTCTTCCCATTATTATTGAGCCATTCTCTCTTCTGCAGAACATCAACAACAGCAAGCAGTGCTGCCCGTCTTGGCCAGAGGATAAAGGGAACATTCTTTCCTTTTAATGGATTTTTGGAAGACGCCATCCAAAATATCCAGCCCATCTCCAGAACCCTGACTACCAAAAGGTGGAAATTCCTCCCTCTGCTTCCACCAGCACGGAAAGAAAGCTGAAGGACCACAAAGACAACAGCTGTACTGCCTCATCTACTTCCTCCCTGTGCTGAAATCTCTTTTCTCAAATACAGTATTTTATATTGTTTATCAGTCACTGGCCCCATCCCACTCCAAGAGCGGCTAAAACACGTAACATGCCTATTTTAAGCAGGGTGATAGCAAAGTCAGGAAACTGTAGCATTCTCATCATGCTTCTTATAGAGTGAAGTTACAATTCATGTTGGAACAGTGCTATTATTTATGTTTTTTAAAAAAATCCAAACAACACTACAGTCAAAAAAAAACAAACCCCAAACCACACACACACAAACAAACAAAAAAAAGGTGTAAAGGAAATCTGCATCTATGAAAATATAGTGCAATTTAAAGAGTGTTCTGGGTGAAAGCATTTTCTCCTCAGACTCCTGATGCTCCTTCCCACCTGTGATCACCTCAGAAAAGCCTGCATCTCTCCTGAAAAGCACGTATAGACACAAATGGCTTTCCCAAGAAGCCATTCCAGAGTTTTTGTTGAGCCACCACCCACTGACAGGCCAGTTATGAAATGTAAGGAACAATGACAGGAAACTTTTCATACAGCACAGCCCAGACGCTGCAGAGCTGTAGGAAACCCAACAATCACTTTGGATGCAAAAAGCTTGATTTTTGCATCATTTTCTATCAAGTGCGCAGACACCACACACCCAGACTATACTGCGCTAGGAAACGTAAGGGTTTAAATATGAAGAGAAGTTCAATCATAAATAAAATATTAAATATTGCCTACTCCCAGCAAGTGTCAGCTCGTAACTGAAGTCCTAACCTGCTGGCCTTGCCCGTTCTCTATGATGTGTAAAGTCCACTTAATTTAAAACAAGTTTAAGGATTAAAATGTAATAAATGAACATGCAAAACGTTTCTCCCCATCTTATTTTATTCCAGGGAAAAAGGATTGTAAAAAATGAACACGCAAGACATTTCTCCCCCATCTTATTTTATTCCAGGGAAAAAGGAGATAAAGACATTAAGCAGGTTCCCAGGAAGCGTAACTTTGATCTCAGGCTTAAAGCTCTGTGTCCAGTCTAAAATTTAGAACTATTTTCATTAAAGACTTCATAGCTAATTTCACATAAAGAGGCAGATAAGACTTTTTTAAAAATGCTGTAGATACCCCACGCCTCCTCTTCCAATTACAGCATGTTTATAATAGTTCACAAAGCCATCGATGCCTCAGAACCACCGATAAATTCCAGGCACTTCTCCAAACACAGGATGTCTTCAAATGCCTTTGCAGCTAATTCTTGGTGCCCTAAATGCCGTTTCCTCCAATTTGTTTCCATATAAAGAGCTTAATCAGCTCCAATACCAACGTCAAGGACTCCATATGTGAGATTCTCCAAGTGTCTCAGTAGCTATTGCTGGTCTCCCAGAGGGAATAAACCCATTAAAGCCTTCGATAAATGGCCAGTCTCAGTCTCACAGAACTGACTAAACCCACAGGATTTTTTTCATGGCATTTCCTGCAACACAAATTCTCAAAAATAGTGAGGAAAAACCTTGTGCTTCTGTTTTCATTCTGGAATATCCTGACTTTCCACAGCGCATCACTAAATATCAATTTGAAAATGGTTCTAGACCGACACTTCAAAACCCTTATAAACCCATTAAAGCCTTCGATAAATGGCCAGTCTCAGTCTCACAGAACTGACTAAACCCACAGGATTTTTTTCATGGCATTTCCTGCAACACAAATTCTCAAAAATAGTGAGGAAAAACCTTGTGCTTCTGTTTTCATTCTGGAATATCCTGACTTTCCATAGCACATCACTAAGTATCAATTTGAAAATGGTTCTAGACCGACACTTCAAAACCCCTTCTATTACATTTTTTTCTCAACTTATTAAAACCATGACACATATCAGTGATTAAAATTTAATAATTTAATTAAAAATAATTTAATTCTGTAATTTTTCAAATTATCAGCGATTAAACTGTCTTAAAGTTACCTGCTTTAAAGGTTAGTTTCTATTACATTTTTTTTCTCAACTTATTAAAACCGTGACACATATCAGTGAGTAAATTAAAATTTAATTAAAAATAATTTAATTCTGTAATTTTTCAAATTATCAGCGATTAAACTGTCTTAAAGTTACCTGCTTTAAAGGTTAGACCTTGGAACAGCGAAGCTGATTTTATTTCGAAGAATACTGGACCTTTGACCATCATCAGAAATCATACTAGAGTTTTAATATCTTAAGAACAAAAAAGCATCCAGCTTAGAAAATTATTACCGACTGTTCCTAATATGCAAAATAAGATGTGTATGAATTCTACCCAAGATGAGAAAAGCAAAGTTCTTTGCCAACACTCACAACTAACTAATACCGGAACCCAGCTATAGAGAAGAATATATTTTTTTGTTGTTGTTTTACAACAAACAATTCTCTAAGTCAAATTGAAAAGATGGTATCTTCAGTCACAAGACAGGATTTCCAAAACAGCCAAATAAAACCTTTGTTTTCAAAATATCTGTGTTTTGCTTAAGGAGGCTGTCAAAAGTGTACAACATGAGCAAAAGAATGGAACACCGTATCTTGAATTTATCCTAACCAATGTCAGCTCAAAGTCAGGAGCTTGTATTAAGATGAGGTAGAGCTGGGTACTGGATATCCAATATGCAAGAGATGTAAGAAATTTTGGGGCATAAACAGCAAGGGTTATAACCGAGGTGTTACTTAAAAGCAGAGCAACATTAGCTGAGACCAAAAATAACCGAAGACCTTGGAAACTTCTACACAGGTAGAAGGCAGTTGATTTCATTTAACATAAACAAGATGCACAAAATCATAAAAGTACCTTTTCAAAGTTTCTAAGTTCTTTTTACCATACCATTATTTTGTCAGTAACTGAGGACTCTTAAAAATATTTAAATAATTTATATATTTTTATTTTCAAATAGAAAAGATTCATTATGAGAACTCTTAATTCTACTCACTTTGGATCTGGTGGTCCATCTGACAGGGGCTTCATGGAGAGTTTACACAGTGACCTGAATACAAGGAAGGCATCCTTTTGTAAAATGTGGGAAAACTTAGCACCAGGGGTAGGTCCTGAAGAATTTCCAGATTCCTAAAGAAGTTAACATATTTCAGTATTCCATTTTGCATTAGCAGGGTGTGTAGGGAAATCCCCACCTCCTAGCAACAAGAAGTTAACATATTATACAAATATAACCAATTCACTATAGCCTTACGGTCTCAAGAATAAACTAAAACAAAACAGAATATTCTGCAGTCCAGTTAAAATGGACAAACTCGCTAAAAAAAAATAATTGCCCTCTCACTAAAAAGTCAGAATTAATTAAGGATTGTCATGAAATTAGGTAAGTCAAGTTTAAGTTAAGTAATTTGCAGTGAATCGCCTTCAGACATTTTCAGTAGGTAACTAGTTTAAAAAAAAAAACTTGACATTTTAATAGAATGCAAATAGTTACATATCTGTGGCAAGAGATATTTGGTAACATTTCTATGGTACAATCATCACCCCTATGACTAACTTCTTGCAATTCTGTATTGTTGTTCCTTATATAAGCAACACGTTTAATATTAATCTTCTATTTGTGTGGCATATGTGACTATAGCTTTTTAAGCTTAAAATCTGTTCTTTCCAAATCCAATTACTTAGTACATTTCGACAGCAGATACCCTCTGTCAGCTGATAGTGCACACATGCTGATACCTGATAACAACAGGAGGAGTGTATTTTCACATCTTTTTGTTAATGAAAATCAAATCCTCTCAGACATGAAACTTTTTATCTGAAATCACTGCAGAACATCATGCTATAGGCTTGAAATTTCTATTTATCATTTGAAAAGAGCGCACTGATACTATACAAGTATGTCTATAATTGCCTATATTTTTCACTCTATATACTGAATGCCAGTTTATAGTTTCTCAGGAGCACTTAAAAAACGGGGAACTGAGTTCTCTAATCTTGGAACAGTGTACTCTATGGGCCAGATAAAAATATGCCAAGATAAAAAAGGCATCACATTCAAAATTTACATGCAAAAAAATAATTTAAATAGTGCATTAAAAAAGAATAATGCTTAGAACATGACTTAATACTTGAAATTCATCTAAGTAACATATTTTATGGAATTATATTAAACACCCTCTGCACAAGTGTTGGGCAACACTTAAAACATATTACTTTTTTCAGTATTTCCTACTTTATAACTGCCTGTACCTGAGTATCGTTGGAAGAGACAGATAATCTGTCATCAGGTAAAGATGGTGTATAAGCAACAGAAATTGGAGTCCCTGGAATTCCATTTGCCTGAATGTTTTCACTGTCACTGCCATCCTCTAATGTTACAATTGTGCCATCACCACCTGTACTTTCAGCAGTCCCTTCCACATCTATCAGAAAAGATGTAAAGATTACAAACAAATGTTACATAAAAATGCATATTGAAGAGAGCTTTTAAATCTAACATTTAAATACTAGAACAATCATAGGCAAAGTATCAAAAGGAGGAGCTTAAGGCAGAATCTACACGGCATTATATAAATAAAAAAATCCAAATATTCTTAATTCCAACTAATGAAAATTACAATTAAAAATTACTTATAATTTTACATTTCTAGGTTCACTGTTCTACCAAGTTTCCAAGAAGTACTAAGAGGGGGAAGTCACTGATTTGATATAGACTTTCTAACAAACTGAAAAATGTAGGGCTACATTGCACCTACAGACACCTGCTAATTTGTGATGAGGTCATGTGGAAACTAAACAGAAATAGAGGAGTAAGACTTTGTATTTAAAAATAAATATTTCTCTTCTCTCCAATGTAATTAGTATATTCTCTCCAATTAGATAAACTAATGCATAAAATCTTGTCCATTTTATTGTCAAATAATACACAGCTAAGATCAGACATGTTTTCTTCAGCGTTGAAGTGTTATTTAAATAATGACCTATTTTAGTTAAATGTTCAAAAGTGTTAAAATAATTCTTAATGCCAAGATTCAGACTGCAGTCACTATTGGCTAGACAGATATTAATACCTCCAACTACTATGTTCACCATCTCCTGCACGATACTTTCAACAATTTCTTGCGCCTTCTCTTCACACTCATTGCTTTCACCATCGTACACTCCTCCATCAGCTTTAGAAAGACCTTTAAAAAGAAAAACAGACCCAAACAAATATTAATGAGAAACTCAGAAATTAAAGAGCTACTTTACTTGCATTTAATATTTAAAAATTCAATTACAAATCCATTAATAGGAGAGTGTAAGTTAAAAAAAGTGCCGTGCTTGGATGCTTTAGTATTTGCAGAACGTAAGCATTCCAGTGTTTAACCTGTAAATGCTAATTAATCCACAGGCCTATGCCAAAAAAAGACATCAATTGTGTATTTTCACATTCATTAAACACCGAAAAACGATTTTGAGACAGTATTCTCTCTCAAAAACTTTCACAATATTACATAGGTGCAAAGAGGAATCCTTGCTACAGTGACTAGGATACGTGTGATAAAGTTCAACAAGTGGTAACAAGGACAACAGGCATTTTGTATTAGTCAAACTGTTTGAAAAGACATGCCTGACTCCAGATTTGTGAGAGAGGGGGAAAAATGACAATCCTCAAGCCTTCCTTTTTACAGACCTTTTCCCTCCCCTCCATGAAACAGAAATACACACTGATTACTTTCTGCTGCTGTGGCTTGGTCGGCTTCTGTCTGTTCATTTTCAGCACTGGAAATATCAGATCCATTTTCTGCCTCTATGTCTTCTTGAAGGTTCTTGTCCACGTCGTTCGCGCTGTGGTCGAGCTCTCTCTCGTGCTCTTTGGAGAGCTGATCAGCCTGTGTTGGAATATGTCTCAATGGAGGTGACTCAGGCTCATGATGGCTTACTGGAGACTGCTGTAGATGATGCTGCTGCCTGTGTCTCTCCTTTTCCATCTGTTTGGCTTCCTGAAGCTGCAAAAACATTTCCAATCGCACGAGAATTTCACTATCAAAACAAAGCAATGAGCTGTGTACATATTGTATACATCATTTTACACACATGAAATCTCTATTGTCTCTGCTTACGCAGTGCTTTCATAAAGCTGCAAGTTTAAGTAAATGCATCCTTTGTATTATTGTAAATAATTTAAGTATCACGGGATAAACCTTTCCAAGAGGGCTGCTTCCCAACTACACACATTACATTTCACTGTAGCTTCCTTGTGGAAGAGGGGGATGACTCAATTACACATAGTATGGACCAAGAGTTGTCTATAAGGAAGTTCATCCAGTAAATGTGACAATATACAAGGACTGCATGGAGAAACATCAAGGCAGGTTTTTTTCCCTTTTTGAAAGCTCTCACAAAGAGAAAAATATTGGAGAACTTACAAGTGTTCTGTTATCCTACAAACATGTGGTAGGAAGGGAAAGACTGAAAAAAAAACCCCAAAATAAAATAGGAACCTGACTAAACATCCAGGGGAAAACCCAAAACCAGGAGTTGACACTGAAAAGAGTAGCACTTCCAAAACACTACAGAAGGCAGATCCTTAGGAAAGAACCATCATACCTAAAACTGTGAGACAAAGACTATTTTAGTTTTGTGGTTCCTTGATCTGGAATCTCCAGAAAGGGAAGGATTCCTGTAACTTGTCTAATGGATGGGGACAACAGGCATTAAAGTGAAATCAAAGCAGGGTGTCCTTTGAGGCAATGTTTCTACCCCTGCAGAGCCTAGTGTTTACCTAAAGTTTTGGAACTTTTTATACTTTTCTTTTGGATACTGGGATCTCAGCCCTTTACTCTTCCTATGTTGCATCTTTTGGGGTGCTACAGATCCCCTAAGAGCTCAAATAATTCCTTCTAGCATTTATTAGCCATCATATTAAAATAACTGCCCTGAGGACATAAAACAAGCAGAACTGCTTATCAACTTGCATAAATACAAGATTTATAGTTTGGCAAAAAATAAAGACTTTCTTTGTAGAATAATAGTAATAATCTTCTATATTAAGTTGATTCAAAGGACAGTAACTGCACAGATTTCTCAAAGCACTGAAGTGCTGCATGACTTTTGCCATGAGTTATCATAAATATAATGTCTCATAAATCATCGACTGTGACGGCACCATGTCCCAATGCAGCTGTTTCTAAGAGAAAAGTAAGAAAGTACTACATATTCTCAGAGAAAACTTAAGAGTTTGTAATCATACAGCAGAATTATTTCTAGAAGTAGCCAGGAATTCAACCAGATGTCAAATGTGGGCATCTGCTTCTTCCTTTGTTTGGGGTTTGAGTTCTGGTGGTATTTTTTTAATAGCAATTAGGACAATTACTTTGCCTATCTTTACTATCAGCAGTAGAAGGCACAGGGCATACGCTGGGGTCCCTCCTGACAACTCACAACAGCAACTTCAGTGACATATAAGTATCTGTTAGTCACCACTTTGCATTAGAATATTAAAAAAATGTAAGTGATTACATGACTGTAAAGGTTTGGTCTTTTTTTTGTGTTTGGGCAGGGGTTTTTTTGCTTTGTTTTAGTAATTTAATTCTTTGTAAACATCATAAATTCTGTGTTTATCATAACAGTAGCATTGGAGCATTTCACAAACATTGATGTATTCTGTATGTGCTCATACACAGGTAGCCTGGCACCTCCTGACAACAGAAACTGAAGTTGAGTTCATCCATTACAGAGAACTGGTATGAGAAGTTTAAATCCTATATGCCACCCTCAAAAATACATTTCACACTTATTTCAGAGTGCAAAACAGAACAAGAATAACATAAGATATCAGTTTCTTTTTTTTTTCCAAAGTAAGTTAGGAAAGCCAAAAAGCTTTAATAATAATGACAAAACAAATCTCTCAATCTGCTTTTCAGAGTTATTTTCTATACAAAGATACTGAGATACTCACGGCTTGATTTTCCATACGTGCAAAAATGACATTCAGCATTTGTGTTAGAGTGGCCTTGGCTGTGGTTTGATTGATGAGATTTTTGCTTGCTAGATAGATATTGTAACATGTTCTTACAGCTTGTAGCACTGTTCCTTCGTGGATTTCTATGTGTTGAGATGTTACTGCAGTGAGTAAAGCCTAAACAAAAACAAACACACATATAGATGTATATTTTCCAGTCAAAACTTCTATTGTCACATAGTTTGTAAATGAATAAATATCAAAATTCATACATTTAAAGTATAACGCAGTACTTATCTTGAACTGCAGTTTAATTAAGTTTTCCCATGTACTCTTCTAGCCATATCAGAACACCATACACACATACCAGTTATATTAAACTGAGAATATTTTTAATCAACATGCCTAAAAAATACACGTTTCACAGCATATAACAGCAAGTAACCAATGGAGTTATCAGACACGTACTTAATAAAAGTCATCCTAGAATTTTCTAGACAGAAAACATGAACAACAGACTACCTGTTAAAATCTGGAAAGCAATCCAAAAGGCCCAAAAGTTGTTTTACAAATAAATGTAAAGAAGAACAAAGACTGAGTATGAGATTAGGCAGTTTTAAGTGGGACAACTACACACTCTTTGGGTGGATGCTAGAATATAGCATTGCTCTCTCTGTAGAGATTCACTTCTTCCTTTCCATTTGAGCTAGTATCTGCTTCTCTTTTTTTTTTTTTTTTTTTTTTTTTTACCAAAAAGAGGCAAATAAGCCTCTAAAAGATCAGGTAACACAGAAGCAAGGAACACATTATCCCTTCTGGGAGCCAGAGGCAGGATGGATTAAAGAGCAGAAATAGAAGCAGGTGAAAGCTGAGGACAGGGTGTATAGACATTGTCAGAGGTGCATGTTGGAAAGTGGAAGGAAAGGAAAAGAGCTTGGTCCACAGTAGAACAAACATGTTTACACTAATCATTGCACTCCAGTAGAAGAAAACAGGGAATTTTACGCATTAAAGACTTTGACAGAGTTCATGATTTAATGGGATGTTTACAGTAAATAGGAAAGAATTGGAAGCACTGGAAAGGTCGTACTTTTTTAAGTTTATCACAGTTAAAACCAAAAGTTATTTTAAGTTTTTTTGTGTACTTTACTCATCAAACCATGTCTCATTTCTCTTACTGACACTGTCAGCACCTCTGTCCACACATGGCACGAACAAGTGGAGGAAGAATAGCTATTGCACACTCAAACCCTTTAAAAAACTGTGCAGCTTAAGAGGAGGAAGAAAATCAAAGACCCACCTCACCGAGCAGCTGCTGAAGAGACCTGAATTCTACTCCTAGATAATCCATATTAAGACAAATTCACTGAATAATTACATCTTCTATGCAGACTGAGAAAACAGTCTTTCCAGCAGGGCATCTCCTTGCAGTTATCTAACTTTATAGAGTTCAACTTTGCTACAGAGGTCCTGACAGTCACTTCTTCAGGTTTCTTTTCTCCTCAGCCACTAGAGACAAGGAATTCTACTGACTAAAAATGCTTACCAATTTACAAACAAGTATAGTAACTTTGATCTTTTGCTAATATCTTTCATATTCCTTCCAACTTAGGGCCATCCTCAGGTTACTAGTCATGCTCGCTTCACGTCTCAATGCCATTTCTCCTCCTCTACTACTACAGTCAGGAAGAAATATGAGAACGAACAGGAGAGAGGAAGTATTTTACAATTATTTTCTGACAACATTCTTCCCCTTCAGCAGCTTCCATTTAGAGCTCAATTAAACATCATCACCTTGTTCTGTGTCATAAAAGAATACATCATTACCACAACTGGAGTGACAGCTAACCCTGAGATACGACAGGTTAAAAGAGGAGTGGTGGTCCTGCTCCTCTGATACTGAGGTGCTGGAGCGGGTCCAGAGAAGGGCAATGGAGCTGGTGAGGGGTCTGGAGCACAAGTCTGGTGAGGAGCGACTGAGGGAGCTGGGGGTGTTCAGCCTGGAGAAAAGGAGGCTGAGGGGAGACGACCTCACTCTCTCCAACTCCCTGAAAGGAGGGGGTAGCCAGGGGGGGTCGGTCTCTTCAACCAAGGAACAGGCCATGGGACAAGAGGAAATGGCCTCAAGTTACACCAAGGGAGGTTCAGATTGGATATTAGGAAGAATTTTTACATGGAAAGGGTTATTAAGCCTTGGAATGGGCTGCCCAGGGAAGTGGTGGAGTCACCATCCCTGGAGGGATTTAAAAGATGTGTAGACATAGTGCTTAGAGATACGGTTTAGTGATGGGGTTTTTTTTAATCAGAATTAGGTTGATGGTTGGACTCGATGATCTGAAAGGTCCCTTCCAGCCCAGGCGATTCTATGATTCTGTGAAACCCTTGTCAACTCAGATACTACACAACTAGGCCATCCCTTTCTCTCTTTTATCAGTTTTACTCAGATTAGTTCCCAACTTTATTCGGTGGCCACACAGCTACTAGGCCCAATGCAAGGAGGAAGTGGGAGGGAAGCAGAGATGAGAAGACAACAACCACCTCAGCAACAGTCCCCATTTAAGCAGGATTACACAAACTCTCTAACTGCCACACAGAAATACACGTCCTTGAGAGGTGGGACACCAAAAGCTCTGCCTTTCTCCCAGCAACTTACTGCTTACTTCCAACAACTCTGGGGCATGAAGTCAATTGTGCTATTTTAATGGCAACATATCCATACAATTAAAACACAACAAAAAAAACCCCCTACATTGGCTTTTCTAGTGTTTGGGGTTTTGTTTGTTTGTTTTAAAAGTTAATTTAGTTTATTTAGTCAAAGGCTGAGGGACTTGGGTCTTTTCAGTCTGGAGAAGAGAAGACTGAGGGGAGATCTGATCAATGCCTATAAATACTGAAAGGGTGGGTTTCAGGAGGATGGGGCCAGTCTTTTTTTCAGTGGTGCCCAGTGACGGGACAAGAGGTGATGGGCAAAAACTTGAACATCGGAAATTCCATCTAAACACAAGGAGGAACTTCTTTCCTGTGAGGGTGGCAGAGCCCTGGAAGAGGCTGCCCAGGGAGGTGGTGGAGTCTCTTTCTCTGGAGACATTCAAACCCGCCTGGACATGTTCCTGTGCAACCTGCTCTAGGAGGACCTGTTCTGGCAGGGGGGTTGGACCATCAGATGATCTTCCAGAGGTCCCTTCCAACCCCATATCATTCTGTGATTCAGAGTATAAAATGCAGGCCAGGCCAAGGGATGGGATAGGACAATGTCTGGGAGCAAAGCCCGGACAGGAAAATGCCTCTCTGTGGAGGTGAGAAGAGCAAAGTACTGCAGCGGCTCTGACAACTATTGAGTCACAGCATTAGGGTGCTCTCTTCTACCAAGCTGATGATTTGCTGCTCAAGGCTTCTTGCAGTTGAGTTCCCACTTCCTCTGCTCACACTTAGCTCATCTGTTTTCATCCAGTATCTTCGTTGTGAGCTAAGGAGAGATGACTAAATAAAAAAAGCCTACTTTTCTGGACACCTCCCCTTTGCTGTTTTTTAGGCACAGAAGGAAACTTTTGTAAAAACATAATTAGCACTACCTCATTGCACTTCAGGTCCTTCCACACAAGTTTTCTCTGTCACAAAGCCTACAAAAATACCAGCAGCCATCAAGCTTTCCTTGTACTGGAAACTCCTGGCTATCATCCTGCCTGTGAGACTGTTTCTTTAGGCTTTCCTTCCAGTCCACACCTATTGTTCTGTATTTGAGAGAAACCCCTTTGTTCTGTGCCTTTACCTAGTTACTAAAAATAAAGCTTATTCATTTTTATAAACAACAACCAGATGGGTTTGGGAAATGAGAAGAATCTTCAGGATGCTTTCCTGAGTTACAGATGATCATACCTTTGTATGATATCCATGCTATTTTTTTCTTTCAGCCTGGAGTGTGTTTGCTTATTTAGTGACTTTCCAATTATGTAAAATGAATGTATTAGAACAGTACAGGAAGCATCGCAACTTGTGAGGCAAAACAAATATAACTAAATTAACATTAATTCTCTACTAGAAATATCCAGCCACTACCTGTACCTGTAAACTTTTTGATCCTCTCACACTGAATATTCCACAGGAACAGAGTGGTTACGGTGAAAGCACCTACAGCCAGGAAAAGGTCTGCCCAAGAGGCAGCTGCACCTACACGCAGACTTGCCAGGAAGCCAACTTTTCAATTCAGGGTAATTTTTTTCTTTCTCTCAGCCAGCTCTGATCATCTTATCTTTGGAAGATTCATGACAGTACAGCTGTCATCTGTTCAGTACAGGCTTACTCTGGGTAAAATACTCATAATTCAGTTGCCTGAGACAGTGGCCCTAACCCCTCTCTCTAGTGGATTAGCTACTGGAATCACATAATTCCATTTTCTTTGAGAAGAGGTGTAGGGTCACTTTTAATAATAATTTTTTTAAGTCAACTTGAAGTCCCAATTAACTTATCATAAAATAGTGTGTTACTATGGACTGACTTTTGGAAAAACCCAGGAGACTTAAGTCCTTGAACAAAACATACATCAAATAACTTTCACTGATAAATCATTTTTCAATGAGTGACACCAAAAAACCCCATATAGAATGCAGTAATATACTCCTCCAAGCAACATCTCATTTGTGAGCAAGTGATTAAGGATATCTTCTGCTTTTTACCATTTCTAAATCATGCAGTCATTTATGGTATACATTTACCACAGCTTTAAAAGACTTACGTTTACCTAACTTAGTTTACCAACTCTGAATACCTATAGAAATACACTGTAAAGGTATGAAAAATAGAAAAATATAGTGCTTGCTTACAGCATGACTTTACATTCAAGACAGTGATTTAAATCAACAGTGTCATATATTAGATTCTACACCTGATTTCAGTAATAATGGATCATTAGTTAACACTTAATATTTGATTAAAACTAGTATTTTTTTCTACTTAAATCAATTTTAAGAAAAAATAATCCCCAGTCACAAGCATGTGGTCCTGAAAGAGCCCTTAACCACGCTGAAGGATTATGACTGTGGAGACTGCAGAAAGAACAAACTATGTTTCAGTTTCTCCCTTGTAAGAGAATTTAAAGAATATAAATTATGTGAGCATCCAAAGTTTTAGTTAATCCCTGGAAAGTTAGATGTTCGCAAAGAACTGGAATCTAGTATGGAATTAAACAAACACATATTTTGCAAAACAGAAGTATTTCATGTCCAACTCTGAAAACATAATACTTCTCTCAAAAATTAAAATTCCAAACTGATAGGACAGCACTTTCAGGTTAAGTAACCATTCCTAGCCATTGACTTAAGAAGAAAGCCTAAATATAAAACCTCCTGCATCATTATTTCAATTCTCAAATCATTCCATAATCCATAGATCCTTTTATTCTCAGCAGGAGGAATTCAGCTTTCTACAATCTTTTTTAAGGGAAAAATAACCACACGACTGCAAGATATTGTATATAATTAAATTACTAAGACAGCATTTCACACTACTGAAACACAACAGGATATGGAACTGAAGAAGTTTTTTCTAAGGGTCTTCTCAATTTGGAATCATCAAGTTTTGTCTCCTTATTCCTCAGGATTAGTTGATCTCATGGCCCCATCCCTATTCGGGATTAAAAAGGCCAAACAGAAATGGAAACAGAACTCCAACTAAACTTCTGCAGGTGTCAAAAGGAAGTTTGGATGCACAGACCATAGTAGCCATTGCAGAGCAAGCCTGAAGGCAAAAATAATGGAATCATGGATTGGTTTGGGTTGGAAGGGACCTTACAGATCATCAAGTTCCAACCCCCTGCCCTGGGCAGGGACACCTCCCACCAGACCAGGTTGCTCCAAGCCCCATCCAGCCTGGCCTTGAACCCCTCCAGGGATGGGGCAGCCACAGCTTCCCTGGGCAACCTCTTCCAGAGTCTCACCACCCTCGCACTCTTCCTGATTAGAAGAGATCTCTTCCTGAGATCTAATCTAAATCTCCCCTCCTTCAATTTAAAACCGTTATCCCTTGTTATCCCTCAGGCTCCACTCCCTGATCAAGAGTCCCCCCCATCTCTCCTGTAGCCCCCTTTAGGTACTGGAAGGCTGCTATAACGTCTCCCTGGAGCCTTCTCTTCTCTTCAATCAAGAGAGGCAGTTTCAAACATAAGTTGAATAAAGAATTTTCAATGGCAGCAGTAGCATAATTACTCGCTTGCTTTTTGCCCCAGCAATCCCCACCAGAACAACTGAAGAAGAATTTTCATGGCTTCCCATAAAAAATTACACCAAATCAAACTAAACTAGGAAAGGAAGGAAGGAAGGAAAAGGGCAATTTCCCTGTCTGGTTCATCAAGGAATCTGCAGATGAAGAATGGGGGGATTACTGAGATGAGAACACGCAAGCAGAAATAGGGCAGAAAAGTTAAACTGGCCACCAACCGCCAGACATCCTTCTAAGACTGTATACTTAAAAAGAGATAAATTACACTCCCCAATCTCAGCAAGATTATTTCCTTAGTAGTCAGCAGAAAGGTATTTTCAGAATGTCTAAGTGGCACCGGTTGTTGGGAACGTGCTTAAGATGACTCCACCACTGGAAAGCCATCTAGTAACCAGCAAACAGCACTGGGTGCAAACTCTTTCCCAACACCAGCTCCCAGGTCTGAGACTGGGGGCAGCACCCTACCTAAGGGCTCTCCATTCAGCATGGAGAACCCAGACAGCCCTCCAGGGAGGAAGGGATCCGAGTGATACAGGTTCTCTTGATGGAAGACTCATCCTTTGAATCCTACTGGAGAAGCAGGGTCCATGCTCAGCCCAGAACTGAAGAGTTATGAAGCTTAAGAGACTTGGCAGTTTCATTATTCCCCCAAAGGAAGTCAAAGGTTCTGGTCTTTGCTGAGATTATTTCTAATTTTGACACTTTTTGTAGCATCCAGTCTACTGACCAACACAAAGTCACAACAGTACTCTCCACATTCCCAGGTACTCTAACATGGCAATTACCTAAGTCTAAACAGTCAAAAAAAGAAGGCACTAAATTAATTTACACAATTAACGCATTTTACAGTTGTTGAAGAATTTACTTTCTCAACTATTTTCTTGGACAGAAGGAATTTCAGCTCACAGATACCCCTTTTTCAGGCTGGAGGTTATCTTTTTAACATCTTGACCAAAGGCTGAAATGACCAGAATAAGAAAGCACTCGGATAGAAGGTATCGCAGCAAGAGGGACATATAATGGTTTCAGCCACTGAAAGTTTAAATCAGCAACAATTTCCCTTTCCAAGGTGAAAAATGTCTTAAACGCTTGCGAAAAACAACTCAACAAATCTAGACATCAGCAGCATAAACCAACATTTGTAACAGCTATCTGCTGGAGAAGTGGGATGTCGAGAAAAAGGAAGATTTGAGTGATGAAAAAGAGAACAAACTACCTTCTTTGCAGCAAAAAAACCACAATCTGCAAGAAATGTCAACACCTTGTGACATATATATACAAGAAGACGAGGTAACAAACGCCCCATTCCTCTTAACTAGATTTAATTGTGTCTTTCACTACTGCTCATCATCACAACCATTGGAAGACGGGTGTTTCAGGAGTACGGTATGGTATTCCCACTAGGTGGCTAACTTCTATTAGTTGGCGTAATAATTTCCCATAATAAATACACATAATTAATGGGTGCAATCAGAAATCTGCTGAGGTTACCCAGAAACACTTACTCGCACAAACTCCTCGTGACATGTTTATATAAGCCATGGAAAGAAACCCTAAACCTCCTTCAAGCAAAAGTCTGTGACAGAGCAGCACAAAGCTGCCATGGTAACGCCTGGCTGCCAGGTCTAATTGCATTTCATAAAATAATTCCAACATGGTTTTAAAAATCCGCCGCTTAATTACCACCCTCCCCACTGGGCGTGCAGGAATATTTGAGAGGAATTCCTCACAATTAGAGAGCTCCACAGGTCTGCTGTGAATGAAATTTCAGCCAGTGGTCTGTGCACATGACTTCAGGTCACAACTGTGAATTCACTCAACATGCCATGGGAGACAGCAGGGAAAGGAGCATAAGAAAGGGAGCTTCCACCTCAAACAAACAGGATTAAGGAAATATTTTAAAATTACCAGCACATCTACAAATGAAACACTTTAGCTTTAGAACTCTTAGGCCGTGAATGCCTTTCTGCTGTCACCACCATAAATACTGAAGTATTAATCATATTACCTTTATTATTTGTAGCTGAACCCCTTCGTCTGTTTGAGGGCCTTGAAAGCAGCCACATATTGTCTCAATAATTCTATCAATTAATTTTTTGCCTGGAGCTGTACTGTCTGGAGCATTCCCTGTCAAGTGCCCGTATGCTATAAGTTTCTGGAAAGGAGAAAAAAAAAAAAACAAAACACATTAAAAAGCTTAAAAAATAAGTCAGCTTTTTGTTGTAATAATTAAATTCACTTGATAGCTCTAACTTGGCACAGAATAATTAAACCAGTACTTTTTACCCCAAGTCTCATAAAACATCAAGGTTTTTTTTTTTTCAAATGTCCTCCAGATTTATTTAACTTTCACTCAGCAACTGCAATGCATAGTGTGTCTGCAAGCTTAACATTAAAGCTTTTGTTCATCAGTTAACGACGTTTTAAAACAAACTAACATCACACAAGTCTTCATACTTAGCACACAAATGCTTGTAAAGCTTAAAAAGTACAAGAAGTAGCGAGGCAGCACGGCGCGAGCGCACGCCAGGCATGCAGGGGCCTGTCAATGTAAATATATTTTAATTGAGTTCACTGTTGGGCTACTCAGGAGAAGCAAATGGCTACATTTCATGCTGTAGAATTTTTGAAAATATTACAGGAGCCTATAACGTTGGAGAAACTATACATTTCAAATTGGAGATATCTTTCTGCAATTATAAACAGCATAAAATGGATTTGATAATGCTATACCTGCTGCGTTAGTTCAACACATAGATATACACATAAAATAGGTAGTTGTGCACTAACGTAATAAAACTGATCCAAAGATGTAACTGTGGCAATATATATATACTAAAATAAACATAACCATGCACTACATAATAAATAAGACATGCATTCACCTGGTTGTGTGTGCAATAAAGCAAAATAACAGAAAACCAATGACATTATTCTTACGTACAACCGTACTTTCCCTCCGAACCAAGAGAATTTTCTAGCTGACAGTTGAAGCTGATCTTCGTACAGACCTGTAAACAATCTAGAGAGGTGCTGACAATCCGGGGACACTTGGACTGACAGGCCAGCTCAAAGGGTAGGAAGTATTTGTCGGCTTCGATAAAGCTCGTCTTCGATTTCACCGGTGGAAGAGTGCTCGAACCAGGCTTGGCTTCTCCATGAGGGGGACTAAACAGAAGGATGGGAATTAGAGGGCTGGATCTCACAATATTTATGCATGGAATAAAATAGCAAGGCAATTAACATTAGGAATGATAAACACAAAATTAACACAATAGTAATACGATCACATAAATATTCCTAACGGCTTTTATACTTCATCTGTCTCCCTTTATGGATCAGGCAAATTGACCCATTCGCACACTAAGCAGGTATTCAGTGATCCTTGCTGGTTTGAAGGCATAGGAAACAAAGGAAACAAAGACTTGTTGCCTTTGAAAATAGGAAAGGACAAAAACACAGCTTGCCAAAAATTTTAACAACCCTGAAAGTTAAGAACTGCTCAACTACTGTATTACGATACGAATTTGGTTCACTTCTTTAGAGAAAATACATCGATTTTTGAGATTCAATCCTATCTGAACTTCAGTCTTGGACATGCTCATGGAAAAAACAAAAAAACACCAGTGGAAAAAACCCCAAAACTTTGCTCTATCTGTGCTTCAGATGATACCATAGAATTTAAGAGTTCAGTGGTTTCCAATGTATCTCACTTGGGCAATGTATCTAAAATGAGTAACTGGTCAAAATTGGAGAAAATTATTAGTTGGTGAAGTTTTATTGCTTACAGCACCTTTAGAAGGGACATGCTCGTTAATACTTAGCTAAAAAGGACAATTAAGAATGGGGAATTTTTGACTAATTTGTGTGCATCAATGCAGTTTGCCTTTGACTCAAAGCAAGAGGTTGGGATTTTTCATTTCACAGAACAGCTCATCACCTTTATACAAAGCATTCCTGACCTTTCCTGTGCACACGTATGTATCTTTACATAAAAGGTAAACTACACTGAATTAAGACTTGACAAGTGGTATTTAAAAAAAAGAAAAAAAAAGAGTGTAACTTTGTATTCTGTAGTGAAAGATTAAAAATTTCTTTGTACCACATTCAAAGAGTCTTCCTTGTTCAGGCTGCTTTAAAAGGGCACTAAATTCTAAGTCGTAGTAGTGAATAATTAGTTTTAAAAGTCTACTTTCCACTAAATAACTTTTCTTTTGAACGTTTAAGGGTTTAGCCCTACATATTTATTTATTTTTTTCTAAAGAAGAGCAGAGGTTTGTTTTTCTGTTGGATGCGTAACTTTATTGCCCAATATTGTTTTGTTGGAAACAGAGCTCTTTTGGACAAAACCCAAATCAGATAAGTTGCAGAGGAAGGACACGATTCTTCTATGTTTTTAAACCTCTCTGAAATTCTTATAACAGCTTTTCTCTGAGGAATGGAAAGGCACCATCTCTTGCTCATGTCTTATGACAAGACTGTTCTTCATCTAGTGATTATGTCTATTGAAACCATTAAAATTAGGTTAAAAAAGCACTCTGGAAATAAATCCAGAATTTTTCAGAAACAAGGAGCAGGCCACGGTAAGATTCCAAACCTGAAGAACCCAGGCCACAGCCAGCAACTGCAGAAGCCTGAAGGTTCTCTTAATTGAAAGCTATTGAAAAATGCCCAAAACAATAAATATGGAAGAGGATGCTCCATTTGTCTCTGGAAAGGTAACTCAATAAGCTCATCACCTTGCTGATGATGAAGAGAAAGGGATAGCAGGGAGAGGGAAAAAGAGAAACCCAAAAGGTCTTTTCCTCTTAATGTCAGCAAAGAAATTAATTCAGCTGTTTTTTTTCCAGCAGACTGTGAAATCAGAAACTTTGCCTAATGAAAATTATCTACCAAGGGATCTACCAAGCACTAGGATTATGATATGTGCTGATATTTATGCATCAGCCATAGAAACACACTAAGGTATGTATCAAACAATGAATTCTGAAAATTATTTTGGCAGCATTTGCTGTGTAACGGTTACATAAATCAGCCTGTCCTTTTCCGTTCCGTTCCCCTCTGCCCCACTACCAAACACCAGTTCTGCTGAAAAAACACAAACAGCAAAACAAAAGAAGCAGTTTCCCGTGTAAAATTTCTGGGAGGTGGGAATGATCTATTTTTGATTGCATTCCAGGTTAACTGTGACATCAGTTTCCTTGAAGAGGGACTCAAAAAAATTAAAGAATTATCATTAGAAGCCCCTTGTCAGGACATTTAAGTCTCAGTTACACAAATAAGAAACTGAAAATAATTTGATAAATTAAGACGTTTCTCTATTCTAAGATGTAGAAAAAGAGTATTTTCTACTGCATCTAAAAAATTTGACTCTACAGTAAGAATGGGTCAATCCATTCACAGTTTCCAAGTCCAGCAACGCCTTCAGAGCAGCAAAAGGCTGCTGTCAAAATAAAGGCAGCAGTGAAGAAAATAAGCCCAAAATCTATTTAGAAACTGTACATAGGCAGGTTAAGACATACACATTATATCCCCCTAAAATCACAACTTCAGTTATTAATAGGACAGAATTTAAGCATCTAGAGTTTAGAAATGGCTGAACCCATGCTTGTACCCCCCTACCCCCAAATCACAACTTCAGTTAATAATAGGACAGAATTTAAGCATCTGGAGTTTAGAAATGGCTGAACCCATGCTTGTATACATCATTATAATTCAGCATTCTCATTAGTTTTAGCACGGCATTTAACTACAGGATTGGATATTACCTTTCCTTATTCAGTGCCCAGAACAAATATCTCTCACTGAATATTTAACATGAAGCATTTTTTTCCTCATGATGCCTGACAATGTGGACTTTTGCTCTATCTACACTGCTTTAAGTAAAACCTGTTATAAAACCACATTATTACTTTCTCTCTGTGTCTGTCTCGTGGTGCTTGGTGTAACAGTTTCTAACAGTACACAAATATGAAATTTATTTTTACAACCTTATTATAAGCTGAGGATCTATTGTCTTTATTTTGCTGGTGGAAATTGAAGCACAAAGACTCAGTTGGATGCATACACTGATTTTTACGTGCTCAATTTTGCTAAGCTGCAAGACAAATTTTTTCAGCGTTATTTGATATTAAATTGTCCTTCATCTTCTGAACCAAGGTGTCCACTGGCTTCCTTTCCAGCTAGAAGTGCTTTACATTTTCCAAACCAAAACCTGTAGGTTGCAGCTCAAATACCCAGGAGACAAAGCCGAAATCATTAGCAGCCAATTTTGACCGCTGGGGTTTAAATGATTTGCCTAAACCAGAAATTGAGTTAGAGAGCAGAACGCAGGGCCCCGGGCAGCATTCATCTGGTTAAGCCATAAGAAGACTTTCATCATCAGCTTCACCCACCCATCTCGTTCTTTCAACAAGTGGCATAAACAGTCTTTCCCACACAGCCCTGACTCATGGTTAGCAACGTACGCTCAATGAGGAAGAAGATCCTGTGGAACATGTAATTAACTACTAATAAGGGATTCCACAGTTTACCGATACTTAAAAATTTACTTGTTGATGGCAAGAGAATGCTGAATGTCAATTTTGGTTTCTACCTTCACTTGTAGAGGAATTGCCTCCAGAAATCTCCACCTTTTCCCTAACAAGGTCCTTCCAGACACTATTTTTCCAAATGACACTAGTTTCTCTACCCATTCCCACTTTCTCACCCCAACCTTCCCTATCTCAGTCCCCGTTCCTACCCTCCCCTCATCAAACAACATCAACCTTCTCTCTCTGAACAATCTTCTGCTCCATGCCTTGCACCAGAACAGCCAGTCACAGAACCAGCACGTTTCCAGATACCACAAACCTTACGAAATACATCAAACACACTTTTCAGAGCGAGCCCAGACTCCCGGCGCAGAAAAAGCAACATTTCAAGAAGTTAAAAGCACTTTCACCCAATACGATGAACTATCACGTACCTTTGCTTTTCTGTTTCAGCCTTTATTTCCTCTGTAAAATGAAACAAAGGCATAGTTATGGAAATGCTATCATAACCACAAATATAAAATCAAATAACTGAAAACGATTGGAAAACAAAATTATTTAGGCAAACATTTGGAACCATGATTAACTTAAAACAGAAAATATATGTTTATAAGCAATTTCCTATGAACTTCTACTCTCCACCTGCATTGGTTGCAAACTGTATAAAAATTACTTTACAAATCTATATTAAAAACTTAATACTTAAATTTGTATCCAGTCGTGCCAGCTAAACACCACATAGAATGTTTCTGTCAAGACACTGGTACGGTCTTTTCACAGCTATTGTATATAGAAATAACGGGGAAAACACAAATATTATTAAAACTATTTATTAATACAGGATATACTGCTTGTTAAATGTGGATTTACAGAAAAACAATAAGGAAACCACCATTGCTGATTCTTACATGAAACCTCGATGGCTAATTATATTTTGTTTTAAACAGTGTCAGACTGTTTAAATGACTAGACAGGAGGAAAAAAAAACCCTCTGTAGCACCTCTATTTCATACTATTTTAAGATATATTAAAACAGAAGGACTAATAGTTCAGTGCTGTTGACAAGATATTCTAAGTAATTTCTTTACAATACATTTTAAAAGTAATTTTCAATTACTGAAACTAATTTTAGGAAACATCTTCAACTCCAAGAGTACTTTTTTCTGTATTTTCTAGTTATTTTGCACACTTAAATCATAGGAAATTCCATGAAGACTAAGATTTCCAATGTAGTAGGAAGACACGTACAGGATCAAATATGAATATAAATATGTATGTTTTAAGAAACCATCTCAGGAAATCAGTTCTAACATCAAGTCCTGCTCAAACATGCAAAACCACAATTAACTATAACCAACACTTTACTTTGATTTTTGTGTATAAGCCTTAAACTAGTAGCACAGATTGATTCTGACAAAAAAAATAAAAAACCAAGAAGAAAAAGAAATTAATATTTCTAACTAAGCTCCCGTGCAGCAAAATCACACGTCTGTGTCCTGTCCCTCATCTCCCATCTCACACCGATTCACTCGTACAACACAGGTTCCCAAGTTTGATATTTTATCACAGATCACTAGCATCAAATATGTTTACTTAATAGACCTGCTCAACATCAAAAGTGAACACAAGGAGTGCATGTTAACATAAAACCCAAGTCTTATTTCTGCTATGGCTGATGCTCCTGTTCACCCCCAGTAAACCCCAGAGGTGAGAAGGTCCGTGGTTCATCTGAGACACAGCTAGTCCAGAAGTGGTTCAAATAGGAATTACCCAGGACTAGACAAAACATGAAAATAATTCCATATTACAGATATTCAATATTCCTCAAGAACTAACAATAACAACAAAAAGTGAGTCTAATAATCAGCAATGTTTTAGGCACGTATGCCTTCCCACCAGGGTATGATGCTTGATGCGTTTACTCACTTGGCTTGAAAACAAATGCCTGGCTGAGAGGAAGGAGAAGAAACTCTTCTTCCCTTCCAGCATCTTCATATTTTTCATCATTTACCCTCCTACCTGAGCCGTCCCACCCAGGAACTCTCCTCCCTCAGATTCTCTGAAGTCTGTCCAACAACCAACATCACCAGCCAAGAGGTGCACCTGCAGAACACCTTCCGAGTTCAAAGGTACCAACTAAAGTGACAAAACAGAGCAATTCTTGCCCTGATACCCAACTATGTTGAACACAGAATGAAATACAGGAGACCATAGAAACTAACTCTGCTCAGTTAGCAATCCCACTAATAAGGGCCATGAAGTATTAAGTTTTGCCTGTAAAATGACACAAAGTGTTAGAGAAGTGTCATTAAAAAGGTGGGGGACAGCCATTCAACACGGAAATAGAAATCATGTCTTACTGAACTCCAATTAGTTTGAGTGACTAAAACTCCTTTAAATACTTCTTTTTATATATATTAAGTTCTTGTTTAAAATAATTAACACGCATTTAGAAACCACTTAGAAAATGTGAACGTTTCTACTGTTTTATATTTAAATTATAATTCAAGATTATAAACCATTTTGTGATGAAGAATGTTATTTCAATTCAACATACAACATTCAGTCAAATTGTTAAAACACAAATTTCAATTTGCAATTTTATCAGATTCTCATATTCTGAAATTCTGAAAAAAATCACAACAGTTTATTTATTGGGAAGGGACTCTGTATCAGGGAGGGGAGCCAAAGGACGAGGGGGAATGGTATTAAGCTGAAAGAGGGGAGATTTAGATGAGATCTCGGGAAGAAATTCTTTGCTGTGAGGGTGGTGAGACACTGGAAGAGGTTGCCCAGAGAAGCTGTGGCTGCCCCATCCCTGGAGGGGTTCAAGGCCAGGCTGGATGGGGCTTGGAGCAACCTGGTCTGGTGGGAGGTGTCCCTGCCCAGGGCAGGGGGGTTGGAACTGGATGGTCTTTAATGTCCCTTCCAACCTAACACATTCTGTGATTCTATGATTTTATTCCTGAACTAAAATACCACATCAAACCCAGCTGTCATCTTGATGCTACATCAGGTTATCTCTGAATTTATTCTCTCCTTTGTAAACTGTAGCAGTACTTGCAAAGATTACCAAAATAATAAAATCCAGAGTTGCTTAGAGCCCTCCTTGAATGGCTGATGTTCTAACAAATTACCACTATTCTTTCTTAAAATACTACAAGAGATTGTCTTCAGAATAGGTCACAACAATTCACATCAGAAAATGGCAATTTTAGTAAGTGCAGGAAGTACACTACAATTACAAGGAAAGAGCTTATGCAAGTGTCAATCTAATCAAATGTCACTACCATTTCGAGCAGCGCTGCATCGCTCTGTTACTGCGAAACTACCAATTTCATAACCTTTGTTAAACAAAAAGAAAGTTTCTTACAGTGGCCAATATCAAGTGTTTTAGAAGACTAAAATATTTTAGATGGCAGGTAAGCGCATGATGTGATAACTTTACTATGAACGAGGAAGACTTAAGCTTTACTTATATCTTCGAGAAAAGTAAAAACCTCAATTTCTTTCACCATCCAATTGCTCCCTCTGCTCCCCACAATGAAACACAACTTAATCACAGCACAACTTCATGGGCATTTAACAACCACATCCAGTAAGAAGCACACTAAATTCAAGAAGCACTATCAGCAGAAAATGAGATTACAGAATGACAGAATGCTATGGGGTTGGAAGGAACCTCTGGAGATCATCTAGTCCGACCCCCTGCCAGAGCAGGTCCACCCAGAGCAGGTTGCACAGGAACGTGTCCAGGTGGGTTTGAATGTCTCCAGAGAAGGAGACTCCACCACCTCTCTGGGCAGCCTCTGCCAGGGCTCTGCCACCCTCACAGCAAAGAAGTTCCTCCTCATGTTTAGATGGAACTTCCCATGTTCAAGTTTGTGGCCATCACCTCCTGTCCTGTCACTGGGCACCACTGAAAAGAGACTGGGCCCTTCCTCCTGACACCCACCCTTTCAGTATTTAGAAGCATTGATCACATCCCCCCTCAGTCTTCTCTTCTCCAGACTAACAAGACCCAAGTCCCTCAGCCTTTCCTCATCAGAGAGATACTTCAGGCCCCTCATCATCTTTGTAGCCTCTGCTGTCCCCTCTCCAGCAGCTCCCTGTCCTTCTGGAACTGGGGAGCCCAGAACTGGACCCAGTGCTCCAGATGGGGCCTCCCCAGGGCAGAGCAGAGGGGCAGGATGACCTCCCTCCACCTGCTGGTCACATTCTTCATGATGCACCCCAAGATGCCACTGGCCTTCTGTAACACCTTGACCTTATAACAAAGGTAAGAAACAATTCTTATGCTACATAAATAACCTGTTAGAGACAGATGAACCAAAACGCAGGCCGGTACACTCTTTTAGATGGGAAAAAGTAATCTGTGCAAAACTAAAGACTAGCTAGAAAAGGGAGATGAAACCAGACTTGAAGACATAGGCTGCTTTCTTGGGTTGCCCTTCCCCTCTCCAAAACACACCCCAAAAAACACAAAGGAGAGGATCCCAAAGCTGGAAAAGTTTGAAATCTCACTGTCACCATTAAAGGAAGAGAAGATACAAGACACTGGAAAAAGGCAAGGAGACTGGAGAAAAGGACTACGGCTTCCAGAGTGTCTCTCCGCAGGACCTGAGATGTAAACACAGAATTACAGTGGAAAACAGCTCAGATAATTCCATGGCATTGAAAGGACGACGTGTCCCAAACTGGAATTAATTGGGATATATTTAGTAATCTTAAATGAAGTAAGTACAGCAGAAGTAGCAAAATAAATCCACTCTGAACTCTCACTCTGACACACAGATCCATAAGATCTCTTTAGAGAGCCCTACCACAGAATTAATGGAAACAGAGGTGGCTTTTGCACACAGAAGATAGAGCTGATCAAAGAGATACATTATTTTGCAATTTCACAGTGGTTTGCATCAACAGTTTCTCAGAGCAGGTAAAATGAGTCATGTGTGTTAGTTTCAGCTTAAGTTTCCATTTCATCTACACTTGTACAGACCATCATCATTCCAGAGAAATCTCTGAAAAGGCCAAAGACCTTTGTTAACCCAGGTATACTGGTTTCAGCTGGGAGAGAGCTAACCTTCTTCACAGCGGCTTGGATGGTGCTGTGTGTTAGATTGGTGACAAAAATCGTGTTGGTAACAGAGAGATATTTTAGTTATCACTGAGGGGTGCTCACACAGTGTCTTTCCTGCTCCTCACACCACTGGTGGGCACAAGGAGCTGGGAGGGGACACAGCCAGGACAGTGACCCCAAGTGACCAAAGGCATGTTCCATACCATATGATGTTGTACTCAGCAATAAAAACACGTCATTCACCTGCCATTGCCTGGGGACTGCCTGGGCATCGGTTGCCTGGTGGTGAGCTATCGCCTTTTTTGGGCATCACTTCTGTTTCTTGGGTTTGTTTTGTCTTTCTTCTTGCCCCCCTCTTTCTTTTTTTTTTTTTTTTTCATATTAGTCTGTCTTTATCTCAAGCCAAAGTTTTTGCACTTTTACCCTTCCAGTTCTTTCCCCAATACCAGCCACCGAGCGGGGCTTAGCCACCAGTTGGAGATAAACCACCACCACAGGTACCCCAATTCCATTCTCACCTCTCCAACTTCAATTCACTATGTCAGCAGGTCATCTGAATGCTTTTCCTGACCCTCTCCAAACTGCTCATAGTTTCTATGATGAAAAAAACCAAACAAGTTTCTAGTTTTCTTTTTCTCCTTTTAAACACTGTATGACCAGCTAATCTCATTTGCAACTGTAAAATTAACAAATCTCTCTGTAATGAGAGCAGGTAACGCCTAATCAGCAAGGTCAAAATGGGTCAAGCAGGTGCTGTGGACAACGCTGTCTTAAGTGGTCAAAATCCAACTTAGAACTGATCCACTCTTTGCCCCACTAATCCGATTCAAAGGATGATTTAAACCTTAATTACACTGACGAGTGTCTCTTAATTCTCATTTGAAATTTGTTTATGACTGGATTACGCCCTTGGTTCCTGTGCTAACATCCCCCTACATCTGAAATGGACCCTTCTCCTCTAGGTAATTACCTTCAGGTAATATTTCCTTCTGCTTAAGTAAATATCCAGTAATATAATGAAAAGTATAAATATTCTATGGATATACTTTGGCAGAAGTCAAGGATAATGTTCTCATCAAGTAAGGGATAACTGATGGTTACCTTCAGGAATGGTGTACAGAGCTAAGTTCTATGGTATCAACTCAACATCAAGTTGTAGGTTAGATCACAGGGAAAAGAATTCTTATGGAACTTGCTCCTGGGAAAAGGCCAAACTACCATAAAATGGAAAAACACTTTATAATTTCATTACAAAGTATGATGATAGGAAAAACCCACATGCTTAAAAGCATTTAATATATATCTCACATTATGAGAGGTGGTGGAGTCTCCTTCTTTGGAAACATTCAAAACCTGCCTGGACAAGGTCTGTGCAACCTGCTCTGGGTAGACCTGCTCTGGTGGGGGGGGTTGGACTAGATGACCTCCAGAGGTCCCTTCCAACCCCATATCATTCTATGATTATATTTTTCCATTCTTGCACCGGAATTGTATTCAAAACCAAGAGCATATTATTATGTTTATATTTTTTCATTCTTGCACCAGAATTGTATTCAAAACCAAGAGCATATTATTCCCATAATACTGTATTTCAAACTACTGCCACTGCCAGAAGCACATGATTAAGTCTCAATTCTACAAGGATCTGCACATCTCAAGACTAATATTCAGTGTAAACATCAGAGTTAAAGTTTATTTACCTAACTGAAAGTAAATCCATTGGAACAGAAAACACCTTGCAATTTTACTGTAAGAAAAAATAAAAAATTACCTCATGAAAATTACAACCAAAATGTAAATCTCACTGGGGGAGAGGCAGAAGAACATACTCTTCCACTTAGTTCTGAAAAAAAACAAACCACCGGATTTTCCAACTCTTCTTAGTGCCAAAAATGTATGCAGATGACTAAAAATCATAACCATATTACAACCAAAAAAATAAAAAGGCTATTTAATATATAATGAATTCAATATAGTAAGCATTTTGTGGCATTTCAAAGAATTGTAACCATCCTGAGTACTCAGAAGGTAGGACCAGCCAAAGCAGCACAGGCTGCAATACTCCAAGGAAAGAAGTCAATCTTTGGAGCTCACATCACTTATACCTTAGAAGACTACTGTCAGAAGGAAGCCATTTGAATTCAATTCTTTCAAGTCAAAGCAGCTGGATGAGATCCAAGGAACATGCAGCGAAGAAGAATTTAAATTATATTGATATCTATATTAAAAATAAAAGTGAAATCCTATTAGAACATTAAAGGCTTTACTTGAAATAACTTGGCTTGCTTCCTGCCATCAAAGCATTCAAGCGACTGCCTCCAATATCATACAAAATACGGTGGCAACCAAGGGATTAAAAACCCCCAAATTTTTCATCATTAACAATACCCAAACTGTCCTTCCCCAACTCAAGGTACTTCCCCTTCCCCAACTCTAAGACCTACCAGTCTAAAGGTACTTGCCAATTTAAAACTCTAAGATAAAAGTCAGCTGGGCTCTAAGTAATAAAAAACTAGAAATTCAATATCTATTTCAAAAGAACTTTAATTAATTATATTCCCAACTATGTAATAAGATTATTACACATAGAGTGGAAGTTTAATTAAAAAAAAATTACCAAGTTTGAACTCACAATAGTAAAGCCATATAAATGTGATGGGAATAAAAAATGTCCCCCAAAAAATCTCTCGCTCCAAGAGATAAAATTCCAGGCAGATCATGCTGAAGAAGTTTTCCCCCAAAAGGGGTTATTAGAATATCTCTAAATAAATATTCAAATCGTGCTTCTTTTCTTGGTATCTGCTATCCTTTAGCTCAAGCAGTGTTAAAAATAAGAAGTCTCTTGCCTATTCAGCTAAAGGGAAGTATTAACACTCAGATTTCAGGAAAAAAACCCTTAAAATAACCTCCAAATATTAGAACTGGATAAATGGCCATTTTCAACTCGCATGAACACTCAGATTTCAGAAAAAAAACCTTAAAATAACCTCCAAATACTAGAACTGGATAAATGGCCATTTTCAACTCGAAGGTCCACTGTATTCGGACAACAATGATCCAGAGGTGATCCAGAGCCGTCAATGTGCGCTGGCAACCCAGAAAGCCACCCCCATCCTGGGCTGCATCCCCAGCAGCGTGGTCAGCAGGGCCAGGGGGGGATTCTGCCCCTCTGCTCCGCTCTGGGGAGACCCCACCTGGAGCTCTGTGTCCAGCTCTGGAGTCCTCAGCACAGGAAGGACATGGACCTGTTGGAGTGGGGCCAGAGGAGGCCACAAAGATGCTCAGAGGGATGGAGCCCCTCTGCTGTGAGGACAGGCTGAGAGAGTTGGGGGTGTTCAGCCTGGAGAAGAGAAGGCTCTGGGGAGACCTTAGAGCCCCTTCCAGTCCCTCAAGGGGCTCCAGGAGAGATGGGGAGGGACTCTTTGTGAGGAAGTGGAGCCATAGGACAAAGGGTAATGGTTCTAAACCAAAAGAGGGGAGATTTAGATTAGAAGTTAGGAAGAAATTCTTTGCTGTGAGGGTGGTGAGAGCCTGGCCCAGGTTGCCCAGAGAAGCTGTGGCTGCCCCATCCCTGGAGGGGTTCAAGGCCAGGCTGGATGGGGCTTGGAGCAACCTGGTCTGGTGGGAGGTGTCCCTGCCCAGGGCAGGGGGTTGGAACTCCATGATTTTTAAGGTTCCTTCCAACCCAAACCATTCTACGATTCTATGAGTATAAGATGGACCAAAAATCCTATTCGTGGGAGTCCATGGAAAGGCTGATGGCAGCACTGGGCCTTGCACTGGGTGCCATTTTTGTTCTTCGTTTAAATCCAGCAAGCTAAGCTAAAAAGGACTGGAAGAAATACAAACATAAGCATTTACAGCATCAAAGTGTGAGTAGCACCTGTGTGCACCTTCCCCCTTGTGTGTTTCTTTCCCCTCAAAATTCCCGAGCCCAGACTTTAGCACAGACCCTCAGCTATAGATTATTTATGCATCTATTCTTACGACTGCTCTTATTTGCCAGCATCAATTATCCTTTTGTTCTACTTAAGTTTCCTCCATCTCCAAGATTACAGCTCACACGGCTATGGCACACGGGTGGAAAAGGGCAAAGCTCCACGCAGATTTAAGACACCGCTGCGGTCTTCATGTAGCATTTATGTAATGACAAATAATTCTTGTACAGACAAACTAAACAACTCTAAGAGTATATTTGACCACCTCCACTTGTTTTCCAGTCCAATAGATGATGCTGCTGCAACTTCATGTTTACAGGCATTGACGGAGTAACTAAGGAAGAAGAGACTAATCACACTATTGATGAAGAAGTGTTCCAAACAGCGGTTGTATTTCGAGTCTGATGATTCTTGATGAAACTCTGCTCTGGTCCTCCTTGCTGTGCTCTACAAAACCCTGAAACCCTCTAATCACCTAAAACGCTAAGTCTTATCTCATTAGCTCCGAAAAACACAGAGTGGCAACCTTTGAAGCACGTAGAGAATATTTTAAGTGTGCCTACACACAAAGTAAAAACCCCAAAGAAATGAACACAGACTTTGTACAGATGAGGTGCTTCAACCTCAGAAGACACTAATCCTCTGAAGAGAGGGCTAATATAAGAAAGGAACATTTTATGTTGTTGCTTCCCATGTTAAAGGTTTGTAGCAAATCCTATTGAAGTACTTCCCTACCCGCAATTCAGAAGTCAGTAACTATGTCTGATGGTTCTTATTGGGCTTTTTATGCCTAAAGTGATCTTCTCATTTATCCTTAATTTTCTTTTTAGACAGTCATTCCTACCGAGCTACAGCTTCTCCCCACCCCTGCCCGTGATGCAATATCATGTAGGAATATGCAACTCTGGTTCACAAACGTGAATGCACAATCAGTCCCCACCTCAGGCAACCTTACTGCCTGCTCCTGCAGCTCATTAGGTATGACATTTTCAAACAGAATCACTGGCAAATCCATGCAAAAAAAGAAACTACTCTAGTGGCCTCATTCTGCTTAAAATTAATTCAGAATTATTCAATGCAACGGGGGTTTATGACTAGATTTTCTGTAATCATCTTTCTACTTGCTAAACCAAGTCAAGATTACTGTCAAGTTGCTTCACTGACTTGGGAAGAAGAGGAGGGGGGACACACGTATAGGTCAAACCTTGCCATGGATAACTGAATTGTAGTCATTATTAGTAGCATTTATATTTTAACTTGTAGCTGAAAAGCTCATTTTCTGCAGCAGGAAATCCCTCTGCGTCCCCTCAGTAATATACAGGTCTCCATCCTTTATTAAATGTACAGCAAACTGCCAGCAGTATCCAAAATTGTGTCTTCACCCCTTAAAGAAATTTCTTATACTTAGATCAAAATCAAAGAACGGAAATGGACTTTTTATTTACATCTTTAAACACAGTTACAAGGAGAGGACGGCCATGTGCATTTCTTTTAATCAAGCAGAGCATACCTTTCAAATACCTCCTTCCAGCCTTTTTTGATACCTCCCTCCCACTATCCCCGTGTGTTGGTTTCACGCTCAGAACTGGTGGAACAAGTCGCTGAAAAGATGCATTAGGAGACAAGCAATTTGGTTGCTCATCGAACACACAGTCACCTAACCAGGCTATAGAAAGGATCTTGCTTAGAGGTACACTTTTCCAACACGTTTTAATCCAATCCAACTGAGGGCGATGACAGAAGAAGGTGGTTTCTCCTATTCCACGTGTCCCTTCGTGCTTTTACTTTCACACTCGTTGCACAATGGCTACAAAGGCACAAAGTTTTAATGGCCAGATAATTTAGTTTTCGTTGGGTCACTGAGCCATTTCAAACTCACTGCTGAGCTGCGCGATCACGAGCTGCCACATCTCATGTGCATCACATGTTTCAGGAAGGAAGAGCTGGAAGAGAACTGCCCATTGCAGTGGGTGCCCCAGGTGCACTGGAATAAACACACTACAAAAACACATGAAGTTTACCCACCGTGTTTCATCAGCATCAGTATTTTTTCTAAAGAAGCAATTTTGCAAGGACAATGTTTCTTGATTAGGTAAGGGGGTGAAGCCTGCAGCTCTACATTCCTCTTCATATTGTGTATAGCATTTTTTGACTCTTCTTTCTCAAGTCCTATGTTAAAAACGTTGTGAGTTGTGTAAATCCTGATTCCAGAGGCATATTCCCCAACATATAAACCCAGCAACTGCTACCCACACAAAGAGGTGATTAGCACAACAGTTTAAAGACAGCATAAACTAACTTCACTCATGTATTTTTACTGCTTTTTGGTATTTTGCTTCTTGAAGGAAGTAAGCAACACATATACCCTATGCAAACAGAGACTCATCAGCAAGAAAAACTTGTTCAATGTGTTAAATGGCACAAATCTTTTTGATATTTAACATCCCTTTCCTCCTGACTGCATCATCTATATTATTCCAGTACAACTGTCCACACACGCCTGCTATAAAACTGCAGAGGGCCCTGACCAGTCAAAAAGTGACACTGGATTAAGAAAGTAAAAGTTGAAGCTTTTAAGTTCAAGTTTAAAACATTTTTGAAAAAAATATGGATCAGTTCCTTCATCTGGTTTTACCACGTGGCTAAGGGTGGGATGGGGAAGAAAACAAAATCTTTAGCCAGGATTACTGCTCCTGCTGGGGAAACATGGGGTGTTAATTGTAACAGTCTGGAATCACAGAAAGAACGGAAAATTAAATTCAACATGAAAACCTGTCAAGGGAGGTGATTTATTGCTTTACTAAAGAATACGGAAGGACAAAACACTGCAGAGAATCAAGCAAATTAAGACAGACCCCCTAGAAGAGTCTGATCAAAGGATATACTACAACTATTCAGATCAGAATAACTGTAATTTACAGAAAAAGTGATTTTACCAACTGAGTACAATAGTATACAGTGCACAGATCAGTACACAAAAAAGTTGTTACCAACTGTCTCATGAAAATACCAACATGCTGGACTAAGAAAAGCATCACAAGTCTTTGGAGATAAAAAAACTACCCCAGCTTTTCTGCCTCAATAATTGATTTTTCAAATATTCTTGCCAACAATCGTAACAGCCATCTAAGTAACCCATAACACAGTAAAAGAAACTAATTACCAATTACAAATTCCATAAAATATGGATTATAATCAGCATAACTCTTCAGAGAAGTGAGATATTATATTTATATCCCCTCTGTCATTGCAACCCATTATTACAAAGTACTCCACGTGTGAAATTTCTTGCAGTACCCGTAACTCCACTAGAAAGAGTTAGGAACCTATCAATTGCATGAGGTTTCAAATTTAAGTGGGGGATAAACCTTAAGGGATGATATAATTTAATGGTTTGAAATAGTAAGTAACTCCTCTGGCTTCTCTAGAATAGTTCGTGCAAGATAACTGGCCTCCCCACTTCCTCCCCCCGTTCACCTGATCCAACTGATGGGACACATTAGTTTCTCAGCATATTCAAAGAGAAAACAGTGAAAAATCAGGCTGGAAATAAGGAGAGACTCAACAGAGCCAGTCCTCTTCTCTATCAATTTTCTCAGATACTCCCTAGTTCATTTGAGTGACCATTTGCTTCGGTCAGCAGAACCGTAGCCTGCAGTGCATGTCAGAGCAGGGCTGCAGACGCCCCGAGCAGGGGGGGTTTTATGGTCCTCAAACCCACAAGGAAGCCAGTAACTCTGCTGTTTGAGATTGTGAAACGCGTCTGCCTAGTTCTAGAGACCATGAATCATCAAATAATCTGAATTTGCCACAGCAGCTTGATAGGCTGCCCTCTGAAACGTGCAGAGGTCAAAAGCAGCCTCAGTTCTGCTGCTGCAACCTTTAAGAAATAAACTTGGATCTATGTCTTAATATTTTTCCCTTTGAGCACTGAATAGAAGTATTTCAGAGTCATAGTAGAAAGTAGAAATTTAAGACTATATATCTCTCAAAAATTTTTAATTTTTTATATATGTATATATGCATGCACACACACCCTATCTCCATATATAATGTGATTTTTACTCCCCAGATCTAATCTATAACTTGAAGAGGGAGTTTTAACTCAGCAGAACATAGGGAACACCACAAGCATTTAACTAATCGTTTGAATCAGAAGACAGGTCATGACTGAAACTGCAATCAGAATACTAATGCATTTCCAGCCTCTACCAACTGTTCCAGACATCCTGATAAATTCTATGAAAAGTACTCCTATCTACTCAAAACACACCAGAGATTCTTCTTTTTTAAGTTAAAATTGAAACTTGTGAATACAGGCAAATAGAAGAATTGATTATGTATGATATTTCTGGTGAAAAATGTAAGATAGGAAAGAACTGTTGCATCATTTCTTACAAAGAAAGGAAGCTTCTAGTAGTGCACATTGTGCCTCCTCTAGTCAAGCTGGGCTTCCTCACCACCACCCCCAGCAGAGTATGTTTCCTTCATTTTTATGATCAGAAAACTCAAGCACATCCTTCCCCCCTTTGCTTAGAAAAAGCGTAAATTTCTGCCAAAATACAAAGATGACAGAAGCAGAAACAAATTTTGCAGACACAAAATTACATGCGAAATAGGCAAAGCATTTTCAATCAAATCACTTCCATCTGTCTCAAAAAGCATATCTGAAATTAAATATATCCAGAACAAAATCCCGTGATTTGTAACTCATCTGAAAGGACATAACGCGCTTCTCTCTGACGACCATCTTCAAGTCTGACCTTTAAGTTCAAAGCAGGCAAACATGAGAAGTCCGACTCAAAAAGACCTGACAGTAAGAAATTATCTCACTCCTTTGCGACATAATTGCTGGATTCTTCCACCATCTCCATCCCTGAAAGAGAGAAATTTCTGCACAACCTGATGTGCCACTGCCTATTTGTTACATTTGGTAATATCTAAACACTCAGAGAAGTGGTAAGAGTCTTCCTCACTGGAATTTTAACTTGGACATTAGGAGAAGCTTCTTCACTGAGAGGGTGGTCAGGCCCTGGCACAGGCTCCCCAGGAAAGTGGTCATGACACCAAGTCCATCAGAGTTCAAGAAGCTTTGGTCAATGCTCTTATATGGGTTAGTTTTAGGTGGTCCTGCAAGGAGCAGGGAGTTTGACTTAATGATCCTGATGGGTCCCCTCCTACTCGAGATGTTCCGTGATTCTAATTATTCATACTACTGCTTGACAGGGCTCTGAACCTCATCTAAGACCCAAATTTCAGCAGACAATCTCCACAGGTCCCATGCAATGTAGACGTCTCTATGACTTGACTCTGTATGGCTCCAAAAGCCTTCTATTAGACATTAACATCTCTTCACTGTTCACTTGCAGTCAAACAATTTAATAAGTGGCTTCCCAGGAAGAAAGCTCTCTAACTCTTAAAATTCAATTAACATTTTTAGTTTTCAAGACAAGAGGCAATGGGCACAAACTTGAACATAAGAAGTTCCATCTAAACATGAGGAGGAACTTCTTCACTTTGAGGGTGGCAGAGCCCTGGAAGAGGCTGCCTTATAAGATGGACCAAAAATCCTATTCGTGGGAGTCCATGGAAAGGCTGATGGCAGCACTGGGCCTTGCACTGGGTGCCATTTTTGTTCTTCGTTTAAATCCAGCAAGCTAAGCTAAAAAGGACTGGAAGAAATACAAACATAAGCATTTACAGCATCAAAGTGTGAGTAGCACCTGTGTGCACCTTCCCCCTTGTGTGTTTCTTTCCCCTCAAAATTCCCGAGCCCAGACTTTAGCACAGACCCTCAGCTATAGATTATTTATGCATCTATTCTTACGACTGCTCTTATTTGCCAGCATCAATTATCCTTTTGTTCTACTTAAGTTTCCTCCATCTCCAAGATTACAGCTCACACGGCTATGGCACACGGGTGGAAAAGGGCAAAGCTCCACGCAGATTTAAGACACCGCTGCGGTCTTCATGTAGCATTTATGTAATGACAAATAATTCTTGTACAGACAAACTAAACAACTCTAAGAGTATATTTGACCACCTCCACTTGTTTTCCAGTCCAATAGATGATGCTGCTGCAACTTCATGTTTACAGGCATTGACGGAGTAACTAAGGAAGAAGAGACTAATCACACTATTGATGAAGAAGTGTTCCAAACAGCGGTTGTATTTCGAGTCTGATGATTCTTGATGAAACTCTGCTCTGGTCCTCCTTGCTGTGCTCTACAAAACCCTGAAACCCTCTAATCACCTAAAACGCTAAGTCTTATCTCATTAGCTCCGAAAAACACAGAGTGGCAACCTTTGAAGCACGTAGAGAATATTTTAAGTGTGCCTACACACAAAGTAAAAACCCCAAAGAAATGAACACAGACTTTGTACAGATGAGGTGCTTCAACCTCAGAAGACACTAATCCTCTGAAGAGAGGGCTAATATAAGAAAGGAACATTTTATGTTGTTGCTTCCCATGTTAAAGGTTTGTAGCAAATCCTATTGAAGTACTTCCCTACCCGCAATTCAGAAGTCAGTAACTATGTCTGATGGTTCTTATTGGGCTTTTTATGCCTAAAGTGATCTTCTCATTTATCCTTAATTTTCTTTTTAGACAGTCATTCCTACCGAGCTACAGCTTCTCCCCACCCCTGCCCGTGATGCAATATCATGTAGGAATATGCAACTCTGGTTCACAAACGTGAATGCACAATCAGTCCCCACCTCAGGCAACCTTACTGCCTGCTCCTGCAGCTCATTAGGTATGACATTTTCAAACAGAATCACTGGCAAATCCATGCAAAAAAAGAAACTACTCTAGTGGCCTCATTCTGCTTAAAATTAATTCAGAATTATTCAATGCAACGGGGGTTTATGACTAGATTTTCTGTAATCATCTTTCTACTTGCTAAACCAAGTCAAGATTACTGTCAAGTTGCTTCACTGACTTGGGAAGAAGAGGAGGGGGGACACACGTATAGGTCAAACCTTGCCATGGATAAGTGAATTGTAGTCATTATTAGTAGCATTTATATTTTAACTTGTAGCTGAAAAGCTCATTTTCTGCAGCAGGAAATCCCTCTGCGTCCCCTCAGTAATATACAGGTCTCCATCCTTTATTAAATGTACAGCAAACTGCCAGCAGTATCCAAAATTGTGTCTTCACCCCTTAAAGAAATTTCTTATACTTAGATCAAAATCAAAGAACGGAAATGGACTTTTTATTTACATCTTTAAACACAGTTACAAGGAGAGGACGGCCATGTGCATTTCTTTTAATCAAGCAGAGCATACCTTTCAAATACCTCCTTCCAGCCTTTTTTGATACCTCCCTCCCACTATCCCCGTGTGTTGGTTTCACGCTCAGAACTGGTGGAACAAGTCGCTGAAAAGATGCATTAGGAGACAAGCAATTTGGTTGCTCATCGAACACACAGTCACCTAACCAGGCTATAGAAAGGATCTTGCTTAGAGGTACACTTTTCCAACACGTTTTAATCCAATCCAACTGAGGGCGATGACAGAAGAAGGTGGTTTCTCCTATTCCACGTGTCTCTTCGTGCTTTTACTTTCACACTCGTTGCACAATGGCTACAAAGGCACAAAGTTTTAATGGCCAGATAATTTAGTTTTCGTTGGGTCACTGAGCCATTTCAAACTCACTGCTGAGCTGCGCGATCACGAGCTGCCACATCTCATGTGCATCACATGTTTCAGGAAGGAAGAGCTGGAAGAGAACTGCCCATTGCAGTGGGTGCCCCAGGTGCACTGGAATAAACACACTACAAAAACACATGAAGTTTACCCACCGTGTTTCATCAGCATCGGTATTTTTTCTAAAGAAGCAATTTTGCAAGGACAATGTTTCTTGATTAGGTAAGGGGGTGAAGCCTGCAGCTCTACATTCCTCTTCATATTGTGTATAGCATTTTTTGACTCTTCTTTCTCAAGTCCTATGTTAAAAACGTTGTGAGTTGTGTAAATCCTGATTCCAGAGGCATATTCCCCAACATATAAACCCAGCAACTGCTACCCACACAAAGAGGTGATTAGCACAACAGTTTAAAGACAGCATAAACTAACTTCACTCATGTATTTTTACTGCTTTTTGGTATTTTGCTTCTTGAAGGAAGTAAGCAACACATATACCCTATGCAAACAGAGACTCATCAGCAAGAAAAACTTGTTCAATGTGTTAAATGGCACAAATCTTTTTGATATTTAACATCCCTTTCCTCCTGACTGCATCATCTATATTATTCCAGTACAACTGTCCACACACGCCTGCTATAAAACTGCAGAGGGCCCTGACCAGTCAAAAAGTGACACTGGATTAAGAAAGTAAAAGTTGAAGCTTTTAAGTTCAAGTTTAAAACATTTTTGAAAAAAATATGGATCAGTTCCTTCATCTGGTTTTACCACGTGGCTAAGGGTGGGATGGGGAAGAAAACAAAATCTTTAGCCAGGATTACTGCTCCTGCTGGGGAAACATGGGGTGTTAATTGTAACAGTCTGGAATCACAGAAAGAACGGAAAATTAAATTCAACATGAAAACCTGTCAAGGGAGGTGATTTATTGCTTTACTAAAGAATACGGAAGGACAAAACACTGCAGAGAATCAAGCAAATTAAGACAGACCCCCTAGAAGAGTCTGATCAAAGGATATACTACAACTATTCAGATCAGAATAACTGTAATTTACAGAAAAAGTGATTTTACCAACTGAGTACAATAGTATACAGTGCACAGATCAGTACACAAAAAAGTTGTTACCAACTGTCTCATGAAAATACCAACATGCTGGACTAAGAAAAGCATCACAAGTCTTTGGAGATAAAAAAACTACCCCAGCTTTTCTGCCTCAATAATTGATTTTTCAAATATTCTTGCCAACAATCGTAACAGCCATCTAAGTAACCCATAACACAGTAAAAGAAACTAATTACCAATTACAAATTCCATAAAATATGGATTATAATCAGCATAACTCTTCAGAGAAGTAAGATATTATATTTATATCCCCTCTGTCATTGCAACCCATTATTACAAAGTACTCCACGTGTGAAATTTCTTGCAGTACCCGTAACTCCACTAGAAAGAGTTAGGAACCTATCAATTGCATGAGGTTTCAAATTTAAGTGGGGGATAAACCTTAAGGGATGATATAATTTAATGGTTTGAAATAGTAAGTAACTCCTCTGGCTTCTCTAGAATAGTTCGTGCAAGATAACTGGCCTCCCCACTTCCTCCCCCCGTTCACCTGATCCAACTGATGGGACACATTAGTTTCTCAGCATATTCAAAGAGAAAACAGTGAAAAATCAGGTTGGGCAGAAATTCTCAGTGGGATGTATTAAGGAGAGACTCAATAGAGCCAGTCCTCTTCTCTATCAATTTTCTCCTGGAAATAAGGAGAGACTCAACAGAGCCAGTCCTCTTCTCTATCAATTTTCTCAGATACTCCCTAGTTTATTTGAGTGACCATTTGCTTCGGTCAGCAGAACCGTAGCCTGCAGTGCATGTCAGAGCAGGGCTGCAGACGCCCCGAGCAGGGGGGGTTTTATGGTCCTCAAACCCACAAGGAAGCCAGTAACTCTGCTGTTTGAGATTGTGAAACGCGTCTGCCTAGTTCTAGAGACCATGAATCATCAAATAATCTGAATTTGCCACAGCAGCTTGATAGGCTGCCCTCTGAAACGTGCAGAGGTCAAAAGCAGCCTCAGTTCTGCTGCTGCAACCTTTAAGAAATAAACTTGGATCTATGTCTTAATATTTTTCCCTTTGAGCACTGAATAGAAGTATTTCAGAGTCATAGTAGAAAGTAGAAATTTAAGACTATATATCTCTCAAAAATTTTTAATTTTTTATATATGTATATATGCATGCACACACACCCTATCTCCATATATAATGTGATTTTTACTCCCCAGATCTAATCTATAACTTGAAGAGGGAGTTTTAACTCAGCAGAACATAGGGAACACCACAAGCATTTAACTAATCGTTTGAATCAGAAGACAGGTCATGACTGAAACTGCAATCAGAATACTAATGCATTTCCAGCCTCTACCAACTGTTCCAGACATCCTGATAAATTCTATGAAAAGTACTCCTATCTACTCAAAACACACCAGAGATTCTTCTTTTTTAAGTTAAAATTGAAACTTGTGAATACAGGCAAATAGAAGAATTGATTATGTATGATATTTCTGGTGAAAAATGTAAGATAGGAAAGAACTGTTGCATCATTTCTTACAAAGAAAGGAAGCTTCTAGTAGTGCACATTGTGCCTCCTCTAGTCAAGCTGGGCTTCCTCACCACCACCCCCAGCAGAGTATGTTTCCTTCATTTTTATGATCAGAAAACTCAAGCACATCCTTCCCCCCTTTGCTTAGAAAAAGCGTAAATTTCTGCCAAAATACAAAGATGACAGAAGCAGAAACAAATTTTGCAGACACAAAATTACATGCGAAATAGGCAAAGCATTTTCAATCAAATCACTTCCATCTGTCTCAAAAAGCATATCTGAAATTAAATATATCCAGAACAAAATCCCGTGATTTGTAACTCATCTGAAAGGACATAACGCGCTTCTCTCTGACGACCATCTTCAAGTCTGACCTTTAAGTTCAAAGCAGGCAAACATGAGAAGTCCGACTCAAAAAGACCTGACAGTAAGAAATTATCTCACTCCTTTGCGACATAATTGCTGGATTCTTCCACCATCTCCATCCCTGAAAGAGAGAAATTTCTGCACAACCTGATGTGCCACTGCCTATTTGTTACATTTGGTAATATCTAAACACTCAGAGAAGTGGTAAGAGTCTTCCTCACTGGAATTTTAACTTGGACATTAGGAGAAGCTTCTTCACTGAGAGGGTGGTCAGGCCCTGGCACAGGCTCCCCAGGAAAGTGGTCATGACACCAAGTCCATCAGAGTTCAAGAAGCTTTGGTCAATGCTCTTATATGGGTTAGTTTTAGGTGGTCCTGCAAGGAGCAGGGAGTTTGACTTAATGATCCTGATGGGTCCCCTCCTACTCGAGATGTTCCGTGATTCTAATTATTCATACTACTGCTTGACAGGGCTCTGAACCTCATCTAAGACCCAAATTTCAGCAGACAATCTCCACAGGTCCCATGCAATGTAGACGTCTCTATGACTTGACTCTGTATGGCTCCAAAAGCCTTCTATTAGACATTAACATCTCTTCACTGTTCACTTGCAGTCAAACAATTTAATAAGTGGCTTCCCAGGAAGAAAGCTCTCTAACTCTTAAAATTCAATTAACATTTTTAGTTTTCAAGACAAGAGGCAATGGGCACAAACTTGAACATAAGAAGTTCCATCTAAACATGAGGAGGAACTTCTTCACTTTGAGGGTGGCAGAGCCCTGGAAGAGGCTGCCTAGAGAAGTGTCTCTTTCTCTGGAGACGTTCAAACCCACCTGGACATGTTCCTGTGCAACCTGCTCTGGGTGACCCTGCTCTGGCAGGGGGCTGGACTAGATGATCTCCAGAGGTCCCTTCCAACCCCTACCATTCTGTGATTCTCCAAAGCCCACAGAGAGCTGATGGCTATCATCAGTGGAATACAAGAGAGGTGACACCTATGGAGGTCCCGAACTTGAGGAATTGGACTCTAACTGAGTCCCTTTTCAAGAGTTTAGGCTCCCTCAACAGAATCAACAACCTTATAGCAAGAAACACAAATTAAAGTCACAAAGCCAGTTTCTCATTTTTTCCAACACACTCATATTTTAACACCATTATTACCGTTGTAAACATAAAGTGCTGCATTTACATAAATGACAAACTTGAACAAAGAAGAAAAAAGACTATTTTTTCACTTACATCCTTGGGTTATTTATCAATCACATTTTTAAGGCCTAACCAAATATAAATTGGAAAATCGAGCTGCAGCATATTTTGCAGCAGTTGAGCTCTCCCTGTGTTATACAAGCATTCTGTTCTTCCTGCTTCAGATACAACACAGCTTTTTACACCTACATGCAAAGTTTATTCCAGAATTAGTGTATCTTCAGTTCATGATGCCATTCCCAGGAAACCAGTATTTTCATCATCGTTCCATGTCGTAAGACATTTTGCATGCAGTAGCTCTAGTCCTTTCAGTTAAGAAAACAAATTTCTTTTTCCTTTGTAGTTAAACATGCATTTTAATATATAAAATAATAATAAAAAAGATCATTTAGCATACACATTTTTGAACTTTTGCACTACCCAGCTCAAAAGCCATTACACCACAGACAGCAGATATTATGGAACTAAATTAAAATAAATTTCAAACAAGAGGAACGAAGGCAACTAATGAAGCTCGACTGACAATTAATGTCTCCTGAAATCCAGCGTCCAAAGACACAAAAAAACCCGGAGCATTCCCATCTCAGGTTTTTAAATAAAGTCCATGCAAACTTTGAGAACCGGGAAACAAACCCAGAAATCAAACCTAAAAACTGTATTGGACAAAAAGATACAAGAAGGGCACATCTTTCTTAAACCCATGATATCCAGTCTGTGTTTTGCTTTCACGAGTGGCCAATAGCATATGCTTAAGGAAATGCAGCTCATAAAAGCAGGGCAGGAATGCTGCAATATCCCCTCCTACCAGCATCTACCCATCTGCGGCTTATACTCTTCCTGTTCAAAGACTGTTCCTGCAGGTTTTGACAACTCTTGCTAAATTTTCATTTAATCACTTTTTAAATCATTTAAACTTTTGGGATCAATGTAATTAAAAGCTGCAGGAAAGAATATTTTTCATGCTTTACTTTAAATAAGCCGAGTTCCTTACAGGATCTCCAGATCTGAATGAAGTTACTATCAATTATTCTCTCTTCGTGTCTATGCCACTCAGGATCTTACAAACTTCCTTTATGTCCACCTTCCTCATTTTTTTCCCCCATTAGGGAACAAGAGGCACAGTCTGCTTAATCTCTTCTGGAAGTCATTCCATACTTTCAATCATCATTGTTGACTTCTAATGCATCATTTCTAAGTCCACTGTCTCTTTGGGGCGCAGCAGAGAAGAGACTGACAGAATCACAGAATGATCAGGGCTTGGAAGGGACCTCTGGAGATCATTTAGTCCAACCCCCTGCCAGAGCAGGTCCACCCAGAGCAGGTCCCACAGGCACGTGTCCAGGGGGGTTTGGAAAGTCTCCAGACCAGGAGACTCCACCACCTCTCTGGGCAGCCTCTTCCAGGGCTCTGCCACCCTCACAGCAAAGAAGTTCCTCCTCATGTTTAGATGGAACTTCCCATGTTCCGGTTTGTGGTCATCACCTCCTGTCCTGTCACCGGGCAGCACTGAAAAAAGACTGGGCCCATCCTCCTGACACCCTCCCTTTCAGTATTTATAAGCATTGATCACATCCCTCCTCAGTCTTCTCTTCTCCACAGTAAAAACACCCAAGTCCCTCAGCCTCTCCTCATCAGACAGATGCTCCAGGCCCCTCATCATCTCTGTAGCCTCTGCTGTACAGAACTCTTACTTAGAGCCCATGTTTGTGCGCACACAATTTGGACCTCCTTCACTTCCCCTCTTCTGCTCGTATGGATTAATTTGCCTTAACCTGCCTTAAGTTCATCATTGAAAGGCCTGGAGAGCAAGCAAGCACAGAGACAGCAGCTTCTGTCAGGTGAAAAGGACATGATTGAGGAAAGAATGGTTCAAAGGCTGCTTTTCCTTCAATGTAAAAGACAGTGTTAATAACTGGAACACAGAGATTTGTTTCTGGCTTTACAATACAATGTAAGGCATGGAGGTCAAACTTAGCTCCTTTCTCTTCCTTCCCTCCTTCAACCATCACTAATCATCACATTCTATTTTCCCCACAGGGTTAGAGACAATTTTAAATAAGAAAACTTATTTCTTTTTACAGCAAAATTCCTAAGTATTCATGATGTATTTATATGCATAATTATGCACACAATCACACGAAATAAGGTGTCATGTCTTAAATCACAAGTGAAAAACACCTGAATCTCTCATTTCACTGCAGGTGAAGAAAATTTTAATCATCCTGCTCAGGCAGTCTTTTTCCAGCTTCCAAACTTTCACACAAATGCAGCTGTCTTATTCTAGCAATTTGACTTACAGCAGTTATAAAGGTCTGTTACCATTTCAGGATAATGAAAACGGAGGTTAATTTATCCCTATCCACTTGCCCATACCCAGCACAAGATCCAGTAGGGCATGATTCTTGCAGACTGGTCACAGGCCATTAGCCAAATGAAGCCAGCCCAGTTAAGATTCTACATTTTCCAGCTTTCTGAGTTACAGGAAAAAAAAAAAAACACAAACCTGTGATTTTATGCCAGCTGCTGCACTTTTGGTCTGTGCAGTAATACCATCAGACCTTTAGACACGGGGTTATAACCCGCAAGGTCACCTGCCAGACAAGCAGAGGGGTATTTTACACACAGCAGAAGAAGTTTTACAAGAAGTAGTTTTGGGGTTTTTTTTGTTTGGGTTTTTTTTTTTTTTTTTACAAGAAGTAGTTTTACATACAGCAGAACCACACCTTTGCAAAAAAGAAAAATAATCTTCATTTGAACGGGCATTCCCATTAGTTCATGCTTATTACTTGTGTTAAAAGTGCACTCTTTTGTGCAAGTATATCTGTATTAATTTGTAGCAGTTTTAAAATTAAAATAGGATGGGAAGCTACTAAAGAAATCAAACCAGAGCAACGCCACTTATATTTAATTTACAGGTTACAAACTTTGTAAGTGTGCCTTATATAATTCAACTGAACAACTGGGCACTGTAGTATAAAATACTATTTAACATCTTCAGTAAACCCCAACATTTTTATTGGAATTTAAAAGTCTAAAAATAGTTTCTCCCCCATTTCATTGAATCATAAAATAGTTTGGGTTGGAAGGGACCATAAAGACCATCCAGTTCCAACCCCCTGCCCTGGGCAGGGACACCTCCCACCAGACCAGGTTGCTCCAAGCCCCATCCAGCCTGGCCTTGAACCCCTCCAGGGATGGGGCAGCCACAGCTTCTCTGGGCAACCTCTTCCAGTGTCTCACCACCCTCACAGCAAAGAATTTCTTCCTGAGATCTCATCTCAATCTCCCCTCTTTCCATTTAGAACCATTATCTTTTGTCCTATGGCTCCCTTCCCTGATCAAGAGTCCCTCCCCATCTCTCCTGGAGCCCCTTTAGGGACTGGAAGGGGCTCTAAGGTCTCCCTGGAGTCTTCTCCAGGCTGGAGAACCCCAACTCTCTCCTCCTGTTTCTCTCCAACACTGCAAAGTTGAACTACGTGGGTCATTCCGACATTGCTGACAAGTAACTGCAGTAAAAACTGATGCTCGAGAGTCCCACACTGACATCAGGTGAAAACACAAAGCAGTGAAACACCCCTGTATCTGGCACTGACTAACATCTCTCCACTCGAAATATCTGCAAACCTAACTATACTTTTATTTCTAAGTGAAGGAATAAAATTACAAAACCTGTAAAGATTATTAGAACAGGAAGTGCTAAAGAGAGTGAGCCTGCAATTTGTATTATCATCCTTTTAAGACCTGTGTTTAAGAGCAGACACAAAAGAGTGTTGAAATAAACCCATCTATCTCAAGCATGGGTATTTTCATTTATCTTAAAAATAACTTAATTTTTTTTTTCCTGATGCAAGAAATACATTAAATGAAAAAAGACTGAAGAACACTGGACAGGACATATTACCCGTTTGAACAAAAAACAGGTATTAAATAGCATAACATCAATAACTATGTAATCTCATATCACAGTCCGTACATGATACACAGAGTACCAGAAGTGCTGGTGGGGAGAAAAACAGAAGCAGAGCTTTCTGAACTGAAATCAACAAAAACAAAAAACCAACAAACAAACCCAGAGCAATCATGCCCTAGATGTCTTCATAAATACTGTCTTGGTTTTGGTAAAATCTGCTTAAGCTGTTAGAGTGTGTAAACAATTCTAAAATAAAAAACTGAGATGACAAAAAACCCACTCAAGCATGACAAAAGAGCTAGTTCGATAATACAATTAGAGTGAAACCTGTTTAGGAAAAAAAATTAAATAATACCAGACCAGAACAAGACCAGCAAACCTGCAAAAACCAGAATATGAGACAGTGAAACAGGCAGCCACAGAAGTTTATCAAATTAGACAAGGGCTGGCGTCCACTCCGTAGGTCAAGTGTAAATCTGCTTTTCAGGGCTGGGTTTGTCTTTTTATTTTTAAATCTACCCAAGATGCTACTGAAAAAACTGTTCTTTGTTCAAGGTCAAAAAAAAATAATCACCAGTGGAAAAAAAAATTAAAACCACTGAGCAGAAAGATCTTTTGGAAATCTAATGAAATGTTGCAACCAAAGACATTACTGCTTTGGGATCCTTCACTAGCAGGAGGACATCTGATCACAGCTTAGAGAAAAGCTATAAGTAGCCCCTTCAGAGAATAAACCCCATCAGAATGGAGCAATGATCACTCAGTTCAGGGAGTTTTGGCCATTTATCATTCCCAAAGAGAAACACACACAAAAGATTCAGTGGGCAGGTGATCAAGGTGAAAGAAGTGAAATTCCTTCTCAAAATGAAAGCTCCATTTGTCATTTTTGGGTTTCACACACACACACCAACAGCACTTCCACAACACATTAAATACACAAACTTCTTGGTATAATGTTTAAAAGTACAAACACAGTTTCACTTAAACACCCATAAAATCAAGTGTAACTTTTTTTTTTTTATTCAGGAGAAATGAATTCCCAAAAGAGAATCATCCTTTTTGCAGTTTAAGAGGAAGCATCCAGTGTGATTGCTTCTTCCAAACTCCTAAAAGCACAGCCAGATGTAAGACACACCTGAAACAATTTGTGCTTGAATTAAAACACATTTTTGGAAAAGAATGTGTGACATGAAGATTTGCAACATCAGAGAATAAAACCAGCCCAGTGTTTTCCTACTTGTTTCAGAAGAGAAGCAACAGACTTGCACTATTTTTTTCACTTTCTAATTCAGATGGCTCTTCAAGCACCTCTCACTGATAATAAAACCCACACACTTCTGAAACCACAGGTAACATCACCCTAAAAGTTGTATCAGGTCCAGAATCAGTATAATCTCCACATTCCCAAGCTTCAAAGCTGCTCTTGATTACAGCATCACACTAAGAGCTCAGATTCCTCAAAACATCAAGCTTCTTAAGAGCTCCTGCTTCCCAACTAAAACCCCATCATCATCTATGAATATGTCTGGACTGAAAAACAAAATTAAAAATAACAAACAAAATGAAACCCAGAAACTCCCAAAGAAACCCGAGCAGAATCCCCAACACCCAGAATAATACCTAAAAGCTAAATCCAAAGAAACAAGAAAGAAGCAACATGAAAAATGGGGAAAAAAACCTAATAAAATTTGCCAATATTTATCAATTAAAATGAAATTTTATCAAGCTTTTTCCTACCAGTTTGGCAGTTTTTACTTCTAATTGTGTAAAATGAAAAGAATCAAGAACACAGGAGTTACAGGAGCCTAAAGTGTGGGGGAAATGCCTTATAATGTATCCCAAAAATTTAAACTGATAGAGGGATTGGGATTTTTTGGTTTGTTGGGCTTTTTTTTTTTAAAAAAAATAAAAAAATAAAATAAAATATCTTTCTCAAGTCCTTGCTGACTGGCATTTCTATTCTCACTCACATCAGCTACTCCGCTACCTTGCCTGTGATCAACATTAGGCCAATGTGCTACTAATTACCCAGGTCATCCTATTCATCCTTGCAACAACGCTGGCACAGTAGCAGATGTCTCCGTAGGTCAAGTGTAAATCTGCTTTTCAGGGCTGGGTTTGTCTTTTTATTTTTAAATCTACCCAAGATGCTACTGAAAAAACTGTTCTTTGTTCAAGGTCAAAAAAAAATAATCACCAGTGGAAAAAAAAATTAAAACCACTGAGCAGAAAGATCTTTTGGAAATCTAATGAAATGTTGCAACCAAAGACATTACTGCTTTGGGATCCTTCACTAGCAGGAGGACATCTGATCACAGCTTAGAGAAAAGCTATAAGTAGCCCCTTCAGAGAATAAACCCCATCAGAATGGAGCAATGATCACTCAGTTCAGGGAGTTTTGGCCATTTATCATTCCCAAAGAGAAACACACACAAAAGATTCAGTGGGCAGGTGATCAAGGTGAAAGAAGTGAAATTCCTTCTCAAAATGAAAGCTCCATCATTTGATCACAGCTTAGAGAAAAGCTATAAGTAGCCCCTTCAGAGAATAAACCCCATCAGAATGGAGCAATGATCACTCAGTTGAGGGAGTTTTGGCCATTTATCATTCCCAAAGAGAAACACACACAAAAGATTCAGTGGGCAGGTGATCAAGGTGAAAGAAGTGAAATTCCTTCTCAAAATGAAAGCTCCATTTGTCATTTTTGGGTTTCACACACACACACCAACAGCACTTCCACAACACATTAAATACACAAACTTCTTGGTATAATGTTTAAAAGTACAAACACAGTTTCACTTAAACACCCATAAAATCAAGTGTAACTTTTTTTTTTTTATTCAGGAGAAATGAATTCCCAAAAGAGAATCATCCTTTTTGCAGTTTAAGAGGAAGCATCCAGTGTGATTGCTTCTTCCAAACTCCTAAAAGCACAGCCAGATGTAAGACACACCTGAAACAATTTGTGCTTGAATTAAAACACATTTTTGGAAAAGAATGTGTGACATGAAGATTTGCAACATCAGAGAATAAAACCAGCCCAGTGTTTTCCTACTTGTTTCAGAAGAGAAGCAACAGACTTGCACTATTTTTTTCACTTTCTAATTCATATGGCTCTTCAAGCACCTCTCACTGATAATAAAACCCACACACTTCTGAAACCACAGGTAACATCACCCTAAAAGTTGTATCAGGTCCAGAATCAGTATAATCTCCACATTCCCAAGCTTCAAAGCTGCTCTTGATTACAGCATCACACTAAGAGCTCAGATTCCTCAAAACATCAAGCTTCTTAAGAGCTCCTGCTTCCCAACTAAAACCCCATCATCATCTATGAATATGTCTGGACTGAAAAACAAAATTAAAAATAACAAACAAAATGAAACCCAGAAACTCCCAAAGAAACCCGAGCAGAATCCCCAACACCCAGAATAATACCTAAAAGCTAAATCCAAAGAAACAAGAAAGAAGCAACATGAAAAATGGGAAAAAAAACCTAATAAAATTTGCCAATATTTATCAATTAAAATGAAATTTTATCAAGCTTTTTCCTACCAGTTTGGCAGTTTTTACTTCTAATTGTGTAAAATGAAAAGAATCAAGAACACAGGAGTTACAGGAGCCTAAAGTGTGGGGGAAATGCCTTATAATGTATCCCAAAAATTTAAACTGATAGAGGGATTGGGATTTTTTGGTTTGTTGGGCTTTTTTTTTTTAAAAAAAATAAAAAAATAAAATAAAATATCTTTCTCAAGTCCTTGCTGACTGGCATTTCTATTCTCACTCACATCAGCTACTCCGCTACCTTGCCTGTGATCAACATTAGGCCAATGTGCTACTAATTACCCAGGTCATCCTATTCATCCTTGCAACAACGCTGGCACAGTAGCAGATGTCTTCCAGTCCTCTGGAATTTTCACAATGTCCTAAGATCGATTAGAAATCGATATGGGAGTTCTGCCAGGTATTTCAAACTCCTGGGGCTCGACAGGCCTATATTTAGCAGCTCTTCTACATTTATACTCAAAATGAGAAGTATCACGTAACAAGTATCATATACCTTATCCCGCAAACAAAGTATTTTTATTTAACACTCCCCTGCATTCCATTAAGGTATCTATAAAATACATATGCTGGGGTTTTGGGGTGATTTTGGAGTGCTTTTTTTTGGTTCTGGTGCTTTTCATAGAAACAAACCACACCAGTTACAATTTGTTCAACTGTCTTTACACAATATTCTCTTTCTGTAAAATCCCACAGAAATATTTTATGGTTTTGCTAGTTTTTTTGGAGACTTTTTGTATGTACGTGATTTTTCTTGAAGGTTTGGTTTGCCTAACAGTAACCAATAGTTTCTTCTACTCTTTATCCCTGCAAAGGACAGGGTGGTAACTGCCAGCTACGCACACAGTACTTCTTGGTCCGTATCCATCTGACTAGCAGAGCTAGATCACATGCTTTTGGCTTTCAGACACACACAATAGAGTTCTGCCTCCTGTAAAAGATAAAAAACTATCAAGCTTCTTACTCAATTCTGTCTGTTTCCTTCATACAGAATCACAGAATTGTAGGGGTTGGAAGGGAGCTCTGGAGATCATCCAGTCCAACCCCCTACCAGAGCAGGTCCCACAGGAACGTGTCCAGGCGGGTTTGGAATATCTCCAGAGATGGAGACTCCACCATCTCTCTGGGCAGCCTCTTCCAGGGCTCTGCCACCCTCACAGGAAACAAGTTCCTCCTCATGTTTAGGTGGAACTTCTTATGTTCAAGTTTGTGCCCATTGTCCCTTGTCCTGTCACCAGGCACCACCAAGAAGAGTCTGACCCCATCCTCTTGACACCCACGCTTTAGATACTGATCAGCATTGATGAGGTCCCCTCTCAGCCTTCTCTTCTCCAGGCTAAACAGACCCAGGTCTCAGCCTTTCCTCATCAGATCATTTCCTTGATCATCTTTGTAGCCTCCGCTGGACTCTTTGCCTCCTTCTTTGACATCTGCAGAGTTGTGTTTCCCAAGTCACTTCAGCCTCTGATGCTCCACTGGCATTAGCTGTCTTTCCCAAACAAAAATATTTTCTCCCAGCAAACCCCCAATTTACCCATCAGACAGGAAAACTCTCCAACTCAGTGCAGAAAACCCCAATCTCCCTTCCCGCTGCCTGTTCAAGGCAGAGTCACCAACCTACCCCTGGCTGGTGCGGAACTGAATCACAGTCACCTACAAGCTTGTTGGTCTTGCTTCCCAGTCTCCTGGCACCATTTGTTTACTCTGAAGTACTAACTAATCAGCAACTTGACAGAAATATCAACACGAGTGAAAAACCTAAAAGAAGACAAGCGTTCCTCATCTAGCTCTTCATGAGTCCACGAATTCAGCAAGGAGTTTCGCCAAAAACAAGGGAGAGAGACCAACTAGGACACCACTGGCTGATCCACCCTATGAACACCCACATGACAATCCTCCCTGACAACAAACCAGGTCAGAATCTTTAGTAACATTATCAAAATACTAGCTTAATACCAATTATTCTCCGAAAGACTCCAGAAAAGGTCTGGAATGTACATCTGACCTCAACAGCCAAGATAATTTTTTGTCTTTCCACTTGTATCTGAAGAAGATGCACGTGAACCAACACTGTTCTTATCCTGAAAAACATGAAGCTGTGGTTAACTGGAGACAAGCACCAAGAGAAGAGAGAAAAAGATGACAATTAAAGGAATAATATACTGGAAGACGGTACAGAAAAAGATCAACTGGAACAAAAACCCACAAAACAGTAAAGATATTTCATTGTAAGAAATAGATGTGTTCTGGTCATAAGGCAACAACTTGCCATTTTAAGCTTCAACATTCCAATTAGTGCTCTAAATACACAACGGAAGAGAGATATTTAAAAGCTGCCCTATGTCACAAAGATGTGTTGAAGCCTTTCAAGATTAGGTTTTAAAAGGTACTGAAAATGAATGTTAAAACTTTGAAAATATCGAATGCCTTAACTAAGGATGTATTTCAGGATGGAGTCAAAGTTCCACCTAAAAAAAAAACAAACCATTTTTTTCCTTCCAAGACAAAAAGCAAATATTTGATACTCATTCTCCATTAGCATTTTTCCAACCCAAATACAATCTACCTTGTTTTCTACAAAAGTGTTTTTATATGCACCCTGCCAACTATCCCTCTTCTCAAGGGAGATTAAAGCTCCTCAGCGCTGCATTTCTACACAGCCAAGAACTGATTACATTTAAAACAATAAAAAAGTCCCACTATACACAACTTCTCTTAAATTAGCCCCATAAATTCAACAATAACGGCACTTTACATCTCAAATGGAGAAGGCAACCTGGAAAGCAGTTTATGGGACCAACCAAACCTCACTGTTACCAAGCCAGGCTTTAAATCTTTGCAAAAGTAGATGAGATCTTAACCACATTGAGCACCTGCTAATTAAAGCCCGAGCTTAGCAAAGCAAACAAGAGGAGGGAAGGGCAGCTGCAACTTTTAGGGATTTATTTTTTGTTTTAAATATAAATCTTGGTTTGCACTAGCAAAAAAATTTTCTATTTATCCTGCTTGCTTACTTCAAAGTAAGTGTTTCAGAAGAACAATTACAAGCAGAAAATAAATTCTGTATGGACAATGGTGACTTGTACATTGTGAAAATAAATGCCTATAGCACACGCAGACAACAGACAATGGTACAACACCGAGCTCTTTGTACTCTGCATAGAAAAGACTAAAAAAAATAATATAAATATCTGGGCTTTGGCTTCTAAAAAAGGACAAGTGATGATGAAAGCTGAAGGTAGTCTACCCAGTCTACTGAGAACAGCACTATCCAAAATACAAAGAGGAATTTAGCTCATCCAACAATTCTCTACTAAAATTAATTCCACTGGAGTAACACAACAATGGCCTTCCAAATGTTGGTGCTACTTCAGGAAGGTTTTTTCACCCAGCACATGCACTTCTCTATTGACTGTTCTCCTCACTTACTCTGATAATAGAACATGATTATCTAGATATGCAAAGGACACCAGAAAATGAAAATGAAACTAGGAAGAGTAAGAAGAGAGACAGGTAAAAAACCGCAGGTGAGACTTTCCCGGGCCATTTTCAGATCAGCACAGGTAAAGATACAGATCAATCTTCCCACCTTTGGCTTATGTTCTACTCCAAACGTTACCTTTCTTTGGAGAAACTAGGAATCAGTGCTTAATTATATCCTGCTGCTTCATCATCCTACGCCTGCACGTAATGGCAGCACAAACTGAATGGAGCTGTTACTTTCACATCACATGAGGCCTACATCATCCCGCAGGATCTCTGCCTGACACACCAAACAACCCAAGGAGCACAACCCAAGGAGCACCAAAGAACCTTTTAAAACAAAGCTTCAGCCCTCTTCAGGCAGTGGTTCCAGAATTCCAGGCACCACACACACGCTCTTCTTTCAAGTACACACCAGGTACACATCCCTATCATCTTACATTCTTTGCAGTTTGGAATTTTACAGAAGAGTGGCTTGGCTCCCCATTTGCAGCTGAACTTGCAGCCTTTGTACAAGCAGGGAATTCTGGTTTGCTCAGCCTGGTCTTTCTAGAAAACACCTTTCCACACAGACAAATCCCCACGAAGCACTGGCAGTATTTATTCAGTCTATTAAAACCTTTAAATTCAGCTGAGAATTTTTTTTTTTTCTTCCCCAAGAGCTTTTATGGACTATGCATAATGCAGTACGTTTACTGTAAAGTCTCCTGGACTCTAATATGGCTGAAAAACAATACAGAAAATTACTGTAAAGTCTCCTGGACTGTAATGTGGCTGAAAAACAATACAGAAAAAACAGTGCAGAGAACTGACTGGGAAAAGAACCTCTAAAAGTAATCCTGCTGTCAGCTTGCTGCCTGACGTGCTCTGCAAGCACACAATTTTAAAGATAAACTCATTCCTTACATAGATTAAGAGTAGCCACTATGCAACTAAACAACACAAAGGTCTAAATTAGCTGTGGTTCATTAGATGACTAGAAAAAGAAACATTACATTCTCTTTACAGAGAATGTCTTTCAGAAGGGACAATGTTGCATGAAAAAATACATTGAACTTGGAGTCAACTATCCTAATCCAGACACAACCTGGCGAATCATTACATATAGGATGCACGTATCAGGTTGAATTTCGTCCCTGTTAAAAGCCAAAGAGCATCCATAATTCAGGTTGCAATATTCAATTCATATTTTGCTTTCTTATCTTCTAATAGCCCAGAAAAATCGTCATGCTAGAAGGACCTCATCTTAACACCTGCACAGAGGTCAGACTTCCACAGTACCATGTACCAGGAATGTAGAGGGGTTTCTTGCTCTCAGAATGCACATATCAAAAATAGATGAAGTATAATCTTAATGGAATGCAGTTGCATAGGTTTATAAGAAAATATATAGAGATTTTAAATGACAAAGGGGTATTCTTAAAGATTCTTAAAATACTGATTGTCAACTTCAATCCAGAAGCAGGGTTTTAATTTGTTTCTCTATGGTACAGGAACACCGCATTTCTGGCACTGCCTGCTTGTTTATGAAATACTTCAATAGAAGCCCATCTTATCCAATATAAATACTGGATTTAGGAAAAAAAGAAGAAAACATCTCAGAAAATGAAAAAAAAAATAGAGTCTGGATTAGCATCAATGACTAGGTAGAATATCTGATATACTAATAGTAAGCAACACTTTACTACAGTCACACAGCTGGAATAAAAGATCTTAATGGCAGAGTTTTGTACCACATCAGGTAATTTCAGTGAAGACTAATCAATTAAATATTCAGACTGAAAAAACATGATACTGATTTGAGGATGTGTAATTACTGCCACGATTTTTAAAAGCTACTTTTTATTTAACAACCATTTTTCAAAAATCCAATAAAACTCCAGGGTTAGATTTTGCCAGAGTTAACTCCAAACGGAACTTGATTCTGAATTACTACTTTTCTAATGTTTTATCATCAATGTCGTTGCTCTATAGAGGAAAGCAATTTCTCAGGAATAAAAAGTATGTACTCCCTGCTTCAAATGGCAAAGCAGCATCCAGTTGGAGTATTCTCCAACAGATGAAGAGAACCCACGTGCACCCTATTTCCAATTCTGCATCCTATTTCCAATTCTGCTATGAACATCACAGCTCAGCTTTAACACCCAGTTGCCCCACATGTGAAATAAGGATTATATTTAACTATGAAAAGCTTTTCAAAGAAAAGCAGACAGGAGCAAGTACTCTACTCAAGAGTAGAGTATATTGCCACATTTGAATTAGGAGTCTATCATACAGAAAACCAGACAATGGACCGTATTACATTTACAGCCACCAACTATAATTTCACTGCGCCACAGTCTAAAAAAATTATTGCAGTAAGACTCTACAGCATTTAACATCCTATCTGATATTTTTCAGGTTCACGAAGCCCTTCTATATACATTAGCTAACGCACATAATCTTGTATTTCTTCCTTCCTGCTTCACTGGCTTTTATACCCACACGGTATCATTTTGCTATTTAAGCCCCAATCACTCCATCGGATCCACAGGAGGAGGTTTCAATGAAGCTGCAGCACAGAAATCACTGGGACGTGTGCCCGGGGGTCTCCTCACCCAAACGAGTTCACAAGATAAAAGATGCAGACTGTACAGTCTAGAGGGCTTGCTTTATAATCCGTGTAACGCAACGGAGCCATGCTTGGAGGGATCTGGATGACACTTAAGACACATCAAGCTACTGAAATAAAAGTACAGCAGAAACACGAGATTAATACCAGTGTCCAATTCTACGGGTGACGGACAGGCTGGATATAGATTCAGTTTAATAATAAGAAAACATTTCTTACTTTAATTTCTAACTTGGATACACAGCCTGTAGTCAATGGAAAGGCCAAAGGGCTATGAGTTTAATCACATCTGACTAAATCGTACTACTATTATTAATAATTCTAGTGATAAATGAGAAATGTAAGGAAACACTCCTTCCAATCTACTTGAATTATTAAGAAATAGTTGAACTACGGCCATTTCTCCCCCTCCATTTGTCTTTCACAGACAAGGAAAACAAGGATTGTTGCTTTTTTTTTACAAAAGAATGAAAAGTATTATAAAAGACAAATAAATAAAATAACAAAACAACAGAGAGCTTGAAATTACTTATGTTCATTTTTAAAACAAGCAAGTTTCACTTTAATATTATCTCTTCAAACAAACCCATTGAAACAGACATTATTACTGCAGAAAATCAAGATAATTATCTCCAAAACCAGAAACAATTACACAAGAATGGGAGGGCCATAATCCGTTTATGTATTATTTAAACAAAGCAGGCCTTTCCCCAGAAGCCTTTCAGTAAATAACGTCAATATCTCGCGACGCGGGTTCAAACCCTGCTTGGATTCACCACGCCGGGATTTTGAAGCTCGAGTTCTCCTTTTAGGCTGCCTGTTTTGGGAGGGCTTGGTATCACCCAGCCCTACTGACTTCTGGAAGAGGTGGCGTTGACACAGCGGCACCACAAACCCACCACAACACCCCGCTCAGCCCCGAGCGGGCAAACATTCCCCCATCTCCCCTGACCACGCACCAAGGAAGGTCCCTTCCTCATCAGCTGTTTTCCCTGTCAGTGACAAGGAAACATCTCCTGGACCCTCCTCTCCCTCTCTAGCCTTCCTCCCTAGAGGCCAGCGCCCCGACCCCGAAGGGGCCACCAAACTCCAGCCGTGGCCTGCTGTCATTGTCTCTCGCTTTCCACCGCCACCCCCCCCCGCATCGTCCCTCCTCCTCCTCCTCTTTACCGCTGCCTGTCACCTGCTCCCTCCCCGCCGGCCGTCTGCTTCCAGGTCAGCTCGGCTCAGCTGAGCCTCCGTCTCTCTCTGCCTATTCATCCTGCGAGCGGGGAGGAGGAGGAGAAGGAGGAGGAGGAGAGCCCGCCGGGCGCCGCAGCGCCCTCACCGCCGCTGCCAACGCGGGGCAGTGCGCGGCGGGGCCGCTCCCGGCGAGGGGGCGAAGCTGCCCCGGGGTTTGGCAACGAGTCGGCGGCCGGGCCTCAGCCTCTCTCCGCACCCCCCGAGTCTCCATCCCAAAACCTGTGCCGCGGCTCAGCCCGCAGCCCCACCTCCCCCAGCCCTTCCCTCTCCCCGGAGAGGCCCCAAAGCGCCTCCGTGCTCCCTCCCCGCAACACAAACGCGCAATAGGGAGGGGGGGG